>NC_083332.1:39040933-39640933 GCF_963455315.2 Globicephala melas
ACAAAAATCACATGTGAGATTACAATGGTGTTCTTCCCACCATAAAAATAGAAAGAAGACAGGCTGGAAAGCAAGCTGGATTTCCTACCTGGTGCTTCACACATCTTCTCCTTGAGCTGTGGCAAGCTTTTCTCTTTCTCTTTATTAATTTGTTCCTTACTTCTATCCTTCCTCCCCACCCCAACCTCTTCTTGCCTTCCTATCTCCACTACTTATTGAATGACTTTAGGGGCCAAACACTCTGCTAGGCATAGGGATGCAAAATGAACAAATCAGACAAGCCCCATTCTTTCATGAACTATACATTCTAGCATGAGAACTGACTTAGAATTACAAACAAGTCAATTACAAGATAATTACTGATTATGAGATGCTCAAAGAGGATGATAAACAGAAAAAATGGCAAATCTTTCTGCAGTCTTAAGCTTATACCTAAAACAGGAGGAGAAGCTCTCCCTCCGACATAGTGATTGATGTGTTATGGCAACAGGAAATAATTCCAGAAAATTAGGAAGTAGCAAGCAAGGGGGCAGAACTTCTCTGTTCCAAAGTCCAGAGCTCTGTTCTTAGCATTCTTGTGAGGATAAAACAAGACACATAAATGTATTCTTATCTCCTATGTTCTGGTTTCCTTTTCTTTACTGAAAATATTCTAGCATCAGTGACCTGCTGACAGTGGTCAATGGGCAATCTTCTTTATAAAGATCATCCCACCAAATGATTCTCCAGATAGAAGCCTGGAGTCCTACAATTCAACCCCGTTCAGACACTCTCTACCCAGAGGTAGCATCAGGCTCCACAGGCTGTCACCCATGCTGACCAACTGATTAAAGATCACAGTTTCCCTCACCCCCCTTCTTGGACTTCAGACTCTAGTTGCAAGTCTAGGTTGCTACTTGTTCTTCTGACCAACTGGCTATAAATCAGAAGTCCCCACGATCCCCTCCTTGAGTTCAATTAATTTGCTAGAGCTCTTAAGAGAACTCAGAAAAACATTTCACTTCCGAGATTATCAGTTTATTGTAAAAAGATATAACTCAGGAATGGCCACATGGAAGAGACGCATGGGGCAAGGTATGGGGAAAGGGTGTGGAGATGCCATGCTTTCTTCAGGTGCCACTCTCCCCAAATCTCCACCTGTTCACCAATCCAGAAGCTCTCTGAACCCCATCCTTTTCAGATTTTATGGAGGCTTCATTATAAGGGCAGGACTGATGAAATCATTGGCCATTGGCAAAAGAGTCACACTCCAGCCCTTTTCTCCTCCCCAGAGGTCTGAGGGTGGGACTGAAAGTTCCAATCCTTTAATCAGAACATTGGTTCCCTAAGTCACCTGGTTAACATAACAAAAGACACCTTTATCACTCTCACCTCTTAGGAAATTCTAAGGATTTTAGGAGCTCTGTGCCAGAAACTGGGACAAAGACCAAATATACATTTCTTGTTATAAATCAAAATAGCACAATAGCCTTTTTTTTCCCCAATAAATGTACCTATTAACACTCCTACTATCAGTTTTTGACTAATTCACCAAGCACATACTAATTTTATGTATTATTGTTTTAAATAAACATCACATTCTCAACGTTTTCTCTTTTGTTTTTGCCATGCCTTGTGGCAGCCACAGAGGCCTACCGCTTGGATTTCTTCTCAAGAAAGAACTTGCCCAAGAGTGCAGTTAGCCGACAACCTCCAGCTGAGGCATTTTTAGGATCGGTTTTAAGATTCAAGCAGAGGACCTACTCTTCCCAGACACATCCCAGCCAATGACTGTGCATGGCAGGTGATAATAAAGCCTGGTCATTTGTGTGTACCATGAGACTCCTTTTAAGAGAAATCTTTGTTCCAGGGACCTCTATGGGTTTGGCCAAGATGCTGTCAAATCTACATTGCCTTATCCTATGTCCTCTCCTCCTAACTTACATGGGTATGAGATCTGTCTGCATCACAGTATGATGGGCTTCCCTGCCTACTTCTGTTTCATCTCTGATGTGCATTGAATGCTTTTGTCCTTCTCCAGATTCATACACGGAACTGTAATCCCCACTGTGATGGTATTTGGAGGTGGGGGCTTTGAGAGGTAGATCATGTGGGTGAAGCCCTCATGAATGGTATTAGCGTTCATGTATAAAGAGGCCAGACAGCCAGCTTGTTCTCTTTCCAAGAGGATAGGAGAAGTCAGCCTCTGCAACCCAGAAGAGGGTCCTCACCGGAACCCAACCATGCCCACGCTGATCTCAAACATCCAGCCTCTAGAACTCTAAGAAATAACTTTCTGACTCTTATAAGCCACCCAGTTTATTGTATTTTGTTATAGCAGCTGGAACTAAGACAGTGCTTCTTCTATCTTTCACAGTCATTAACCCCCTAGCAAGTCACTTGTTTTCCTAACTCCACCTCAGAGTCTATTTCCCAGAGGACACAACTGGTACACATCGTTTGGTCACCAGGAAGGGTATTTTCTTTCCATTTACTTACAAAATAAAAAATCCAAATGCTCACTGGTCTTTGTACATTTTTTCCTATATTTTTCTAATAGAAAATATTAAAAAGTATTCTGAATCTGTTTCTGTGTTTATACACACACACATACATTCATACCAGTTTCATTTTTTTTTTTAAAAGAGAACAAAGGCCTCAGAGATTGACAAATTTAGATGCTTTGGGAACAACTAACACTCAGTTTTCATTTGAACACACTCAAGTGTAATTACGCACACATTTACACAATAAGGTTTACATTTCACTCACACATAGTGATGTTTCAGCTAAAGAACTTAGGCTGACCTTATTATTAAATTTAGCCTCTATTTCCTTCTGTATTGTGTCTGCTTTAGTTAAAAACCTCAACTTCACTCAACCAATATTTATTAAGCAACTATTATGTATATGCTTCAAGTTTCATTTCTCTCCATTACATTTTCCACAAGAGTACCAGAATAACTTTCTAAAATATAAGTCAGATAACTTTGTATATGTCACACTGGAAATAATAAGGCTAAAATGAATGTGTTGAGATAAACACTCATTATGCTAAGTAAAAATGTAAATCTTAAATGATGCTGACAATATTTAATTAAGCAAATGGCAGTATATGTCAATGAGATTTAAAATTGCCCAAATCCTCTGACTTAGTAGCGGGCTTTTATTCTCTGTACTTCATGGTAAGTTATTCTTAAGATATAAATTATTTAAATGGCATCATCATACTTCCTTGTATTTATGTTGGAAAAAAAAAGTCTGTCTGCCAAAATGGATTGTGAGATACTTGCAGGCTGAGATTAGCCTTTGTGAATTTTGTCTCCTTATACTTAATTTAGCACCTGGAACATAGTGAATGCTGACTGGATGTTTGCTGGATTAATATCCATTGCTGATCCAAAGATACAAACTTACAGTTATAAAGTAAATAAGTCCTGGGGACATAATGTTCAGCACAGTGAGTATAGTTAATAATACTGTGTTGTATATTTGAAAGTTGCAAAGAGAGTAGATCCTAAAAGTTTGCATCATAAGAAAAAAATATATATAACTACGTGTGGTGATGGATGTTAATGAGACTTACTATGATAATCACAATACATACCTATTATCGAATCTTTATGTTATGCATCTGAAACTAATATACAGTTATGTGTCAATTATTTCTCACTATATTACACTGTAAATGGTGAACTTTTGAGATTCCAGTAAACAAACAAATAGCCAAGGAGCAAAGGAGGAAACTATTCAATTCCCCTTAAGCAATTAACACATTTCTGTTTTGTGGAAGCCACTACACCATAACTATTGCCTATGAAAAGAGAAGTTCAAAGATATCTGACATTGGCTTTGAAATTAAGGACCTGGGTGTGAGTCCCAACTCTGGTCCCAACTCTCACTGTGACTTTGGCCAAGGAATAGGACATCTCTAGACTTTTTCTCTTCCCTCAAAATTCAAAGCTGACTACCTCTTCTACCACTTCCCCAGGGTCATCAAAGAGCACAAATGAGATGAAGGTTATGGCAGACTTCCTCTTTCACTGAGGAAGAAAATGTAATTATGCCCCTAATTAATGTATTTTACAAGAGCTCTTTCCTGTTTCCAAATCTAAATTCAATTTTCAGCCATGACCCATTTATGTATAAATGTACTTTTTCCTCACTTTTAAATGCATGAGGATTTTACTCTTTGAATTAGAAAAAAGTGAGGAGAGGCTTTAAATTTTTAATTTAATTAATAATTGACTTAATGGTAAGACATGGAAATTCATCTCAATATTGCTGAAAACTCATGAATCAAAGAAACAATATGTGTATGTGCCCACATACTGAATTTTTCTATTTGGAGGTCTGCAGACAAAACCACCAGATACAGAAGAAAAGCACACACAAAAGATGGTGTTATATATAATAACTGTAAAATGTGCTATGAAAAAACAAGAGGATAAGTGTGACAAAATGGCTTACTCTCTTACTTCATTGTTAAAATTAAACAATAAAAGATATATCTTCATTTACAAAAACTATCATTTTATGAAGTTATGTTCCAAATCATTAAAAATAGTTTTTTTTTGTTTTGTCTTATATTTTAAATAACTTATTTCCTGTTTGCTAAAATCTATACCGTTGGACTCAGGATACTGGTGGGGTTTAATATTGGCAAGAATAATAATATCTTCATAAGACTTCTAGTGCATAGATATCAGTATCCTGTTTTACAAATGAGGAATCTAATAGCAAATGTAATAATATCCACACATGGAATGATTACCACATGTCGTGTACTGTAGGTTTAATATTTATTGCTTCATCTGATCTTCATCATAAGGCTATAACGAAGGTTCCACAGCACTTTCTAGATGTGTGAGTTGAAACTTAGAAAGCTTTATAAATGTTACTTGCCAAGCATCATGCAGCCGATAACTAACTGTATTTATTCTTAAATCTGATATTTAAGTCTGCCTGCTTTATAAGCTCATTTTCCCAGGGATGAACAATGGTGCCAGACCATCTGTTAAACAGGTGATACTCTACAAAGGATCTGCAATTCATTTTAATATGTATCAAAATGATCGTCAGGCTTGCCATGTACCTCCCATTGCACAGGAATAACACATTCAAATGTTATTGATAGGCAGTGAAGTACTTAACCATAACATTTCATAATCCACATCCCAAGAAAAGTATTCTCCTGAAGCAATGACATGGTAAATAGAATTCAAAATTTAGGCCACAAACCTGTTTCAGGCTCAATGGAAAAATAAGGTTGCCCTTCCAAGATACTATAAACCAACTTCGCACTGTTTCCATAAACTGGGTCATCAGCATCGGTAGCTGTTACATTAGTGACAGACGTACCTAAAAGAAAGAAAGAGAGAAAATAATAATTAACACGTCATTCTTTGCCAAGAACTAAATTTTGTCAAGCATATTATACAGAAATCCATGTGTAGGAATAAGAAGGAAAATAAATCATTTTAAAAATATGGAGATAAACTACTCTATCATAACTTCAATGATATACAAACCTTTTAAAAGAAAGAGTACTGCTAGGTTGGAGTACTATATAAAGATAGCTCCTTTAGAATTGGTATTATTTAAGATTCCTTTGTAGTTTTCATTTAAGGATACCTATCAGATTCATGTGGGCTTAGAGAATATGAAAAAGATACATATCAAAGAAATATGAAACATAAGGTTAATAATATGATGGATATAACATGTAGCACTTAAGTTTTGCAAAAGCACAACTGAATGTACCTGGAAAAATTGGCTGCTGAAAAAAGTTGTGCAGAAATATCAAAGGAATATTTTATCCCATTTTATTTAATTGCTCAGAATATAAAATTATATTGGAACTACCAAGTAATCAACATGTTTAGATAATTGGGCCTATGGATAACAGAATCAAAACCTTAATTTTTTCCCAGATTAATTTTCTATTTTTATTCACTCATTCATTTAGCAATTGAACACATTCAGCTTGCCTGATACAAAATATATATATTACAACAAAATCTACACTCAAGAAGCTTACAGTTTGGTGGTGGGAGGGAAGAGGAGGGAAGAGACAAATGTACCTAGACATTCAGCTGAATGCAATAGCCCCAGATTTGGATCCCTCACTTAATCCAGCACAGACTGGATACGGTCAGGGACAGCTTTCTGAGAGGCAGTGCATTTGAGTGGAATTATGAAAGACAGGTAGAGTTTAACCAGGAGAAGAAGAGCAGGGGAGGAATTCTAAACAAAAGTCAAGCATAAGTAAAAGCAAAATAGTCTGAGAGACTGAGGGAAATTCTGGGAATTGCTGAAAGTGGGGAGAAATTGGAGAAGTCTGGTGTGGGAACAGAATCATGTTCTATGAGGGCAGGGTCAATGTCTTCCTCACCCAGTAAGCGTCAGACATATAATTATCGAACATATATTTGCTAACTGATGGACGAATGAATAAATTATCTGATGATTTCATGACAAACGGTAGGTACCTATCACAAATGAGTTTCCTAGAAATAGATTCTAAGATGAAAATTTCTTGAATTTTTACTGAAGAGTCTCTTTGATCAACATCTGTGGGAAAGTGAAAAGGACAAGTCTGAGCAGAAGGAACACTTGGGCAATGATGCAGCTACAACACAGACCTCAGTGGTCTCCCCTCTAGAGCTGGAATAGTCATTGAGGAGATCCATCCAGGACTTTATACTCTGGCACTGACCAGTTACTGACTGTGGGAACCTCCCTGAGAATGGAGGCTTGGCCCTGGTGCAGGGAGCTATCTTCAGCTGAGGGATCATCAGCCCTGAGCTGTCAATTGTCAACACTCCCAGCAGCTTAGGGAAGAGTGTTTTAAACCTGAAGGGAGCTGAGGGTGGATCTGAGCAGCATTTCTCTACGTTTGCTGAAACAATGTAGAGCCTTTGCAAAATCTTGCCAATCAAAATCTTTCTGAAGTGTTTTGAATTACAGTCACTACAGAGGACAATGTAATGATATTTGTCAAGCAGTTGATTGTCCTGTAAAATTGGAATTTTTACTCAGAATGATGATTCAGAGGTGCTACAAAAGTCTACAGTCAGAAATAAAAAAATGCTCTGAATGTCAATTGTGTAATACATTCCACCAGATACTGGGAACGGTATCAAAAAAATAATTAATAAAGACTCACTTTCAAAGGTAGCTCATCAACGAGCTGGTGAAATGAGGACATGAAAGTACAGTATTTGCAGTTATTTGAATATTGTGTGGGATGGAGAAGAAATGGAGGAAAAACATTCCAGGTGAGAGGAGGATAATAAGATAAAAGTGACTAGATTTTTCTAGGAGGAGAGATGTCTGGAAAAGCCAGCCATTAAAGCTAAGGTTGGAGATGCAAGCTGAGAACAAAATACAAGGGCACGTGAATGTCAAGATGGGGAGAGTTGGCTTCATCCTGTAGGAAAGAGAGAAAATATATCAGTTAGGGATCAACCCTAGGTAGAAGGCTCCTCCATTAGTGCTTGCAGATTCAGTTGGAGGCAGAGATATAGAAGATTAGGTGATCAGATGAGTTATGTGGTTTACAGCAGTAGTCCAGTTAAGAGGTGACAAAACATTGACACTGGGTAATGACAATAAATATGGGTCTCAACGCTTATTTTCTTATTTTGGTCCTTGCATTAAGTTTATCTAAAATGTTCAACTGGGGGTAAGCTGAGTAAGATTTTAAAAAATGAATTGCGAGAAAAAGATTCAAGAATTACTGAAAGAAGTGAGTTCAGAGACTGATCAGAAAGGGTGAACTCTTCCATGCAGAAGACCACGCAATAACTTTTTTGTTTTCCTTTGTTTTGTTGTGTATTTATTTAGATTTCTTTTAGGAGAAATGATCTTCCCCCATTATGAAATAACACATTATCAGGAAAATAAAGTCAAGCTCTATAATCTGTATCATGCTAAGTTAGTCAGTGTGAGCATTTTGTACCAGGCTCTGTTTAGGCTGGAAAAAGAGAAGTGACAAAGTAAAAACTTTCTGTCATCAACAAATTTACCTTCTAGTGAGGGACTCTAAAATTAAGAAATGTCTTCACAGAGGAAAAAAAAAAAAATCTAGATAGTGTCTGAACAATGACAGTATCTCTGCATATATTTGTGGGGTGAGTGTATTTGGACAGAGTAGCGTGGGGTTAATAGTTTCATAGATGGAATAATTCCATATGGAATGTTCTGAAACAAGTACCTCTTTCTCTTTGGACCAATCACTTAACTTGTCTTAGCCCCAGATTTCAAATCTACAATGAATATTAGAGTTACTGTGAGGGTCAAGCAAAATAATATATGTAGGGGCTAGAACAGAAATTACCACATGCTAAGCCTGTGAGTATCACCTCTGCTCATGGATTAGAATGTAGCTCTGAAAAATATTTAGATCCCTAGGGTTCCTTTCAGATCTGTGGGTTGGCAATACAGGGATGAGGGTGGGATACTTTTTAAAGTCTTCTCAGGCAATCTGATGTAAAGCCACAGTTTAGAACAACTGGAGTGGGCACCAGACTTTTAAAATTTTAACTTCACTCTTCTCCATAGAAGCATTAATTTCTACCCTGATTACCGTGAAGAACTTTTGCTCAGATTTTTATATAAAATGAAGTAATTTTTAAACCACTCCTACTGCATAAACAGTCATGGAGATTATTTCTTATTAAATAGAAGTTGGGGGGCTTCCCTGGTGGTGCAGTGGTTGGAAGTCCGCCTGCCAATGCAGGGGACACGGGTTCGAGCCCTGGTCCGGGAAGATCCCACATGCCGCGGAGCACCTAGGCCCATGCGCCACAACTACTGAGCCTGAGCTCTAGAGCCTGTGAGCCACAACTACTGAAGCCCACGCGCCTAGGGCCTATGGTCTGTGACAAAAGAAGCCACCGCAATGAAAGCCCGCACACAGCAACAAAGACCCAATGCAGCCATAAATAAATAAATAAATAAAAATTTAAGAAAGAAAAAAGAAGTTGGGGATAGTTCCTTGAGAATTTACTGTTACAAGACTGATGAAGATTACATCTATTTTCATTAGTTAGTATAAATTTATATTATCTTATTATGAGAGGACTCCTATCACATTACCTAACATTGAGGCAAGAGTAGGGGACCATTTTCTCCATCATTTACATGCTCTGCTCTGTGATTCAGTTTTTTCACATACAAAAACAATAGTTTTTATTCTTCAAACCTCAAAGTTTTATGTGAGGATCAAATGAGATACTAGTAAGTAGAGAGCAGTGGCTGAGAAGATAAATTTGAAGTCAAACTGTCTCTAACCAGAACACCTGTTTTATATTCCATCCTCAACTTTTACTAGTTCTGTGTCCTCGGCCAAGTAACAAAACTTTTCTAAGCTTGGATTCCTTAATCTGTAAAACAGGAAGGTGACAGTAATTGTTATATCCTAGGTTTACTGAGTTAATTAAATATAATAATTTATGCAAACAGTATAGAAGAGTTATTTACTCAATATTTCTGAGAGCTTATTGTCACTGTAATTACATGTACATTATGTGTATCTACATGAGAGATTGAATAATAAACTAGTCTTTTACAATTTTAAGTGGTGGTGGATGTTGTAATTTATAATTAAGTGTAGTCCTGCCTAGTCGTTATAATAGTAGCTTATTTCCACTGGAGAGGATGTGGAGAAAAGGGAACCCTCCTACACTGTTGGTGGGAACATAAGTTGGTGCAGCCATTGTGGAAGAAAGTATGGAGGGTCCTCGGAAAACTAAAAATAGAATCACCACATGATCCAGCAATCCCACTCCTGGGCATATATCCAGACAAAACTGTAATTCAAAAAGAGGCATGCACCCCTATGTTCATAGCAGCACTATTCACAATAACCATGACATGGAAACAATCTACATGTCCATCGACAGAGGAATGGATAAAGAAGATGTGGTACATATATAACAATGGAATACTACTCAGCCATAAAAAATAATGAAATAATGCCATTTGTAGCAACACGGATGCAACTACAGATTATCATACTAACTCAGGTAAGTCAGAAAGAGAAAGACAAATACCACATGATACCACTTATACATGGAAACTAAAATATGACACAAATGAACCTATCTATGAAATAGAAACAGAATCAGGGACATAGAGAATAGATTGGTGGTTGTCAAGGGGGAGGAGGGTGGGAAAAGCATGGATTGGGAGTTTGGGATTAGCAGACGCAAACTATTATATACAGAATGGATAAAAAACAAAGTCCTCCTGTATAGCACAGGGAACTATATTCAATATCCTGTGATAAACCATAATGGAAAAGAAAAAAAAAATAGCTCATTTCCTTAAATTTGGAAGAGGAAACACAAAAAGGTATTCTCAAATGTATCAATATGTTCTTGTCTTTAATAAGAAAGTGACTTAGAAAACACACACACACACACACACACAAATCTCACATTCTCTCATCCAGTCAATTTGCTCTGTGGTATAAAATTGCTGTGGGTTCAAAAATACAATGTATTTTGATGTAGCCAGCACAAGACCAGGCACTGGACACATCCTCAATACAAGTTTCTCAATGTTATGTGAGTGAATATCTCCCATATTTGAGTGTCATATCTCCCCGTCCATGCAAATCCCACACGCTTCCCAAGAAGAACCACTGGGCTGGGGACTGTAACAAAGCTAAGACAAGCTTTTACCCACATCCTCCTCCAGGATATTTCTGCCTGTTGTCTGGCTTCCCAGGAAATCCACATCCTTCAACTTCAGACACCTGGAAATGCAAAGGCAGCACTACTTTCCGTCAAGGATGATATTTCTCCTAATAGTGATTCAAGACTGTTGATGTACCTGTACACTGGAATAAATGTGTGCAGAGGTTTTGTGGATGCATTTGTCAAGTGATTACCCAGAGGGGGAAAAATGGATGCTTTGAGGTTAATCTTACAGCAGAAAAGATTTCTAGTCAAGCTGCGGTATAGGCTTCTCCATGGAAATGCATGCAGAATGCAGACCACAGAGGCAAATTGAAAAGTGTAAACCTTGAGGGATAATGTTTCTTCAAAGCGGCAAGTGTTGGTGTGTGATAAATAGGACCCTGAGTAATACCCAGGAAATATAACAACAGGATTCTCTGTTTGTGTTTTCATTTGGAACTGTTTTTGTCCCTTTGTCGAGGATACAAGAGACTCATTTAGCTAGTGACTATAAATTTGACACTGTGCCATTTCTCCAAGAAAGCCCCTATTATAATCCAACTTGATGCTGATCCTAATTATAATAATATAGCTGTTGTATTTCCAGCTGTTGTCAATAAAAATGATCCCTGTCACCACAATTCATCCTGCTAGTATCAAGTCAAGTGTGAGCATGTCAACTCCAAGGTGAATTCTGCTTTTAATAAACCCATTTTTCTGCATTTAGCTTCTTGGTTAAGTGCAATTTGCCAAAGTGCTGCTTGGATTTTAATTAACAGAGGGCTCCAGTATCGTTTGCCTCTTGCCACACCTGAAAGTCCCCTCCCATTAGCAGCAGAACCTACACATCTGCCCCCTATAATGACAGCAAACACTACAAGAAAAATTAACCATCAACAATTTTACACTGTCAGGTTAGAGGTTCCAGTTTGCTGACAAACTAAGATGAAAGGTCTTCCGGAAAATAAGATGTTGGGATTTGGGTAGGGCAGCTCTGTTAGCTAGGCTCTACTTCTTTATGAGCAAGACAGCACACCAATTCTGCACATTACTCAGAAAGAAAAAATGCTGGTGCTGACACACTGAGCAGAAAAACAAAGGTTTGGTGCAGCGCGAAAATATGAGCATTGGAAAAGCTAAAACTCTTACGATAAGAAGAACACAAGCCCCATTTGCAAAGACTCATTTGCAATACATTTTCAGAGAATAAGCATTTCAATAGCAAGTGAAAAAATAAAACAGCAGAACCTTTGCAATAGCTGAAATTCAGAAAGGTATGCATTACTGGCCCTCCTAATATCATCTTCCAACTTTGATTTGGCCTTTTGGCTACTCTGATCCAAGTTCAGTATGTACAATACCCAGAAAGAGCGTCTGGCATCATCATCTGAAAATATGTTACTTAAACATTCAGACTTTCCAAAGATCAGAGGCCTAACAGGTCACAGCAACCGATGCAAATACCTTCGTTATTTTAATAAAACTAAACCCTCAACCCATCTTCCCTCATCCTCCTTATTACTTCCCCCAAGTAGTAGGCAATACAAGACGTAATGGGGAACAGGTGTTGCTAATGACAACCCTTTTTGGTTGTTGAATAGCAGGGCAATAATTTCATGATACCTGTGTAACTTGTTGACTAACTAGAAGCTGAAGCACCTGGCCCTGGAAGTTTTAAACGTGTCATGCGAAATCCATTTTTTTTTTTTTTTTTTAGTTTTATCAAACTATGCTCTGGGGTTATTCTGTACATGACTGGCATGCACTTTTAGAGGTTTTTTTGGTTTGTTTGTTGTGCACCCCGTACCCCACCCCCAATTACAACACAGCACAGACCTAGTGCGCTTAAGAAAAAATCTGAGGGGAGAGGGGGAAGATGGCGAAGAGTAAGACGCGGAGATCATCTTCCTCCCCACAGATACATCAGAAATACATCTACACGTGGAACAACTCCTACAGAACACCCACTGAACGCCGGCAGAAGACCTCAGACCTCCCAAAAGGCAAGAAATTCCCCACGTAGCTGGGTAGGGCAAAAGAAAAAACAGAGACAAAAGAATAGGGACGGGACCTGCACCAGTGGGAGGGAGCCGTGAAGGAGGAAAGGATTCCACACACCAGAAGCCCCTTCGCGGGCGGAGGCTGAGGGCGGAGACTGCGGGTGGCGGAGCGGGGGAGCTTCAGAGCCGCGGAGGAGAGCACAGCAACAGGGGTGCGGAGGGTAAAGCGGGGAGATTCCCGCACAGAGGATCGGTGCCGACCAGCACTCACCAGCCCGAGAGGCTTGTCTGCTCACCCGCCGGGGCGGGCGGGGCTCACCCGCCGGGGAGGGCGGGGCTGGGAGCTGAGGCTTGGGCGTCGGTTGGAGCGCAGGAAGACGACTGGCGGCGAGAACACAGCCTGAAGTGATTAGTGCACCACGGCTAGCCGGAAGGGAGTAAGGGAAAACTCCCTCTGTTTCCTGGTGCGCGAGGAGAGCGGATTAAGAGCGCTGCTTAAAGGAGCTCCAGAAACGGGCGCGAGCCGCGGCTAACAGCGCAGAGCCCAGAGACGGGCATGAGATGCTAAGGCTGCTGCTGCCGCCACCAAGAAGCCTGTGTGCGAGCACAGGTCACTGTCCACACCTCCCTTCCGGGGAGCCGGTGCGGCCCGCCACTGCCACGGTCCCGGGATCCAGGGACAACTTCCCCGGGAGAACACACAGCGCGCCTCAGGCCGGTGCAAAGTCACACCACCCTCTGCCGCCACAGGCTCGCGCCGCACTCAGTGCCCCTCCCTCCCCCCCGCCCCCACGGCCTGAGTGAGCCAGAGCCATCCAATCAGCTGCTCCTTTGACCCCTTCCTGTCTGAGAGAAGAACAGACGCCCTCCAGCGAACTACACGCAGAGGCGGGGCCAAATCCAAAGCTGAACCCCGGGAGCTGTGCGAACAAAGAAAAGAAAGGGAAATCTCTCCCAGCAGCCTCAAGAGCAGCGGAATAAATCTCCACAATCAACTTGATGTGCCCTGCATCTGTGGATTACCTGAATAGACAACGAATCATCCCAAACTGAGGAGGTGGACTTTAAGAGCAAGATAGATTATTTTATCCCCTTTTCCTCTTTCTGTGTGTATGTGTATGCTTCTGTGTGAGATTTTGTCTGTATAGCTTTGCTTTCACCATTTGTCCTAGGGTTCTATCAGTCCGTTTGCTTTTTTTTTCTTTTTTAAAAAATTTTTTCTTAATAATTATTTTTTTATTTTAATTATTTTATTTTACCTTACTTTATTTTATTTTCTTTTATCCTCTTTCTTTCTTTCTACTTTTTCTCCCTTTTATTCTAAGCCATGTGGATGAAAGGCTCCTAGTGCTGCAGCCAGGAGTCAGTGCTGTGCCTCTGAGGTGGGAGAGCCAACTTCAGGACACTGGTCCACAAGAGACCTCCCAGCTCCACGTAATATCAAACAGTGAAAATCTCCCAGAGATCTCCATCTCAACGCCAAGACCCAGCTCTACTCAACGACCAGCAAGCTACAGTGCTGGACACCCTATTCCAAACAACTAGCAAACCAGGAACACAACCCCAACCATTAGCAGAGAGGCTGCCTAAAATCATAATAAGTCCACAGACACCCCAAAACACACCACCAGACGTGGACCTGCCCACCAGAAAGACAAGATCCAGCCTCATCCACCAGAACACAGGCACTAGTCCCCTCCACCAGGAAGCCTACACAACCCACTAAACCAACTTTAGCCACTGGGGACAGACACCAAAAACAACAGGAACTACGAACCTGCAGCCTGCAAAAAGGAGACCCCAAACACAGTAAGATAAGCAAAATGAGAAGACAGAAAAATACACAGGAGATGAAGGAGCAAGATAAAAACCCAACAGACCTAACAAATGAAGAGGAAATAGGCTTTCTACCTGAAAAAGAATTCAGAATAATGATAGTAAAGATGATCCAAAATCTTGGAAATAGAATAGAGAAAATGCAAGGAACATTTAACAAGGACCTAGAAGAACTAAAGATGAAACAAGCAACGATGAACAACACAATAAATGAAATGAAAAATACTCTAGAACGGATCAATAGTAGAATAACTGAGGCAGAAGAACGGATAAGTGACCTGGAAGATAAAATAGTGGAAATAACTACTGCAGAGCAGAATAAAGAAAAAAGAATGAAAAGAACTGAGGACAGTCTCAGAGACCTCTGGGACAACATTAAACGCACCAACATTCGCATTATAGGGGTTTCAGAAGAAGAAGAGAAGTAGAAAGGGACTGAGAAAATATTTGAAGAGATTATAGTTGAAAACTTCCCTAATATGGGAAAGGAAATAGTTAATCAAGTCCAGGAAGCACAGAGAGTTCCATACAGGATAAATCCAAGGAGAAACATGCCAAGACACATATTAATCAAACTGTCAAAAATTAAATACAAAGAAAGCATATTAAAAGCAGCAAGGGAAAAACAACAAATAACACACAAGGGAATCCTCATAAGGATAACTGCTGATCTCTCAGCAGAAACCCTGCAAGCCAGAAGGGAGTGGCAGGACATACTGAAAGTGATGAAGGAGAAAAACCTGCAACCAAGATTACTCTACCCAGCAAGGATCTCATTCAGATTTGATGGAGGAATTAAAACCTTTACAGACAAACAAAAGCTGACAGAGTTCAGCACCACCAAACCAGCTTTACAACAAAGGCTAAAGGAACTTCTCTAGGCAAGACACACAAGAGAAGGAAAAGACCTACAGTAACGAACCCAAAACAATTTAGAAAATGGGAATAGGAACATATATATCGATAATTATCTTCAATGTAAATGGACTAAATGCTCCCACCAAAAGACACAGATTGGCTGAATGGATACAAAAACAAGACCCATATATATGCTGTCTACAAGAGACCCACTTCAGACCTAGAGACACATACAGACTGAAAGTAAGGGGATGGAAAAAGATATTTCATGCAAATGGAAACCAAAAGAAAGCTGGAGTAGCAATTCTCATATCAGACAAAATAGACTTTAAAATAAAGACTATTAGAAGAGACAAAGAAGGACACTAGATAATGATCAAGGGATCGATCCAAGAAGAAGATATAACAACTGTAAATATTTATGCACCCAACATAGGAGCACCTCAATACATAAGGCAAATACTAACAGCCATAAAAGGGGAAATCAACAGTAACACATTCATAGTAGGGGACTTTAACACCCCACTTTCACCAATGGACAGATCATCCAAAATGAAAATAAATAAGGAAACACAAGCTTTAAATGATACATTAAACAAGATGGATTTAATTGATATTTATAGGACACTCCATCCAAAAACAACGGAATACACATTTTTCTCAAGTGCTCATGGAACATTCTCCAGGATAGATCATATCTTGGGTCACAAATCAAGCCTTGGTAAATTTAAGAAAATTGAAATTGTGTCAAGTATCTTATCCGACCACAACGCCATGAGACTAGATATCAATTACAGGAAAAGATCTGTAAAAAATACAAACACATGGAGGCGAAACAATACACTACTTAATAAAGAAGTGATCACTGAAGAAATGAAAGAGGAAATTAAAAAATACCTAGAAACAAATGACAATGGAGACACGACAACCCAAAACCTATGGGATGCAGCAAAAGCAGTTCTAAGAGTGAAGTTTATAGCAATACAAGCCCACCTTAAGAAACAGGAAACATCTCGAATAAACAACCTAACCTTGTACCTAAAGCATTTAGAGAAAGAAGAACCAAAAAACCCCAAAATTAGCAAAAGGAAATAAATCATAAAAATCAGATCAGAAATAAATGAAAAAGAAATGAAGGAAACGGCAGCAAAGATCAACAAAACTAAAAGCTGGTTCTTTGAGAAGATAAACAAAATTGATAAACCATTAGCCAGACTCATCAAGAAAAAAAGGGAGAAGACGCAAATCAATAGAATTAGAAATGAAACAGAAGAAGTAACAACTCACCCAGCAGAAATACAAAAGATGATGAGAGATTACTACAAGCAACTATATGCCAATAAAATGGACAACCTGGAAGAAATGGACAAATTCTTAGAAATGCACAACCTGCCAAGACTGAATCAGGAAGAAATAGAAAATATGAACAGACCAATCACAAGCACTGAAATTGAAACTGTGATTAAAAATCTTCCAACAAACAAAAGCCCAGGACCAGATAGCTTCACAGGAGAATTCTATCAAACATTTAGAGAAGAGCTAACACCTATCCTTCTCAAACTCTTTGAAAACATAGCAGAGGGAGGAACACTCCCTAACTCATTTTACGAGGCCACCATCACCCTGATACCAAAACCAGACAAGGATGTCACAAAGAAAGAAAACTACAGGCCAATATCACTGATGAACATAGACGCAAAAATCCTCAACAAAATACTAGCAAACAGAATCCAACAGCACATTAGAGGATCATACACCATGATCAAGTAGGCAGGATTCTTCAATATACGCAAATCAATGAATGTGATACACCATATTAACAAATTGAAGGAGAAAAACCATATGGTCATCTCAATAGATGCAGAGAAAGCTTTTGACAAAATTCAACACCCATTTATGATAAAAAAAAAAAAAAACCTCCAGAAAGTAGGCACAGTGTGAACTTTCCTCAACATAATAAAGGCCATATATGACAAACCCACATCCAACATCGTCCTAAATGGTGAAAACCTGAAAGCATTTCCACTAAGATCAGGAACAAGACAAGGTTGCCCACTCTCACCACTCTTATTCAACATAGTTTTGGAAGTTTTAGCCACAGCAATCAGAGAAGAAAAGGAAATAAAAGGAATCCAAATTGGAAAAGAAGAAGTAAAGCTGTCACTGTTTGCAGATGACATGATAGTATACATAGAAAATCCTAAAGATGCTACCAGAAAACTACTAGAGCTAATCAATGAATTCGGTAAAGTAGCAGGATACAAAATAAATGCACAAAAATCTCTGGCATCCTATACACTAATGATGAAAAATCTGAAAGTGAAATCAAGAAAACATTCCCATTTACCACTGCAACTAAAAGAATAAAATATCTAGGAATAAACCTACCTAAGGAGACAAAAGAACTGTATGCAGAAAATTATAAGACATTGATGAAAGAAATTAAAGATGATACAAATAGATGGAGAGATATACCATATTCTTGGATTGGAAGAATCAACATTGTGAAAATGACTCTACTACCCAAAGCAATCTACAGATTCAATGCAATCCCTATCAAACTACCACTGGCATTTTTCACAGAACTAGAACAAAAAATTGCACAATTTGTATGGAAACACAAAAGACCCCGAATAGCCAAAGCAATCTTGAGAAGGAAAAACGGAGCTTGAGGTATCAGGCTGCCTGACTTCAGACTATACTACAAAGCTACAGTAATCAAGACAGTATGGTACTGGCACTAAAACAGAAAGACAGATCAATGGAACAGGATAGAAAGGCCAGAGATAAACCCACGCACATACGGTCACCTTATCTTTGATAAAGGAGGCAGGAATGTACAGTGGAGAAAGGACAGCCTCTTCAATAAGTGGTGCTGGGAAAACTGGACAGGGACATGTAAAAGTATGAGATTAGATCACTCCCTAACACCATACACAAAAATAAGCTCAAAATGGATTAAAGACCTAAATGTAAGGCCAGACACTATCAAACTCTTAGAGGAAAACATAGGCAGAACATTCTATGACATAAACCACAGCAAGATCCTTTTTGACCCACCTCCTAGAGAAATGGAAATAAAAACAAACATAAACAAATGG
Source organism: Globicephala melas (assembly GCF_963455315.2). Lineage (NCBI taxonomy): Eukaryota > Metazoa > Chordata > Mammalia > Artiodactyla > Delphinidae > Globicephala > Globicephala melas. The sequence goes on from NC_083332.1 coordinate 39,059,396, forward strand.
GACCTAATGAAACTTCAAAGCTTCTGCACAGCAAAGGAACCATAAACGAGATGAAAAGACAACCCTCAGAATGGGAGAAAATATTTGCAAATGAAGCAACTGACAAAGGATTAATCTCCAAAATTTACAAGCAGCTCAATAACAAATAAAACAAACAACCCAATCCAAAAATGGGTAGAAGACCTAAATAGACATTTCTCCAAAGAAGATATACAGACTGCCAACAAACACATGAAAGAATGCTCAACATCATTAATCACTAGAGAAATCCAAATCTAAACTACAATGAGATAATTTCACACCAGTCAGAATGGCCATCATCAAAAAACCTAGAAACAATAAATGCTGGAGAGGGTGTGGAGAAAAGGGAACACTCTTGCACTGCTGGTGGGAATGTAAATTGGTACAGCCACTATGGAGAACAGTATGAAGGTTCCTTAAAAAACTACAAATAGAACTACCATACGACCCAGCAGTCCCACTACTGGGCATATACCCTGAGAAAACCATAATTCAAAAAGAGTCATGTACCAAAATGTTCATTGCTGCTCTATTTACAATAGCCGGGAGATGGAAACAACCTAAGTGTCCATCATCGGATGAATGGATAAAGAAGATGTGGCACATATGTACAATGGAATATTACTCAGCCATAAAAAGGAACGAAATTGAGCTATTTGTAATGAGGTGGATGGACCTAGAGTCTGTCATACAGAGTGAAGTAAGTTAGAAAGAGAAGGACAAATACCGTATGCTCATACATATATATGGAATTTAAGAAAAAAAAAATGTCATGAAGAATCTAGGGGTAAGACGAGAATAAAGACACAGACCTACTAGAGAATGGACTTGAGGATATGGGGAAGGGGAAGGGAAAGCTGTGACAAAGTGAGAGAGTGGCATGGACATATATACAGTACCAAACGTAAAATAGATAGCTAGTGGGAACCGTCCGCATAGCACAGGGAGATCAGCTCGGTGCTTTGTGATCACATAGAGCTGTGGGATAGGGAGGGTGGGAGGGAGCGAGACGCAAGAGGGAAGAGATATAGGAACATATGTATATGTATAACTGATTCACTTTGTTATAAAGCAGAAACTAACACACCATTGTAAAGCAATTATACTCCAATAAAGATGTAAAGAAAAAAAAAAAAGAAAAAATCTGATAAATATATGCAGGCAGCCAATGCATTTTTCTTCACATCTCTGTGACTGATAACACAGGTTTCAACATTCATTTCTCCTGTAGGGCCTCAAGCAAACTCCCCCAGTGGGAAAGATGGCCTAAATCCTACCAGTATTTATTTTCTCATTTTGCTGTTTGATTATAGAAGACATACGCCAAACACCCAAATCGCCAAGGGATGCTATATGGTGTCTTTGGAGGAATAGGAGGATTAAACACAGATCAGTAAAAATTACAGCTTGTTTTTTTTGTTTTTTGTAACCCTGTGTATGAAGAATTCTTCCCGACCAAGTTCTGCGGGAAATAAATAGTGAACTGTACCATCTGTTTGGGTTTCGTTCACCTATAAGCAAGAAGACAGGTTTCCACTTCCTTCTAGGAACTTGTGCTCTGAACCACTGTTGTTTAACTAGAAAGTTATGTCAGGGTGATAATAGAAGATTTAACCTTTCTCTTTCGTTGGTGATCAATCCTGCAATTGAACAGGATGCCGAGGTGGCCTCCGCTTGCCGTTTCTCTTCAGAAACCTCTCTTTGAAGACACACACCACACAGTGCAATCCTAAACAACCATGTCCCACGCCATCTTCTTTTGCAAAGGCCTAGCCATTGCTCGTTGGGTGTTCTCCTCCTGTGCCAGCTCTCAGCCTGTAGTGAAATGTTGCTGCCAAATTCTACAGGCTCCAAATTGAATTTATTATGGGAACAGGGACAGATTTTTAACTGCAGTCGGGTGGATGGACAGCACCAAAATGTATCCTGTCATTTCTCTGGCTCTGTTTTGAGACGTAAACTGGGGAAATAAAATTCAGTTTCCATATTATATTCTGGAGCATTTCGAGGTATAAACAGTTTTGTAGCTTAATGAAACCTCCATACACACTTAACATTGTGTTTTTAAAATGAGCCTGAAAGTTTCTGGAACAATTAAACACTTCAGAAAATGCACTGGAGCACACAGATGTCTTCTATTCACCCATGCATCATTTCAGCAAACATCTGTAATGTGCATCGGGTGAGAGAAATGAAAAATATTGTATGAAAATATGTAACTAAAATCTCAGCCATGTTTACTATGCACAGGAGAGAAATGCCTTCTATATCCCGGCCAAAGAACGCCAGGATGGTGGCCTACCCACTGCTTTTGCAAACCTATAATGAGGACAATTGGAGGCCTGGTTGTGAAAACTTAATAAGCTGTCTGTTTTACAGTTTCATGTGCATAAATAAACACTTTCAGAATCGGAATGACTCTTTTATAATACAACAGGGGAAAAAAAGTATATTTTCTTTTCTTAGACGGCCTGTTCTTTTCTTTGCTGTTCCAGTACCTATGGAACAAAATCCTATAAATGCTTAAGAAGTAAACTAGCATCATTTATGCTTTAGACTGACAGCTATTTCCATCCTGACCTTGTACAATTATCCTACCAGTGGCACTGCAGGCATCTTCTACAATGTGTCAGGATTGCAATAGGTGGAAGCTTTGTTTGTTCTGTTTTATTATCTGAATTCATTCATTCACTCGCACAAAGCCTATTTGCATATTACATGCTGTGTGCGGGGCTCAGAGTTAGATGGGGAGGGTATAAGAATGTGCAACAAAGTCCGAGTTTCTGTCCCAACAGTGTTTGAAGTTTATTTTAGCAGTGCTTTCACATCATTTCACTTTATTACAGGAAACTGTGCCAATCTTTAAGTTTATTTCTAGAAGACATGATGCAGTGGAAAACACCTATATGCCACAGTTATAACGGCAGAAGATTTTGTTCACATCATCTTATTATAAGAGAGATCATATTCTACATCAATGACTTGCCACCCTCACACAGCAAGGGCATTTTTTTTTTTTTACATCTTTAAGGCTCAGTTTCTTAACCTAAAAAATGGGAATGATATCACCCACTTCATGTTGTTATTCTAAGGCTCCATAAAGGTACCACACAATCAGCACTCCCTGGGTGATGGGACATTGTATAAAGACACATCCCTGGGCTCTCCAGGGCATGCTACTACTTTATTTACATTTGATGAAGTGAGAATTTGGGGCCAAGATGCGTGAGAAAAAATATAACCATTGCAGTGGCTGTTCATTTTTATTCTTTTAGAATAAGCTTAATTTTCTAGTTAAAAGACAGGACTTTTAAAAATTTCAATAGTGTGGTCGTGGCTGCCCTGCCTCCCTTTCTTTCTTTCTTCTTCCCCCCAGCTTTATTGAGGTATAATTGACAAAAAAATTGCAATATATTTAAAGTGGTGTACAACGTGATGATTTGATATATGTATACGTTGTGAAATGATTACCACAGTCAAGTTCATTGACATCTATCACATCACATAGTTACCTTTTCCCCCCTAAATGTGAAATACAAAATGAGTAACTCTCCTATCAAATTGCAAACCTAGCAACATGAAAAGCCACTGAGCTGTTGTGCTTTTGGGAAGGGAAAGTCCTAGACAAAACAGGCTTAATTGGGCAATTATTACAGTGCTATAGTTTCACAGAGATTAAAAAAAATAAGTATTCACGAATTCATCCAAAATATGCCATCCTACATGTGCCGCCAGCTAAAATGGAGGTGAATTAGCTTGGGCTGATCTCCTATTTGGGCCCTTTATTATTACAATACATTTTTATTCAGCTCCTGTGATGTGTCAAGCCTTCTTTTAGGCACCTAAGAAACTTGACAGAAGATTCTTGCTTTCTTGAAGGGCGGACTAGTGGAAAGGCAGAATATTAAATAACGAACAAAAATGATGTGATAAAGTGCTGTAGGTCAAAGAAAGGACCTGGATAACACAGGGCAGCCAAACAGCAACAGCAAGGTTTCTGGGAGGAGGGGACATTGATTTAAGATTAGATTTAAGAAAAAGGATGATCTTGAGTCAATGTTCAGACATGGGGTTGCAAATCAGGAAGAACCCCCATGAAAGAGGTTAATCAGATTGGAGCTTTTCTTAGGAAAATACGAAGTTAGAAATGAGTTTTGGACAGCTTTTTTACACCAATCACCCAGAGTTCTCTAATTTACCCAACTTTTCTTTTTACACTTTTTGACAGACTTGATCAAGCAAGTACATTTCTATCCCTAATACATCCACCTAAGTCGTTCAGACACAGATTCAAGATTTAGTTGATTCCTAAGCTGAATAGTTCCCTCTTCTGAACTCTAAAAATACTTTATCTGACTGTCTCTCAGGGCACCTTTTACTTTTATATATAAATTGCACTGCATACAGATTTTTCCTTTTCAGACTGAAAGCTTCTTGAAAACAATACTCTTTCTTATTTGCTCAACTTTCCCCTCTAATCTTCTTCTCCAGAATTAACTCACTCTCTAATGTGGCTTCATCCCTTTATCATATCATAAACATAGCTCCACACTGTCCTAGTTGTACAAATGCTAAGAACACCTGGTATAAAATATTTATTTATTTAACATTTGCAACAAGGCTTTGAGCATTTGTGATGATTATCTCCTTTCAAACAGAAAGGGATAAATCCTATATTCAAAACCAGAAGTTTCCAAACTGGCCCTTGTAACTACTACACAAGCACCATATGCTTCTGAACTTTACATATTTAAGTGAAGAAAACATGGCTCAATGTCCTTATCTTTCTCTCTAGCATCTCAGAAAGTGCCTTGCATATAAATATGTACTAAGTGAATAACTGAATAAGTGAATGAATCGTTATTTTCTTTAGGAACACATATTCAGAAATTAATACAGCAGATTGATCCACTGATATTTTAAATAGGTGTTATTTCTATGTTTTTGTCTCATTTTCATATGTTAGGTTGTTAGTGAAGAAACAGTAGAGATTTTGATTCCTCTGAGGGTAGTCATGATCTTGTCTTCCTCAAGAGAAGCCCACTTTTGTGGCTGTAAACAAAACTAGTATGATATCAAACCCTTATATAAGGTTGTGAAAATTTCCTATAGAACAAATGGTGGACTGAAGACATTATTGGGTGGGGAGGTGTTTAGACGGTGGAAAGTGTTTTTACCAGGAGTAAAGACCCTCCCAGGGACTAGGAAGGACGATAAAGATGGTAGGTTCCACAGGTGATAGGTTGGAGCCTGTCTAGGTTTCACCTGTACCAAGGATGGCTGCAGTCACATCCATGAAGGCTGATCAGTAAGAGCCCAAGTCTGAAAATTAGGCATCAAAGCCAAGCTTATCGTGGAGTGAATAAATAGTCACAAGGCTACCATCCACCCAGGGCAAGCACAGGTCTAGCAGAGAACTGGACTAAGAGGTCCCATGAGAGCATGCATCAACAAAATCATTTGATCGTAAAGGGTGGTAGCAATGGCCAGGGATGGGTTGGTGATGGAGGGTGGAGAAGAGCTGGACTCTCCTTCCTGCTGATAGAGCTTGAAGTCTAGTGGACGTTTCTCTGTGATGAGTAAATCTCTCTGGAGTTTCCTATGATCCACAAGAATAAGTACTTTCTGCCCATCTTGCTAGTATGTGCTTAAGGAAATTCTACTTAAACTGGAGAAAATAAGTGGAGATAACACTTCTTGAATCTGAGCCACTCCTTGCTAGATGTTCCACTGACATTACATAGGAAAGCTCCTTAATCCTTATAAAAATTCACAAACAGGGTGCTATGGACTACTTTTTTGTGCCCTCCCTCATTCGTATGTTGAATTCCTAATCCTCAGTGGGATAGTATTAGGAGATAGAACGTTTGGGAGGAAATTAGTTCATGAGGATAAAACCCTCAGAGGGGGATTAGTGCACTTAGAAGAAGAGGAAAAAGACACCTTGCTTCTCTCTCTCTGTTCTCTACTATGTGAGGACATGGTAAGAAGATGGGTATCTGCAAACCAGGAAGCAGGTTCTCACCAGACGCCACATCTGCCGACACCTTGATCTTTGACTTCCAGGCCTCCAGAATGGTGAGAAATAAATGTTTGTTGTTTACCACCGTCTTTTATTAACGAAGTTCTAGGTTATAATTTAAAAAGCTGGCATTCAAGTCCAGTTCTATCTGATCCAAAGACAACATTTCTACTCTACTAAAAAGAAAAAGAAAGGCATACATCATTTGTACTTTGGTATTAGTGTATTTTAAATTAAATTTTACCTATCATAAAAGCAGAGACTTTCAGTATGGAAAGGGAGAGATATCACTTGGTCCTAATCCCAAATTCTGGTTGGAACAGACACAGTGATGCCATTAATTGTCTCCAACTATGTCCTACATACTATGCCAGGTCCTTTATCTTTCCTTATTCATTTGTATCCTCCAAATATACCTATAAAGCTGAAACTGTTATCTCCATTTTTAGATGGGAAAACAGGCTCAAAGAAGCTAAATAAATGTATTAAGACATGTAGTCCATAAGTGGAGAAACACTGTTCTGTTTCATTTTCCCCTCAAACTCCAAAAGCTCAACTCTGGAGTTCCAGCATCTTACCATAAATAGTCATATGTCTGAAACCTAACCATATAACTAAGGAATTCACACATATATAACCCTGACAAATACACGAGGGCTGTTATTGGAAAATTAGCCTTGGCAAAGTTAACTCACGTCAAAGAAAAATAATCATTGGATTTAAAATCCAAGTTGATCCATGTCAATTCCCAACCCCATCTTTTGCATCTCTGGTACTATTAGCTCATTCCTGGATACAGGGATTCCTGGATGCCAGTTAAGAATCTGTTTTCTTTCCCCCAGTTCATCCTAAGAGATGTGGGAGAGGAAAGGGACTTCTACAGCTGTATAGGAAGAAGTTAAGTGTGGCCATATAAAACAAGCAGAGCATAGAAACTAGAAGAATATAGTGAGACCTTGGCACCTTTTTGCTTGGAAAGAGTTGGGGGAAAAAATATATTGGCAAGTCTACTTGCCTTAATTAAAATCTCGGCAAAGCCAAAAGAATACATGAAAGGCTAGGCACCAAATTTACGAAAAATGATCAAGGATCTGCCAACATCTTGAGGTGTTTTTTTTAAAGTGGGAGGATAGAAACCCACAAAGAGGAAGAGAGGATGAGATAGCTAGACTATGACTGATTACACTTTTAGCCCTGGAGATGTACTGATGAATCTGACATGGACCACACTTTTAAGTAACTTAACAGGAAAAGTGAATTAGTATTTTATCTCATCTTTTCTTTAGATTGTCTTTGTAACCTTCTTTCTCTTTACTCTCCCTTTCTTAGTCCCTTCTTCTCATTCTATAGATATTTATTGATTGCTGTATATCATCAAACTGTGCTTGGCCCTGGGGTATCAAAAATGAATACGGTTCCTTCCTGGACTTTGGGGGATTCACAGCCTAACCAGGGAGAGGCATGGAAAGAAACATCTTTGCATAGGCTGTAACTTAGGGTAGGTTCCAGGTGTGTGTACAGAGGAGATTGACTCCAAGTCCTACTGCTGGGAAAGATGGATGGCAAGTTGGAGGTGTGTCAATGAAACCTTCCCTGATATGAGACAGGGCAGGCAGTTCAACTTCAAGGGTATTCTGTGATTTACAAATATATTGACTTTGCCATCAGAAATGAATGGCATATGTGTGTGTGGAGGTGTGTGAAGTTTTTTATTCCATTCCTAAATATTGATCACACTAAGGTAAGACCTTGTCCAAATTTGGGATTTATTTAGAAAACAACTTACTGTGCATCAATTTATTTGTATAACACATTTGGAAATATCAATATTTTCTTAGACTTGTTTAAATTTTAATCATGATACCATGCCGGGAAAAGTAACTTTACTAGGTTCTAACAAAAAGTAAAAGCAAAACATAGATTTGAAAGACACACAGAGAATGTGGGGACCCATCGAAGAAGATCCCAGGTTCATTTTAAAAATAACTGAAATGATAAAAATAACTGAAATGATAAAATAAAGTTCAATTCAGTTACATTTCCACTCTTTTCACTTCTTCCTAGTTACCACATTTAATAACCTTAGGTGGAATAAGAGAAATTACTGTATATGTTTTTCAACAGCTGTGCCTTTCCAACTATATTTTACAACATCTGCAGCTTTTTTCTCTTTAACATTTATACCACCTTTGTGTTTACCCTTTGGGCTAATTTGTAGTTGACCCCTGTAATAGAGCCCTTTTAACCAACATATTGTGACAGACTATCATTGATTTAGCAGTCTTGCAGAATGCCTTAAAAATCAATGTACCCAGAAGAAGGAACTGGTGGGACTTCATAATATCACATCTCATTTTTATCACAAATTTCCAATTTTCCAAGTTCCCGTCTCATTATTTATACCAGACAGGGCATGCTGATGAGATACACAACCCGTTCCGTCCCTTTTGGCAATCCATTTGTAACTGAAGCACAATTAATATCTTTACAGCTCTTCTCCAGGCAGAAAGAAAAATGTGGGAGAAAAGATTTTGTACATGTTTGAGTATAAATGTGTGAAATGAGGAGCACCGGGATATGTCTAAAAAGAGTGGAATCTGGGTTTTTCTTGTTTTTAAATTCTCCAGAGAAATATTTTCAAGACAGTATTTCATACAGGAAGGGAAGCTACCTTGAGCAGTCCTCCAGATTTCTCAAGCAAATAATGAGGAATCAGGAGAATTTTTAAATACAGACTTCACACATGATGCTCCATTAAAGAAAAAGCATAAAGGGGAAAAATCCACCAATTTCTAGAGAAGTCCACATCACTTTAGCCTCCTTTAAAAAATCCACTGTCAATTGACTGTTTTACTTTCAAATATTCATCTTTTCTTTTAATTAGAGACTGATAATTACCATCAAATATAAAGGAACCACCATGTTTCTGGCCCAGATTGATTTAATTATATCCTTTAGACCTCACATAAACCCTTAAAAATTAGATTTAAAGCACATTTACATTCCTAAAAAAGGACAGGAATAGACAGGTACCCAATAAATGTTTGTTTTTAATTCGTTCATCTACTCAATTACAGATGAGTTTTCTACCTGGATATTTTTAGAATAATTTAATTTATTTATTTGTTGAAGTACAGTTGATTTACAATGTTGTGTTAGTTTCAGGTATACAGCAAAGTGATTCTACATCTATTCTTTTTCAGATTGTTTTCCATTATAGGTTATTACAAGACCTTGGATAAAGTTCCCTGTGCTATACAGTAGGTCCTTGAATAAACCTATCAAAGGAGGCAAAAGTCCTGTACTCTGAAAAATATAATATGCTGATGAAAGAAACTGAAGACCATACTAACAGATGGAAAGATATACCGTGTTCTTGGATAAGAAGAATCAATATTGTCAAAATTGATTCCCCAACACAATCTACAGATTCAATGCAATCCCTATCAAATCACTAATGGCATTTTTCACAGAACTAGAATAATTTTATAATAGCAAGCACCCCAGTAGTTAGTTTGGTACAGCCAGGAAAACAAAACAAATTAGGTAGATAGGTAGATAGATAGATAGATAGATAGATAAGAGATTGATAGATAGAAATACATATAGATATACTCAAAACGTTTGACTTAGTAATTTTATCTCTTGGGTTATTCTAAAGAAAGAATTCAAAATATGAGCAAACATTTTTATTGTTACCCTCTGATAGAACAAATATTATTTAAAAACAATTAGAATACCATTAGTAATAGTTATAATAATAGTAAAAATTAAGATAGTTTTTTAAAAAAAACCTGAAGATAAAACAGGATACACAAAATTCAAACAACCAAAGGTAAATAAGAGAAAATAATGACTGTTAAAAAAAGAAAGAAAGAGGGACTTCCCTGGTGGCACAGTGGTTAAGAATCTGCCTGCCAGTGTAGGGGACACGGGTTCAAGCTCTGGTCTGGGAAGATCCCACATGCCACGGAGCAACTAAGCCTGTGCACCACAAGTACTGAGCCTGCGCTCTAGAGCCCTCAAGCCACAACTATTGAGCCTGTATGCCACAGCTACTGAAGCCCGCGCACCTAGAGCCCATGCTCTGCAACAAAGAGAATCCACTACAATGAGAAGCCCGCGCACCGCAACGAAGAGCAGCCCCCGCTTGCCACAACTAGAGAAAGCCCGCGCACAGCAACAAAGACCCAACACAGCCAAAAATAAATAAATAAATAGATAGATTTACTTTTTAAAAAAAGAAAGAGAAGAGAAAAGAAAAGAAAATGAAGGAAAAAACTAAAATGTTTAGGTAGGTGGCGTAGGTTCCCATAACTGACAGGTGTGGGACCTGTAGTCAGAAACGGTTCTAACTAATAGCAAACTGCATGCACTGTGCAATACTGCACTATGCTAGGTGCTACGTCCTATATACTATGTACTAAACAATATTGCTCCTGTATGACTGAAAGAAACAGAACACAGCAGTTATTTGAGAATAGAACATGGAGAGACTCACAGGACATATTTTGAAACCATCAAAAAAGTGCAGTATGTCAGAAAACAGAGCAGTGTGTCCAGCATGAAAAGAACCCTGCTCAGAGTGAATCAGAACCAGAATCCCCTGAGAAGCTGTGTTTAAAATGCAAATAGATCCCGAGGTCTTACCCCTGAAATCTCAGAGGAGGGGGCAAGGAATATACTTCATCACACACAGGTCCCTGGAAGAGTGCTATCTGTGAGTCAGAAGAAGAAGGGGGGCTTACACACCTTCAAAAAGTTATATGTTGCTTCAAGATTTTAATTATAAAAGTAATACATACTCACTGTGGAAACACACCTCTTTTTGGTCAAAGAGACACCTTAAGAGACCCAGAAGTGAGAAGGCTGGGCTTTTAGGACAGTGCAAAGTGTTAAGAAGTTAATTAGCACCTGCATTCTAAAGAGCTGTCAGGTACAATTTGGGACAGACGGGGGTCAAACACTGTGAAAAACATCCAGGAGAGCCTAGAGAATTGTGAAATATAACAGCTTAAACTTCACTTTTGTAAGTATTTAAACCTATATGTTGTAATTTTTCTGTAGCGCTAAGGCATCAGGACACTTCTAATGCTCTCTCTATAATTACAGTGTAGCTTGTATGAATGTTTGTTTTTACTAATGGAAATAAATAATGCAAACAGTGGCTAATATTATATAAATCATAAAAAGATTAGTTATTTAGACAAGCACAAGTGTCAAGTACATTTTTAATTGACCTACACAGGCCTGGGGCAGGCTGAATTTTTCACCCTGCCTTTATTTACTAGCATATCCCCCAGGCTGGCATTGTTGCTGAAAGGAATCAAAAACCTCTGTAGCAGTATTTTCTGAGTTGTAAACCACACAGGCCACCTAATGAAGAAGCACACTGTGAACTGGTTCAACATGAAATTCCCAGGTTCCACATACAAAGAATTTCATATACAATGGTACACATCCACTGGCCTACTCACTGTTATTAAATAGTTGTGTGGCTCACAGTAAGCTCTCCCTGCATTTACTGTATTTGGTAAAGGCTTTCAAACATTGTCTTGAATTAATACAAAATGCCCAAGTGAGAAAATTACTTCCCCAGTGAAGTGGTTTCATCATTGTTCCTTTTTTCCTAAAGCAGCAAACCAGACACAGATTAAAACAGAAGAAATCTTGCCTAGGACCACACAGATGGTTGAGGTTCCATTCTTGCCAGACTTGAACTTAGAGCCTAGGGATTCAATATTAGGTAAATAAATATAGCACTTACCCTTGTGGAGCCCCTAATTTTAGAATATTTGATTGGACGTGTCTGAAAATCTCTAGTAAGTTAGGCAGCCACATCAGGTGACAGCTTTCATAGGTAGCAGACAGTTACAAACTTGGAACTAATTTGAGGTCTTGTGTTTTTCTCAGAATATATCATACAGTTTTTGCATTTCATTCCCTAATATATCGTTATTTCTTTTTTCTCTTTTTATTTTCTCTTTTAAAAAAATTATTTATTTTTGGCTGCGTCGGGTCTTGGTTGCGGTGCGCGGGTTTCTCATTGCGGTGGCTTCTCTTGTTGCGGAGCACGGGCTCTAGGCGCACGGGCTTCAGTAGTTGTGGCTCGCAGGCTGTAGAGTGCAAGTTCAGTAGTTGTGGCGCACGGGCTTACTTGCTCCGTGGCATGTGGGATCTTCCTGGACAAGGGATTGAACCTGTGTCCCCGACGTTGGCAGGCACATTCTTATCCACTGTACCACCAGGGAAGCCCCTCAATGTTATTTCTTTAAAATATGAAATAGCTTTACAAAGGTTCTGGTTAACACCTCACAAAGATGTGTCATGCCTCTCATATTTTGTTTTCAGAATCTCTTGGCACCCTACCAGGTAGAGATGCCAAGTGGAGTGAACTCCAAGTAAGGAAGTATGGCACTCTAGTCACCCACTAAGCAGGCAGTTCTCAAAGTGTGGTCTCCATGCCAGCAGCATCAGTCTCCTCTAAGAACCTGTTAGACATGTAAATTCTTGGCTCCACTCCAGGCATACTGAATCACAGACTCTGTGAGTGAGGCTGAAAAATTATATTTTAACCAGTCCTCCAGGTCCTGCTGATGCCCACTCAAATTAGGGAACCAATGTATTAAGTGAACAGTAATGGTACTATTATACCAGATCAATATAGGTATCTTTGACGTTTAAAAAAAAAAAAAAGCCACTAAGATAATGTGTTATATAATGTGTTAGCTTCTTTTTATAACTTTACAACCTTCTGAGTAAGGTAAGACAATTATGAAGTTTCTAATTTTATGGAAAAGTAGACTGAAAAATTCCCTTTACCTCTTTGTGTTCGAAGGTTGTACAGAAAGTACTGCTGCTCAAGATGCTGGAAATACATCTAGGTGTGCTTTTTAACCTTTTATTATGTGTTACATTTTTAGTGTAGTGTTAGTAAGGATATAACTCATAAATATCCTTATTTTTACCCAATGGTTTCCAGTAATGATAGCGGCTTACCACCAAAAGGTAGGGTGTCATCACCAGAATAACTCATTTTTCTTTAGGATGGCAAAGTAAGAAGTATGGTATGCAGTATAGTTTTCATACTAATCCTACTTTTTATTTCTCCAAAATTAATATATTGTAACAGATCTAAGTATAGTCATTAAAATTACATCCTTTGTAAGACTGGTTCAAGATGGTGGAGTAGAAGGACGTGTGCTCACTCCCTCTTTCAAAAGCACCGGAATCACAACTAACTGAACAATCATCGACAGGAGGACACTGGAACTCATCAAAAAAGATACCCCATATCCAAAGACAAAGGAGAAGCCACAATGAGATGGTAGGAGGGGCACAATCACAATAAAATCAAATCCCATGACCACTGGGTGGGTGATTCACAAACTGGAGAACAATTATACCACAGAAGTCCACCCACAGGAGTGAAGGTTCTGAGCTCCACGTCAGGCTTCCCAACCTGGGGGTCTGGCAACAGGAGGAGGAATTCCCAGAGAATCAGACTTTGAACGCTAGTGGGATTTGATTGCAGGACTTTTGACAGGACTGGGGGAAACAGAGACTCCACTCTTGGAGGGCACACACAAAGTAGTGTGCGCCTCGGGACACTGCTTTACCCACTTTACGGTAGGCACTATCATGGAAAACCAACAGCATAAGGAAGATATACAACCCCGTCCAAAAACATGAAAATCTCACGCAAACATTAAGACATCTATAAAGATAATTGTGGTAAATATATTTACACATTAGGTGTCAGTTCCCCTGCATGTTAACTTCTTTCTCTGTCACCAGGATGAGGATCCTTTTCAGACACCACTACATCTATAAAACCTATTGAAATCAGACACAATTACTTTAAGCATCATTACAAAGAAATAATTGCATCATCTTCTTAGCACAAGACAACCTGATGCTGTACATTATGGTTGGAACTGACAAACTCATGAGGAAGTAAATGGGGAATGTGGAATTCTTAAAAAAAAAATAAAAAGAAAAGAAACAAAGGAAGAGACTTCCTAGGCATTTGCTGAAACTCAATCCTTCTGAACTTGAATTGCCTTGAATCAAAGCCCACAATATAAATAATTTCTCACCCCCATTTTTGCCAAGATAATACAAAATTAATGATCTCACATGTCCCTATGAAGACTTCAGAATTTGCACATATCTCACTAACTGTGTATGTATGGACAGAAAACTACTCTAGACAGAAAAGAGAATTTCCTTCAGGATAGAATTTATATTTCAGAGTAGAGAGACTGTGAGGCAAGCCAGCTATTTTTGTTGTCGTTCCAGACTCTACACATTTTTCTCTTTGATTTGGAAAGAAAGTAGCATTTTCTCTCCAACTTAGACAGTATATATTACACAAATCCACAGACAAACACACATATACCGCAACATATAGAAATGAGAGAATTAAGAGAAAGGGAATGCGTGTGTGTGAGAGAGAGGGAGAGAGAGAATACATTTGTGCAAGAGCGATAAAATATTAAAGACTTTTGCTCCTTTCAAGGGTTAACAGAAATATTTTTGGAAATTGCATTCACCTGCAATTCATAAACAGTAAGTTACAAACTAAGAAGAAAGGAGACTAGAATCACACTGTTACAAGGTTGTTGGGTTTTTTTTTTTTTGGTCACAGTTGAAAAAATTACATGTAAACAAAAACATGCATCAGGGCTTGCTGTGTGCAAATCATTCATACAAACACCATGCCAAACATGTGTGAGCAAAGGTCCTGCCTTCACAGAGCTGGCCATCTAGTCATATGTTAGACAAATGTGAACTTCTCTTTGGATACTTATTCTGCTTATCAGTGATGGATGGAAGACTGACAAATGATTTCCGTTTTCTCTCCCTAGGGAAGGTATTCTGAAAAACATGGCTCAAGGAGCACCTTGAATAAGTGATGCCTAAGTTGAAGAAGGGTTTCAGTCTTCCCCCCCTCGTTTAAGGTATTCTAACATCACTATGAAGGCTTTAGTCTGGGGATAATAAGAAGTTGAATAAAGCCATACCTTAAAAGCATTTGTGATTTTGATAACAATATATAGATAGTAAATAACAATGGTATGCTTCATCTGGAGGTACAGAACCATGTTTTAGTTAAAGTGTTTGTGGGTAAGAATGAAGAGAGTCACTGCATATTTGCTGAGACTCTTAGCCAATTGCTTTACTGCATTTTCTTTATACAAAACAAAAACACCTGCCTGTTAGATTTGTGCAGACATAAAGTCAGATGAAATTGCACAGCGCAGTGTTGGCTCAGAATAGTAGCAATTGTAATGATAATGATGTTGATAATGAGGATGCTAATGGTATTGATTTACTGAGCACCTACAATGTGCAAGACACTAGCCCAGGTATTTTGTATGTGCTATTATTTTTATTTCTTAATTAACAGTTATTGAATGCCTATTAAGTGTCATTGCTGCAGGTACATCAAACTTACTGTTTAAGTACATTACTGTTTCCTAAATAACAGTAAAGGAATACCATTCTAAAAATAATAAATTGGATGTGCAGGGGAGAGACATAATATATCCAAATTTGCATGTTTAATGAGGGGTCTCCATGATCCACAGATTTCACTCTACATTGAGTATCTCATGTTATATATTAAATCCTATTTTATAACAGGCTATCTAAGTTACCACCTGAAGATTTTCATCCTTATATCTGAATAAGATTAGTGTATTCACCCCCATGACCTGTGTAAGTTTCTAAAGCCACTGAAAAATAAAAGACGATACAGAGAATCTCATATTTCATTGTCTAAATCCTACACAAATGAGTTTCCTCAAAAATAAAGAAGACTATTAAATTGTTATTCCCAGGGTTTTCATGATGCTCTTACCTCTGATGACCAAAAATTAAAAGGTAATAATGAATACATTAACTTCATTTATATTGAATTATCAAGGGAAAGAATGTTACTGTTTTAGGAGGAATTTATTTTAAATACGAGGGAGTAACTTGAGCAGCAAAAGGGAAAAGGAAAGATGAAGGAGGCCATGAGCATTTTTTCACTTAAACTGGACTTTCCTCATTTCTACATCAGTTTGGTTTGTGTAGGGAGACTGAAGACACAATATCATCTAAAAGAAATTCCCTCTTTATCACATTTCAGGATCAGTTGCCTTGTCAATCTGAGAGGCAGTACAGAGCTTGATGATAACATTCCAACACCAGAATGCCTCATGTTTTTTATAAGACATTGAAGTTTATTTCACCATTTTTTGAGTGCTATCAGTTGCACCAGATACTCGTCATCATTCTCCCAAACTGTCCTGTGCCTCCATCATTGCTGAACCTCTCCCAGTCTCTTCCACTGCACCGCTCAGGACCACCGATCATGAAAAAGCAACTCTCTATGCCCCTAATCTCATTGCACCAAGGTCTTTTGTCTGTTTCCCTAACTGCCATTGAAATCTTCTGAGAGAACACTGCACGTTATTTCAGCCCTACCTCCCTTTTGTTTATTTTTTTAAAAATTTTAATGGAGTTTAGTTGACTTACAATGTGTTAGTTTCAGGTGTACAGCAAAGTGAATCAGTTATACATATACATATACACACTCTTTTTTAGATTCTTTTCCCATATAGGTCATTACAGAGTATTGAGTAGAGCTCCCTGTGCTATACAGTAGGTTCTTACTAGTTATCTACTTTATATATAGTAGTGTGTATATGTCAATCCCAATCTCCCAATTTATCCCTCCCCCTCCTTACTCCTCCTTACTCCTCCTTACTTATGGTTATAAGTTTGTTTTCTACATTTGTAACTTTCTTCCTTTTGTTTAATACATATTTTCTGAGATACTGTATGTTTGGCCCTGTGATGGGCCCTGGAGGAGAGCAATGAACAATGGAAGCACATGTTCCACCAACTTAAGGGAGCTTATTACAGCCAAGCACAGAGAGCTCCACAGGGAATTAATCAATCAATGATCATTTGTATGAAGGAAAAGACAGAATGATATGAAGTCTTTAACAGACTTGGAGAAAGTGATGATAATCTGCGACTGGAAGGATGAATAGGAATTAGAGTCCTCTGGGCAAAATCAATGGCATGTGTGGAGACTCTGAGGTCTTCATACTTGAAGGACAAAAAACAGGTCTGTAAGGCAGAGAGTAAAGCTAGAAAATATAGGGGTGTTGGCATGGTTACATTGTGCAGAACATTATCAGTCACGTTATAAATTTTGATCTATATCTGAAAAGCAAAGGAGAAACACTGAAGTTCAGTAAGTAGGAACATGTCATAATCAGAGGACGCATTAGAACAGGGCAGTAGTGAATCCAGACAACCAGTATGGAGGCTAGGCAGAAGTCCAAGTGAATTCTAGTTTCTTAAAGTAGGATGGTGAGAGAAGGCACAGTGGTCGAAAAGTAGAAGGTGACCCTTATTTATTGTAAAATGACTCAAATCCACCTACATTTATTTCTTAGAGCAACGGGAAAGCACCCGAGTATTGGGCTGGCCAAAAAGTTCATTTGTTTTTTTGGCTGCAAGATGGCTCTAGTAGCGCTTAGTTGTCTTTAACTTCATTTGAAACTATTTTGTCAGATAGTATTGTGACAGCTGTCATATCAGTGTGCATTTTAAAAAAAACTTATCAAAATTGGTGAATTTGTGTGTAGCCATTTTAAAATTAAGATGGAAGAAAAAAGCAACATTTTTGGCATATTATGCTTCCGTATTTTAAGAAAGGTTAAAACGCAACTGAAACGCAAAGAAAGATTTGGGCAGTGTATGGAGAAGGTGCTGTGACAGATCAAACATGTCAAAGGTGGTTTGTGAAGTTTCGTGCTGGAGAGTTCTCGCTGGATGATGCTGCATGGTCGGGTAGACCAGTTGAAGTTGATAGCGATCAAATTGAGACATTAACTGAGAACAATCAGTGTTATACCATGTGGGAGGATAGCTGACATGCTCAAAATATCCAAATCAAGAGGTGAAAACCATTTGCACCAGCTTGGTTATGTTCATCGCTCTGATGTTTGGTTTCCACATAAGTTAAGCGAAAAAACCTTATTGACGGTATTTCTGCAGGCAATTGTCTACTTAAACATAATGAAAACGTTCTGTTTTTAAAACAAATTGTGGTGGGCAATGAAAAGTGGATACTGTACAATAATGTGGAATGGAAGAGATCGTGGGGCAAGCGAAAGGAACCACCACCAACCACACCAGAGGCCGGTCTTCACTCAAAGGAGGTGATGTTGTTCATATGGTGGGATTGGAAGGGAGTCCTCTATCATGAGATCCTTCCGGAAAATGAAACGATTAATTCCAACAAGTACTGCTCCCAATTAGACCAACTAAAAGCACTCGACGAAAAGCATCCAGAATTAGTCAACAGAAAACGCATAATCTTCCATCAGGATAACGCAAGACCACGTTTCTTTGATGACCAGGCAAAAACTGTTACAGCGGACAACCCTGGTGGCACAGTGGTTAAGAATCCACCTGACAATGCAGGGGGCACGGGTTCAAGCCCTGGTTGGGGAAGATCCCACATGCCGCAGAGCAACTAAGCCCGTGCACCACCATTACTGAGTCTGCACTCTAGAGCCTGTGAGCCACAACTACTGAAGCCCGCGTGCCTAGAGCCCGTGCTCTGCAACAAGAGAAGCCACCGCAAGGAGAAGCCTGCGCACCGAAACAGAGTAGTCCCCGCTCGACACAACTAGAGAAAACCTGCGTGCAGCAACGAAGACCCAACACAGTCAAAAATAAATAAATAAATTTATAAAAAAGAAAAAAAAAAAAAAACTGTTACAGCTTGGCTGGGAAGTTCTGATTCATCCGCCATATTCACCAAACATTACACCTTCGGATTTCCATTTATTTCAGTCTTTACAAAATTCTCTCAATAGAAAATATTGCAATTCCCTGGAAGACTGTAAAAGGCACCTGGAACAGTTCTTTGCTCAAAAAGATAAAACGTTTTGGGAGGATGGAATTATGAAGTTGCCTGAAAAATGGCAGAAGCTGTGGAACAAAACGGTGAATACTTTGTTCGATAAAGTTCTTGGTAAAAATGAAAAATGTGTCTTTACTTTAAAACCGAAAGAACTTTTTGGCCAACCCAGTATGTGTGGTAAGGGAATGCCATGCTCAAAACCATGTTTTGGAAATATCACTCTTGCTACTATAGAACCAGATTGGAGGAGATCAATAATAAATACGACCGGGAACTTGCTTCTAACCAATAAAATACAGCAAAGGTGACCGGGTGTATATGGTTGTGTGGATGTGATGATTTTATCTGAGATTGTAATGTCTACCACGCCGAGACTGTCTCTTGCTGGCTGTGAAGAAGCAAGTTTCCACATTCTGAGCTGCCATTTGGAAAATCTATGTAGCAAGAAGTGGAGGGTGCCCACCAGACACAGGTAGCAAAGAAACAGAGCCCCTCAAGGATCTGAATGCTGGCAACAACCATGAGATCTTGGAATTGAGGTCTTGCTTATCAAGCCTCAGATGAGACCTCAGCCCCTGCTGAAACTTTGATTACAGCCTTGTGAGGTTCTAAAGCAAGAGGATCCACAGACCTCCTGAATGTGTCCTGACCCACAGGAACCATGAGATAGATAATGTGTGTTGTTAAAAGCCATGAAAGTGTGTTGAAATTTGTGGTAATAGTGTTACACAGCAATAACTAATAGATGCATTCAGTTTTGAATGTGCTTATTGTTAACCAAGGTGCCTCAATCTCACATTTACGCGTCACATGGACAGTCTGAGCTGTAGGCCTGGAACTCAGAGAAAAGCTCAGAAATAAGATGCTAATTTTGGAGGGTGAATTTAGAAAATAATAAAAGAGGGGGGAGGGTCATAGGAACAAAGGGTAAGGATATCGTCTGAAGTAAAGCTAATGGAATAACCAATTATTTGTTTTGGACAGATTAACTTAATTCTGAAAATGTATCATAAACAAAAATATCAGAGACAAAGACTCAACTTTATGTACATGCTCAGAGAATTCAGAAGCAGCATGCTGACTGAGAAAGGAAGTCCGGGTAACCTTTCTAACACACAGCTATGCCTCAAAGCCTGGGCAAAACTGACACTTTTTGAAATATTGCATGTCAGGCAGAGTATTTTTTCCTTTCATATAATTTTCCTTTTCAAACCCCTCTTAAAAGAAGAAACTCAGATTGAGAGGGGTAAATTCCCTCCTCATGGTCATTCAGTAGTTAGGATAAGATCCACAATTCAAACAGTCTGGCTTCAAAGCTCGAGCTTTTATCTTTGAGCATTTCAAGAAAGCATTAAATCAGACACAAAGAAGCACATTTTTATACTCTTTACACCGTCCTAAGCCTAACCTTGAATCCCACATTCTAAGAATCCCCCACTCTGTAGAACTTAAAGAGCTACAGATATATCTAAAAAGTCAGGGAAATCTTAGCATTAGTCAGGCATATCTTTTCTGTTCAAAGCAAATGCCAAGTCTGATGTGTTAGAATACCCCTTCAAAATCTAACATTGCCCTTGTCCCTGCAGCTGGGGGTAAGGGAGCTTCAAAATGGCCTTTATCGCCATTGCTGATAGCACAGCAATAACTCACTTTAATCACAACACTTTGAAATATCTTCAGATCAAAGGTGTTTTACTTGATGGACATAATGCAAAAGCTCCCATCCAATATTTAAAACAATTACACACCTTTAAATTCATCCACCTGCTTGCTCATTTGAATATGACACTAATTGCTTATACACACCGGATTCCTTAGGCCTAGGAAAGGAGAGATGATGCTGACATATTTTCCATTGTGCAAGAATCAATCCTTAAGCTATTAAGCAGAGCCCACACAGTCCTGCTCATACAGCCTCTGCTCTGCTCACAGGACTTGACTTCTGAGCAGGGGATTCCATGGGCCTCGTTCTCGTCACTTCCAAAGATCTTAAGAAACAGCAGCAGGTCCCCTGAGTCATGAGGAAACATGAAATTTTAATTGATCCCCTGCCATGCAAATCTTAGGCAAGCCAAGTTCCCAGGGGTATCTCTTGGTACCCCTCGGCCGCCTAGGTAATCATGGTTTCTGCTATGATAGTTTTTCCACATCTTTCACAAGCCTCAAGAAAGCAGGTTATCTTCCCTGACAGACTATGTGCCCCTTGAAGGCATGTGTCTTGGTGTGGCATTTACCAAAACGTGAACTTGCATTTTACATAACATGTTCACTTTCCAAAATATGGCACTCTAGGTAGACAAAGAATCAGCATCAATTAATTTCAAATCCATAGCAACAGATGTGGTATATCCATTTCATTCTCCCTTTAACCATTCAGATTATACTGAAGACATTCAGTTTTATGCCAGTATATGTTTAACACCTTTGTAATATTTTCCAAAATCCCTTTATATAGTAAGGAATACCAGGCTTGGGGATAAGAGCCTTTGGCAGGCAACAGTGTCTATACAAAAATTAATGACTTTTATATGTTTATATATATATCTCACATTATACTTATCTAATAGTATGTATATTTTTCATGATATTTATCTAATATATTTATCTGACACTTATCTTCTCTATTTATGGCAAGTGATACAGGATGTAGGATAAAGTTTTTTTTTAATGACAATTTATATAAATAAAATTATAATAGTTTTCTCTAACATGACAGTTCCATGTAGGCTAATGGCATATTTGAGACTGGACAATAATCCTGGAGGTGCATTTCTAAGGGCTAAAGACGGGTTCGTTGCTGTAAGGAAACTAGTGGGAATTTGCTACAAGCCCTGCTGACTCCAGAGAATGTACTCTTCACCACTGGGTCTTTCTCTCTGCAAACACTGCTTTGATCTCTGTGACCTCACTGTCTATAAATGCAGGTGCTCACTACATGTCTGTTAAATGATTTGATGAAAACCTTGGAGAAAATAGAGGCATGGAGGTTGAAACAAAAAGATGAAATAAAGTGGCAGAGGCAGAACAGTAGTTTTGTTTTCTTTGGAATGAATGTAGCTTTAATTAGCGAATTTCTGTTAGGAATAAGGTGGGATTTTTTTCAGGTAGATGGGATACTTAAACTTCCCACAGGTGCGGATTTACCACTGGCAGAACTAACCCTGGCCTTGACATGGAAGTTCCCCCTTAGCTGCCTTGAGCTTGGCACACAATGAAAGGTCACCCCAAATAACATACCTAATATTAAAGTCAGCCTCCAGCTTTTCCAGAATACAAATGAAAAGAGGGGACGAGGGGAGAGGAATCAAAAGGATAAGTAAATATAAAAATCAATATATTCGGGCTTCCCTGGTGGCGCAGTGGTTGAGAATCTGCCTGCTAATGCAGGGGACACGGGTTTGAGTCCTGGTCTGGGAGGACCCCACATGCCGCGGAGCGGCTGGGCCCATGAGCCACAACTACTGAGCCTGCGCATCTGGAGCCTGTGCTCCGCAACAAGAGAGGCCATGATAGTGAGAGGCCCGCACACCGCGATGAAGAGTGGCCCCGCTTGCCACAACTAGAGAAAGCCCTCGCACAGAAACGAAGACCCAACACAGCAAAAGTAAAAATAAACAAAACAAAACAGAATACCCTGTGGAATATCTTTGCATCATTTAAAAAAAAAATCAATATATTCACTGGTTCATTCACCAATCTTTGTAAACTTGGTAGACCTGGTTTCAAGCTTGGGTGTTGAGAGAAACCAGACTCAAAAGCAAAAGCAGTGTATGAGTCCAGCTGCATAAAGCACAAAGCAGGCAAAACTTCTCTATGCTTATAGAAGTGAGGATATTGGGAGGAAGCACAAAAATGAACCTTGCATGCTGGGAACTCTTCTGATTTTTTATCTGGGTGCTGATTACACGTCTGTTGGGTCTGTGAGCTTGTGCTCTTATAGTATATGCATTTTACTGTGAGGCTATTACACTTCAATGCATAACTTAAAAATATGTATGGGGACAAGAAAAGGCCAAAATGTAGAAAAGCCTGAACAGAAATAAGAATTGCTGTCTACGCTTATGAAAAAGTCTAACTTAGCCATGCCTTTAATGCTATATCAAGCAGTGGCGACAATGCCAGATTCACATCACATAGTCTTATTTCCGTTGCTGTGTGGTCCCCGAAAAGGCCCTCACAGTGCACTTGTGTCTTGTTGACTGGAGCTGTGAGACACTATAAGAGTAGCTCTTAAGATGGATATTGGTACTTCTCCTTTCATTTAACTTTGACATTGTAACTTGTTACCTATACACAAATGAATGGGGAATGTTTGATATTATTTCATTGTCACCAAATGGTATCAGTGGCCTAATAATTACACAGGAATAGCAATACAAAAAAAAAAAAATACTGGGGTGATTATCATTATTCAGATGATGCTGTCAAGGTGAGAAAAAGACAATAAAGACATGCTCAGGAATGAATTTTGCCCTTTGTTTTCTGTCTTGATCATCTAGTTTTTCTTTTAATACTAATTAAAATTAATACTAATTTTAGAAAAGAACAAAGCACAGAAGACTGTAGGTTATCTTACATCCATTAATAGGATCTGAGAACATAAATGGATGGAAGAGTGACACTGCATCCAGCATGAAGAGTCTTTTTTTCAGACTGAACTCAGAATATTCCTTCTCTCAATGTCTCTTTCTCTCCCAGTTCAAGGAGATGCATGGCCATTTTACAAGCCAGGCAGAGGGATATCCCATATCCCACTCCGGTTCTAACTTTCCCAAGGATTTAAATTTCAGTTCATTACTTTTATATGGGCAGCAGTCAATGGCAGTAAAAGAAAAAAGAAAGAAAAAACCCTCTTATTATATTATGAAGATACTCACGACACATTATTAATATCCATCCATACAATGCCTTGCCCTGAAGAGCCAGGATCTTTTATAAGGAAGACACAAAAGTGATAGTGTATTCTCTAGGTTCGTATAATGAGAAAACTGCACACCGAGTGAGCATAAATATTTATCATTTTATACACTGTTTACATAGCCAAGAAGAAAGACGCTTCTATAGCTACTCTGATAGACCAGAATTTCTTTGAATAATTCCTTTTCACTGGCACCCATAGCATCCAGCAGACAATTTTATATTTCTTAGGAAATTTTTGTTTCTAGGAAATATAGTATCACCCCACCTGGTCTTTTTGAGTCATATATGGAGAGATGGAAGTATCATGGAAACCAGAGATGGGAACTGAGATTCAGTGTGTTTCTAGGACCAGAGACTAAGAAATCCAACATGTGAAACATAGTTTTTCTGTTTCTCTAATATATATCATGAAAGGATGATGTCTACCTGATGGTTCCTAAGTTCACATATTTTTACACTGAGCTGCCTGGAAAAATACTATTTCAGTATTTTCTCAGTCCCCATGGCAAATGCCTGGGATTGAGGTCATTGAACTAGATTGGTGAAATGTCTACCTGTGTTTGAAAACAGAAGCAACACTTCACAGACTGGCTGGTGGTTATCCACACTGCCAACAGGGAGATGGACCGTGACTACAGAATAAACACAGTGTGAGTATAGCTGACATTAGGTGGGTGTTCACTACAGCCTCGAAAAAGGAAGGTTCTCCATAGTTGGTTGTTGACTACAAGATGCTCACTCCTGTATTCATTCTTTTTTTTTTTTTTTTGCATAAACTTTCAAAAAGCAGAAATAGGCAGAGTAGCAGTGGTAGAGACAACTTGGTGAACAGTGTCCATAAACACATATTCAAAGACTAGAAACAGGAGGACCCATTTTGACAGAAGAAAGGAAAGATAAAAAAATCCTCTGGGCAGCATTTCCTAAAGGCATGGAGGTCTGACAGCATATTAAGATAATTCCTATTTACAGTGTGATCACTGTAACTCATACAAGTATATCTGTTCATCTCTATATTAACTAATTGCTTCCTACTCTAGGTTTTCTACCATAGTTTTTGCCTGCTAACAAACGAGGGATATCGTTACAGTGTTTTACAGATTACTCATAGGGCTTTCTGGTAAATATTTTGGTTAAATCAATTAAAATTTCTTTTTTTTTTATTTTTTATTTTTTTAACATCTTTATTGGAGTATAATTGCTTTACAATGGTGTGTTAGTTTCTGCTTTATAATTTCTTATAAAACTAAATATATTCTTACTGAGTGATACATCAGGTATACTCCTAAGTATTTCAACTGAATTGAAAACTTATTTCTAAACAAAAACCTGAACAGGAATGTTTTCATAGTAGCTTTACATATAAACACACAAAACTGGAAGTAATCAAAATATACTTCAATAGACGAAAGGATAAACAAACTATGGTAACCCCCATACAATGGAATACTATTTAGTGTTTAAAAGAAATGAACTGTCAAGCCATACAAAAATTTGAATGAATCTTAAATGCATATTGCTAAGTAAAAGGCCTATATACTATTTTAGGATATTTTAGAAGAGACAAAGTTATAAATTCAGTAGACAGATCAGTGGATACTAGGGGTTTAGGGAATGAGGAAGTTAACAGGTAAAGCTCAAGGGCTTCTTTTTCAGGTTGTAAAACTATTCCATCTGATACTGTAATGATGGACATGTGGCACAATGGACTTATCAAAACCATTAGAACTAACTTTACAGCACAAGTAAAACTGAATACATGCAAATGTTTTAAAAATTAGGATGTGGGGTTTCCCAAGATGGACTGCAAACAGTGACAAAATAATATAACTATATTACCATTGTATTTGTAAAACTTAAGTATATATATATATACATACCTCCACATGTATTTGTCCTCCCTCTATCATCTGAGAGGGCCTAGTATCAAAGATAACCCAGCAGCAGCTAGTATACCTAGCACTCAGGGCTCCTTAGAGGTATAGCTAAAAAGAACCAGGGCTCCTTAGAGGTATAGCTAATTCTAGAAGCTAGGCAATAAATATACAAGATGAACCTGAAGCATCATGCACTGTAGGAAGGTAAGAATGTATTTAAGTGCTAAAAAGCAAACAAAAAATAATGGTCGTATGTGGAAGGAACAAAGGTGACAACTAAAAGAGTTCCCAATGCCCAAAGCTGGAAAAAAAAAAATAGGCAGGAAAATAAAGTTGCATTGGATTATAACAAAGTATAAAATAACCCTTGAGTACTATTGATTAAATAAAAGAAAGAAGAGAAGGAAGGAAGGAAGGAAGGGAGGGAGGGAGGAAGGATGGAAGGAGGGAAGGACAATCACCTATGCACAAGAAATCCACATGAGTAATGTAGATAACTATGTATGGGGGAAGCATGACTTCCTACTCTTTAAGAATGTGCTGCACATAGTGACTTCCTTCTAAAAGGTACAGTGTAGAAAGCAGAACAAAAGAGTAACTTTACAGGAGAGAAACCTGACAAACTTAATACCTCAGCCAGGTGATCAAGGTTCACATCAACAGGGGTAAATCCTATCGATAGTATGTATTGATATAATGTGACGAAATGGCAGTCTTCCTCCCCAATATTCTACCCCATGAGACAAATCTCAAATGAGGGAAATTCTACAAAAGTACCTGACCAGTACTCACCACAATTGTTACAATGCAGTGTCAAGGGCTTCCCTGGTGGCACAGTGGTTGAGAATCTGCCTGCTAATGCAGGGGACATGGGTTCGAGCCCTGGTCTGGGAGGATCCCACATGCCGTGGAGCAACTAAGCCCGTGAGCCACAACTACTGAGCCTGCGCGTCTGGAGCCTGTGCTCCGCAACAAGAGAGTCCGCGATAGTGAGAGGCCCGCGCACTGCGATGAAGAGTGGCCCCCGCTTGCCACAACTAGAGAAAGCCCTCGCACAGAAACGGAGACCCAACACAGCAAAAATAAATTAATTAATTAATAAACTCCTACCCGCAAACATCTTCTTAAAAAACAAAAAATGCAGTGTCAATATTGGTTTATTAATTTTAACAAAGTACCATACTAATGTAAGATGTTAATAATAGTGAAATGTGGGTATGAGGTATATGGGGACTCTCTGTATAATTTCAAACCTTTCAATAAATCTAAAACTATACTAAAATAAAAAGTTTATTTAAAACCAAAAGAAGTTCCACACTTAAGCATATGATTTTCTATTTTTTAAAAAATTCCATAGCTGGGAACAGATGTTCACTCCATATGTATCCAGAGATATGACCCTAAGTCAAGGCTGATACAGGGACACAATAGCTCTAGAAGAAAGAACACTGATACCCCATTTAATAAGTCTCTGAGTTTGGATTCTGACTCTAGTACATCCTAAATTAAGTCAATCTGGCCACACAAACTGCATTAGTGTGCCAGGGTTGCCGTAAGAAAATACCACAGCCTAGGTGATTCACACAACGGAAGTTGATTTTTGTACAGTTCTGGAGGCTAGAAGTTGAAGATCAAAGTGCTGGCAGGGTTGGTTTCTCCTGAGGTCTCTCCTTGGCTTGCAGATGGCCACTGTCTTACTGCCTTGTCACACAGTTGTCCTTCTGTTCATATGTGCCCCTGGTGTCTCTCTGTGTGTCCAGATTCCTTCTTCTTGTAAGGACACCAGTTAGATTGGATTAGCCCCTGCCCATATGTCCTCACTTAACCTTAATTACCTCTTCAAGGGCCCTACCTCCAAAAACAATCTCATTCGTAGGTTCTGGGGGTTAGAGCTTCAGCATATTAATTTTGTTGAACAGAATGCAGCCCGTAACACAAATACATTTCTGTTTATTTTTTTTCAGTAAAAATATGACGATAACATGTAACCTATAAGACATATAATTCTTATGTAATATATGATGTGCAATGATAATACTTGACATATATAATGTTCTTTTCTAAAAAATCTATACAGTGTTTTCCATAGTACCTAGCCTACAATAGAAACTAAATAAAGTATATCTGTCATGGCTTTGTTCTCTATCAGTTTAGCTAAACTGGGATTATATTTCTAGAATTCCCTTCCCTGTATTGTCCTGGTTAGGTTTGGCATGCGATTTTGAAGGCAGAAGTGAAGAAGACAGACAAAATACTAGTGTAGGATATCGGGCACTAGGGCAGCACACGTCTGACTCAGCAGATTCTCAAGCTTACCATGCTGGCACAGAGCAGAATCCCGCTCACAGCTCCTTCAGCAACCATAAGAGGTGCTCCTTCAGCAACCATAAGAGGTGCTCCTTCAGAATGTCCAAGTCCCGGGCCAGGTCCATGCACAGCCATGTGACAAAGGGCACCAGCTTCTCCTGAAGGTCATCTGCCACGTGGAAAATTGAGGTGGGAGAGCCAGGTACAGGCTCCTTTTGGATGCCAGCATATTCCTGGTCTCTTCCACTTCACTTCCAGCTTTCCTTCCCATCACCCGATGCAGAGACAAGAGCTCTTCTATCAGCTCTATTGTTGTATACGGTCTAACCCCTACAATAACTCCTCCGTTACTCTGTGGACTGTTAGCGGTTCTGCATGTCTGACGGGAGCTCTTATTTTTACCCATGATAAGACCTTGAGTACATTTTAAGCTTGTGTGCGTCAGTTTTCTCTTTTTAAAAATAAGAATAATAAAATTCACTTCATAAGGTTGTTGTTACAATTAAATGAATGTACCTGAATAGTGTGTTTGGCATAAAACAAACTTTTTAAATGTTAATCTCTATGTAGTCATAAAACAATTATTCATTGTGCTAACCTTAAATGAATAACATTGCTTTGGATTTCAGAAGAAACACATATAGGCATTTCAACACCTATTCCAGAGACCCTTATTTGATGAATTCCCCCTCTCCTACCCCCATGTATTTCTTGAACTCAAACCACTCTTGTGGCTTGCAAAGATTCATAAATGGCAGATAATGAGATCCGAAAAGTCTGACGTGGTTATAAGGAGAAGACTCCTTGGTGTAAAGCTCCCTGACAAAAAAAAAAAAAGAATAAAATCATCTTCAACAGTGGCACAAATATGGTTATACTGACTTTAAACTCTTCCAGCACAGACACAAGGAATAAAACCTTGTTCCCTTAGAAGTGGAGACGCGTCTGAGACAATCCATATGTTCTCACTTAGAGCCTCATGATGTAACAAGCTTTTGTCTTTTTTTTTTAGGATATCTAATTATAATATCAAATACACACACATGTAAACACATACACACTTAAATTTCTTTCCTCCGTATATCTACATACTTATCTTTATCCTCAGTTCTTTTAACAGCTTGTATATCTTCTCTACCATCTTTTAACTACAGGCATACTCCATTTTATTACACTTCACTTTATCACCCTTCACAGATACTGAATTTTTCACAAATTGAAGGTACGTGGCAACCCTGCATTGTCAGATGACGGTTAGCATTTTTTAGTAATATTTTAAAATTAAGGTATGTACATATTTTAAACATAATGCTATTGCACATTTAGTAAAATACAAAATAGCATAAACATAACTTTTATTTGCACTGGGAAACCAAAACATTTGTGTGACTTGCTTTATTGTGGTGGTCTAGAACCCAACTGGCAATATCTCTGAGGCATGCCTGTATTGATCTATTTGCCTACCTATGCATGTAACTATCTTGCCATTTAAATTTCATCATATTTTTCTCTATGTAACATTACTGATAAGGAGAATAGGAAAAATGGCACATATCTCACACAACTGTGATTGCTATATAACCAAAGAATAAAAGCAATTTGGGTCTAAAACTCAAATGGCAATTTTCCAAGTCCAATGAATCCAGGAAGTACAACTATTAAGTCCATTATGCACAAATATCAAAATTAAAGAAATAACATTAATACACACATAAAGACTCTAGGAACCCCTATCAGCTCTGAGAGGCAAGGAGGGCATGACAGACACCAAAAATATATTGACAAATGTGTCCCACATTCATTTTCAGCCAAGACTTCAGGATTTCACAAATGCATGTTTCAGAGCTGCCCTGACATGCAGTGGATTCATTTCTCTGACAGGCTAATGTGGGTAAAGGCTGAACTCTATGTGCTTTTTCTCTCTAGCCCCTTTTAATTCATGATTTCCTGAAATGGCTATATAACAAAAACTTGTAACCCTGTGGGTACTGATGCTAATTCACAGAGCTCTAGACACAAGCATGGCTTGAATAACTTAAGAATGATTTGCCCTTTTGCATCTAGAGTCAATAAATGTGTTGAATCCTAAAATATTAATTCTTAGGTGAGGACAAAGAGAAAGACAACAGGATCATGGAATTGTCTAGATAGTATTCCCCCTTTGTTTCTCAACTTTCCATCTGCGATCAATGTTTTTGTTAAGTGTTTTGATTTTCCTTAGAAATGCAGGTTTACTGATATGAGAATACTTTTCAGTATTTCAAGTACAGAAGATTACTTGAATAGAAAGCAGTAGATGTCTTATCTTTTCAGAAAGGTTCACGGTAGACCTGGAGTATTATTCGCCATAGGAACTCTCTCTGACAACAGGCTAGTTGGTGTAATTTCCAGAGAGGTTATCCAATGTACCCAGAAATAGGAAGAATCAAAATGTAAGTGAGTAGAAGACATATTTCTGAAGAACTTAAAGAGACACTAGGATAATCAAATTGAGCTTGATGTGATAATCAAATTGTTAATCAAATTGAGTTTAATTCTAATGAGTGATCACAGGGATAAAATGGAGGGAAAAAGTAAGAGGGAAAGAAACAGAATGTTAGCCTTAGCTACTGTTATGAATAGGCTTAGAAACCATTGTTTAATCGGTACATTGATGGAATGACCTGGTTTAAAGGCACAGGTTGAGACATATAGTCAATGTTGCTTCTTCACTTAAATACTGTTAATGCTGAGTCAATGCTTTAATTTTAATCTTCTAGAACACCAATTCAAATTATGAGATACTCATGAATGGGAGATACAGGTCTCTAAATTAATCCTATTCCACACGGAGTGACCCTGTTCACCGGTGGGGATGGAGTTAGGGGCAGAGTGTTAAATTTGTTTTCAATAGGTTCAAATTTAAGGTACTTATGTAACTTATTGAAATATATTTTTGTAATATTCTATTATATAGGACAAAAGTGACACCAACATTACAACTTGTAAAATTGAATGAGGTATTTCATCACATTCTCTTGTGATTTATACAATTCTGAAAAAATTTTATTGGCTAGTGATTGAGAATTCATATTCTAGAAAGAATTCAAAGATTTCTAGTATGTATATGAAATTCCTAAGTCGACAGACCAAATCTACAAGAAGAGACCATTGAAAACACCTAGTTTATGTTGGCCATGAAACCCCAAAACAAGAGCGGGTCTGAAGCTCCTGAGCCAGTCCTATAATGAGTAGTTCTAGAATTTTAACTATTTTCAAAGTGAATGAAAGTTGGATTTATATATACATGTGTATACATATATATATGTGTGTGTGTGTGTGTGTGTGTGTATATATATATATATATATTTTTTTTTTTTTTTGGCCACACCACGAGGCTTACAGGATCTTAGTTCCCCAACCAGGGGTCGAACCTGGCCTCCAGCAGTGAAGACACAAAGTCCTAATCACTGGACCGCCAGGGAATTCCCCTCTATATACTTTTAATAACTTCCCTAAGCTATCCTACCTGCATTCATGTATTTTTATGGGTTGATATTTAGCCCAAAGAACATTAAAATTAAAGACATCAGGTATATGAGTTGACCTAAAAATAGTAAGAATCCCATTAGGGACAATACAATCAATTAATTATATTATTGCATTATCACCTAGTTGATTAATAAAATATCATCTTATAATTTAGAGAGTAAAGAAGAGTTAAGCATTAAAGCAAAATTTGATGGAAGGAGTTTTCTCATCACAGAAGGCATTCAAATAAACCTTGTTTATATCCCCATCATTATACCCCAAAGTTGTTCTGAGCCATAATGCAGAAATAACATAATGGCTCTTGGAAGGCTAATTTGTTTTAGGTACCTCTCACAGTTAACTGCCAATAATTTTCCCATTTGGATACTCCAGTAATTTCTAAGCCATAGATCATTTAGGGAGACCTTTGGGAACCACTAAAATCCACATATCAGAAATCACTGCTTCACAGATACAAGATTCATCTATTACACCAACTGTCTACGTATTCCTAATGGAGGTTACCTTCCTTATGCAGAACAGAAACTACACAATCCTCACCCCATCTTAGAGTTTTGGAACCACAGCTGTTACAGGCATTCATATCAGGTAGAGAAGCTGGATTTCTTTTTAAAGTGTTTATCTCAATCCTCATGATTTCCCGCCCATGTTTTCCTAAAGAATTTCAATTTTGTTCATCAGCCCGAATCAAATAAGACAAAAAAGATAATCAAATCCATCAAGATATGTTTTTCCCTTTCTCACTTTGCATCTCTCCTTTGAAATAGAGAAATTCTGCCAAATTCTTTTCAAATCTAGCTAAGAGAGAGGAAGAAAGCCACAACCTCTAAATTATAAAGAAGATGTATGTTAGGTTTAAGACAATTTGTCAGTATGAACATTCTTTGATCTTTTAAGCTTCTGTGACATAAACTGTTTCTTTAATAATAACAAAATATGAAAATGAATCTCTTTATCAGTTGGGGAATCTTCTTTATATGGGATGAAAATACGTATTGGGCAGTGACAAGAATAACAAGCTAATCCATGTAAGCTATAGTCATCATAGTTTTTACTTTGCTCTTTAGAAATTGCAAATTTGACTATTTAGTTGCGTGCTAAATTAACATGTGACCTAACATAGATTCAAAACTCTCTTCTCATTAGACATGTGTTTGTAAAGCTTTTATAGTATTAAATTATGCACTTCTGCAAGATACTTTTTAAAAATAGTTTCTGTAATTTCCAAAAGGGCCTATAATATGCATTTATCAAATTCCGGCATATTAATACTTTAAAGACTCTGAAGTATGAAAAGCATTTCACTTTTTTTAATTCAGTGTTTATCAATTAAATTTGATTTGATTTGTTTCAGTAGATCTATTTTGAGCACAGATTGGAAGATGTTGCCATAGGTCTATTGTATAATAACAAACAATTGATATATACAGGAGAATGAAAGTAGAGAGTATTATATAGTTGCTGCCTCCATTCCTGACTGTCTGCCTGTCACCTGAACACTTCATTCCGAAAGGCATTAGGCATGTCTGGGTGAGGTAAGAATCCATGGAAAGGCAGGAAGGTGGAGGGAGAGTGGAACAGCAGATAAACATTTGTTTCAGGGAGTCAGGGGATGGGCAGAGGGAGCAAATGGAAATCACTTACTACGGCAGTGAGGAATGATCCAAATAACAAATATATTGAGTGTAAAGACACAGGGTTCTCACTGTTGGAGAAAAAGAAACAATTAGAATGAACCCTGTGGTGTTGCTTTAGAGTTGGAGGTACTGAGGTAATGCATGTGGGGTCCTGGATTTGATCCTTTCACTATAAAAAGACTTTACTGGGACAAATGGAGACATGTGACTGAGGTCTGTGCGTCCAATAGCAATGGTGTATCACTATTAATTTCCTAATTTTGATGGCTGTATTGTGCTTGTGTAGAGAAAACACCCATGTGGCAAAGACTGACTGAATTATCTCATGGTAATTGGGCATCATCGCAGCAATGTACTCACTTATAGTTCAGGAAAAATACATTTGGACTACAAATGCAACTTTTCTCTAAGATTAAATTTATTCCAAATTAAAGATAATGAACAACACAAAAGAAATAGAATGTATTTTATATGGGCCTTCCTCCAAAAGAGGATTTGAAGACTTTTACCATAAAAGAACAAAATTACAAAGAAAAGACATACTACTAATGGTAAGAGAAGACAGGAGAGTGAGAATGACACATAGAAGGGACAACACAAACTGTTTTCAAATGCTGGCATTTTCCTTTTGGCTGAGTTACTGTTTCAAGTAGAGTAAGTTCACTTGCATACTGTGTACTGACAGCCTCGACCTCTTCAGTTATGAGCCTTTGGAAAGCAGTGAGACTTGCCTTTCCAAAATATATTTTACTAAGTAATCTCTTGACCTTCTGATTTTTTGATTAATATTTTTTGATGGAGAGTTCATTTTTTTTTTTGCATTCACTACCAGGAAATCCAAAGTCAATCCCGGTTACTCTCTGTAGTTTTTATCTTTAACATATTAACAGCACTTCAGCCCCAGTTACTCACCACATGGTTCTCAATGAATTGTATTGTGATTTGAATTTCTATGTGATGTATTGTTCTTACATTTTTAATGTGCTTATATTCCTATTTAAACACTGTGTAATACTTCACCCAAACTTCTCTTTGTCCAACTCCTGTCTCAGCTCCTCAATTTAATTTGCAAAGTATGCTGACCTAAAGAGCTCTTCCACCTTGGAAAAATAGTAACTATTATAAATAGGCAGCAGAACCATAGGGCATATATAAACAAAATTCTCTAGAGATAGTATCAAAAATTAGTACAGCATACTGGTTAAACCCATGGGAGGAAGAGCCAGATGTCTGAATTTAAATCCGTTCTCCCACTTAGTATCTGGGTTTGGATTAGCTATTATTTCCCCTATTTTTTCTGATTAAAAATAAAGAGAAATAGAGAAGTTAACATCGGTACTAATGTAGGATTGTTGTGAATATTGCAAGCATTTAACACAGCTTTGGGGATATAGCAACTTTTTAATACATATTGATCATCATGAGAGTAGCCTTGAATCTCAAAGAAAACTAAGAAAACCACCAGTGCTGTGTTTTATATAACTGTGTACTCAACAATGCAATCATGCCCACCAGCTTAAGCCCTACTTGGCTTTCTGATCCTTTTATTCCCATCTTCACTAATATGCCCTTTTGAATAAAATAGGCTTCATTCCAACATGTACAACTGCGAAACATAAAGTTAAGGCTTGTCGAGCAATTTTTCATTGACCAAGGCATTCATATCCTATACGCAATTTTTTGAATCATACTAGCAGAAGTAGCTTGAAAATGGATGTTTGTAAAGAAACCAATATCAATTGAGCACCAACTCTATGCTACGCCAAGTTATTTAAATATAATCATTGAATTTTTCCAAACATACTTTCTTAGGTAGGGATGCTTGTGCACACTACACAGATAGAGAAGGTGAGGCTTAGATGGGTCATGTCACGAACACAAGTAGAAAATCTGCAGTCAAATAATCTGAGATTCTACTTCGAAGCTAAATACAACGTTCATTTTACCTGAACCCAGGTGTGGACACACAATCAGGGTTAAGTATCCCTCACTCTAATATCCAGTAGCAAAACAAATTATCTATTTAAAGTGTCTGGAACTTAATAAGTGTAGGCACATTTTCACTGAAAAACCAACTTCAACGATGCTAGTTTGGGATCCACAGTAAAAACCAGACAAGCTTGCACATCACTCTTTATGTGGTATTGCTATAAAAGTGAATTCTCATCAAGCTCTGAAATTCACAGTAGAATATAAAAGAGCTCTGTCTACAGCTTCCAATATGATATTTCTAAAATAATTTGGCTGCCATTTGGGCAAATATATATGTGTGTTTTGTCCTGACAGCTTGTCAACTGCCAGACGGTTCTTGAATATCACATTCATTTCAATGTAATATTGGTAAATTTCTCAATTAGAATTTTACTTTTCACTTTCTGCACAATGAAATCCCCCAGTCCTTGCTGGCATTCTTCAGGGTGTACAGGTGCAGGTGTTGGCATTTCTGCAGTAGCAAAGGAAGAAAAATGAAAGAAGGAAGGAGGGGAGGGAAGAGACAGGCTGGGAGAGAACAGTGGTAATGGGGAGAGAAAGGAGATAGGAGCCGACCTTCATCCTGATATTCACCTTCATGGAAATGAAGGGAATAATTCACACTTGACAATAAAATAGTGCAGTTGCCTCTGCCTCTCTTTAACCAGAGAGGCTGGAGTCAAACAGAAACCAGACACCTCTGTATAATCGATACAGAGAAAAGGTCCAAAGGTACGATGGGAAATCGATTAATAAAAATCATTTTTAAAACCACGACAACCAATTATTGAACACTTATTTACTTCATGGCACACCCTGACTTTGTATTTTATCACGCAGTTCTCAAACAATGAAAGCAAGATGGAAATTGTTATCTTTGCATTGTAGCTAAGGAAAACAAGAAACAGTTTAACCTCCTTGAACTTCAAAGTCAGCCAGATAATAAGGGATAGAACCAGGATTCAAGATTTCATCCACCTAACTTCAAAACCCACACTTTCAACTGCAGCATATTCCATGTGGTTTTTAGAAGAGATGTCACAAGCTAAGCATTTTTAAAAATAACTGTGTAAAGTTAGTGTAGATTATTTCTTTTAGTTGCTACACTCTTATCAAGAAAAATACTTTAGATAGAGGAAAAATGCATAGGTGCACATACACATTGCATTATGTAGCTAATAATATCTTTAAATTCTTTGTCTTAGCTGAAATTGACCTTGAAGTTTGCAGACGTTTGGGGGCTTTTTTTTTTTCTCAACATACTTATCAGGCACATAACTCATACACACAGGAATGGAAGCCTCTGACACATTTACAATAAATAGATATAGACTTGGCCATTAAGATGTAGAAATCATAATAATGAGGCAAAAATAGCAGCTTTCCTGTTCTTCATTTATTAGCAATTAAGATTAAGTGTTCTGTATGTATTACAGCTGGTAATAGTCCTTTAAAACCATCTTACACAAACCTGAATGAAAAGATGGATTAGGCAAGTTCTCTGCCCTAAATAAGTTGATCAAATAAGAGGAAAATAAAAAGAGAGAAAAAAATACAGTATTTCTTAGTCCCTATTTACATGCCAGAATTTAAAAGAAGTACAAACATGAATGTGTTTTTGCTTGTTTGTGGGTTTCTTTCTGTGGTAATAGTGATGGTAGAGAGATAAATTCCTGCTAGAAAGACCTAGAAGTTTCCCTAGAAAAAGTGTCATTTCAGCCAGCCATAGAGGAGTGATTTGATTTTGCTAAGAAGGAAAAAATAAATAATAATAGGATTCCTCACAAAAGAGATAGAAAAGGGGAGTCTTGGCAGAAGTACATGGGTAAAATGTGAAGACCTGAGGTCAGTTCTGATTTGCTGCTGTAATGGGTGTATCTACCAAAGTTATACTGTGGGTTAAGAAAGAAGAGATCAAATGAAGCCAAACTATTTACCTAATTTTGGCCTTCAATTTATATCTCCACTTGTGTTTTTTTATTTATCACATCTTGTTCACCTGCTGTTAATTTATGTGATTTTGCTGCATAGCATGTATCCTTATAGGCTGTCTTAAATGCAATTTGAAACAAACTAGGGTATCCCTTACATCCACTGCACACTTAGGAATGACTTTAGTGATCTTAATCCCCTGGATTTTGGATCCTACCTACTACTTTTGTCAGACCAGGAAGAGCTCTAAAATACCTTTTATTCTAGTATAAAGTCTGGGGCCAGGGATTTCCTTTATCGAGGCCGGAGTCTGGGGATAAAACAAATCCAAAAAGGGCAGGAAAAAGTAGAAAATCATGTTTTGAAATATATTCTGTTCTGTAAAGTATAATGAATATTTCAATGGCTCAGAAAAAGTGGGAGTGAGTCCTTGGTGATAGCAATACTCCTTTAAAAAGTTCGGTTAAAAAAAAAAAGAAAAAAATGTTCGGTTAAAGTACGATGCCCACAGCTCAGAAGCCTCTGGTAACTGTGATTTCCTAATTCACTCTAGACTCGACCCAAGCCTCTGGTAACTGTGATTTCCTAATTCACTCTAGACGCGATCCACCAGCTCAATCCAATATCTGGCTGACTACAGACCTAGACGGTTTTCTGTTTCTCTGTGTGCTGCATCTGCATGTGAATATATACAAACAAATAATTAAACATCAAGAAAATATCAATAGGATTAGTCTGGCGTGTTGGAACAAATCTTGATAAATCCGCCTCGGTAACAATACTCGAACTACAGTCTATGAGAGGAATACCAATTCAGCCTATTGAAGTACTGTCGTGTAAGGAGAGATATTTTAATAAAACTGCTTCGTCAGTTCCTATTACTAAGGGACTAAAGCTATTGAGCTGTGGAACTGAGGCCGAAAAAGGGGATTTGGAAATGCAAATTAGAGATAAGACGGTAATAAATGTCTTTCATTCAGCCACACACGATCCCTGATGCCAGGAGCTATTTTAAAGATGATTCTTAATAGTTCTGTGAAATTGGAAGCATACATACCCAAAATGGACATCTCTGGCACGGTAGCATGATAGGGTCCATTGAGAAACTCTGGTGCATTGTCGTTGATGTCTTGAACTTTGATAATAAATTCAGAGGGAGGTTCAAGAGGCTTATTTGTCTCCCAGTCCACTGCCTGAGCTGTTAGGGTGTACTCAGCTTTTTCCTCTCGGTCAAGTCTTTTTATAGCATGGATATCTCCTGTTATGTCATTTATTTGAAAGATAGTCCCAGCTCCATCGCCTGATAGGATATATTTGATTTTTTTGCTCCCAGGATCCAGGTCTGTATGTAACTAAAACGAAAAGGGACATTGGTTAGTGATGTGGCAATTTGCAAAGTATGTTTTACTACCTCATGTTTCAATATAAAGTTGTTTCTTGCTACATCGATTGTAACTTCATCAGTGTCTGCTAACAGTAGCTGTACAAAGAGTCTATGCAACTGAATGCATATCAAGTAGAATATAATGAAATTCAGACAAATATGTTTGAACACTTTAAAAATATACTCTGGCCTGTTCAGTATAAACTGATACACATTTACAATGATAAAAAGATTGAGAAGAAAACACTAAAATAAATGTATTCTTTCCATTTATTCATACATTTACTGTTCAGTATAAACTGATATGCATTTACAATGATAAAAAGACCAGGAGAAAATACAAAAATACATGTATGCTTTTTAATTTGTTAATACATTTATTTAAAGTTATTATTATTAGTTAACCTTTTATGGGTTACTATCTGTGTGCCAAGAGCTATATGAATCACTTCTCATATGATAATCCCCGTAATTCTTCCAAAAGTCACTGAGTTAGAATGTATCATATGAAATATGAGAAAAGGGAAGTTTGACAAGGCATATTATAACATCTTCAAGGTTTCCATCTGATGGAATCAAGTGTAGTAGACCTAAAATTCAACTCAGATCTGGCTGCTCTATTCATAAAAACAGAAATAATTCTAATAATCGGATATATATTAAGATCTTATGTTTATGTAAGGCTTTTTTTTCCCCTTTGATTTACACAATTCTTCTGGTCCAGGAAAATTATTCCCATTTTACAAAGATGACTGAGGCCAGATTATGGGAGCACATTTTCCAGAAATGGGACTTCTTAGAGAAATGAAAACTTCGCAGCAGGGATCCAGATCCATCTTAGATCATGGCAACACCTACTTTGCCTAAAACATTTTAGTAGGTACTGGGGAAAACAGAATCCCTGGCTTTCAAATTTTCACCGTTTATTCCTTAGAGGGAGACTCCTGATACAGGGTGCTTCTTTTTTATACTATGTTGACTCCTGTTAAAAAAACTAAAATAAAACAAGAATATATATATTTTTAGTTTGTATTTTTAAAAGGAAAATTAACTGAATTATATTTGCAAAATACTGCTCAAATGTACATATTTTCAGCTTAATCCAGTTACTTAAATGCCAGTATAGTTATAGTTCTTGCATCAGGAGATTTCAAACACTTGCTCCTTAAAAAATATACATATGTATATATTGAAAAAAAAGTCTTGTGCAAAGAAACTCCTAGAAGCTCAAAAGACATTGCATTCTCTTGGGATCACTTTCATTCAGTGATTGCGTTCTTTGCCAATTTAAATTGTATTTAGTGCCTCAATAAATGAAAAGATTTTTTTAAAGACATAAAAACAGCAACAAAGAATCCAAATGCATCTAGATCGCCTATTTTACTTTTGAATACTTTAAAAAGCTAAAGCATAAGATTACATCAAATACTTACTGAATCTCAAAATGTATCCCTTTCATTTATTGTATTGAACTTATTAACAAGAGCAAATATTGAAATGCCACTTTATCTTAATGAATGTAGGATTATAATTCATTAATATGATATTAATCCTAATTTATGACCATTTTAATTTATGTGCATTTTAACATTTCCATTAGCATTTTTATTAAAAAAGAAAATTTTGAATAAAATATGATTCATGGACGTTTCCATTCATATGCAGGCATCACTAAGACACAGAGGTGTTGGTATGTGTCAATCTTGCCCATCACATTTTTGCTATTAAAAATTAAGACATTCAAAATGCTGCTACTATTACTTATATTAGAACTTATTTGCACCACATTTTCCTTATATTTATCAATAGCCTCTGATTAGTAAATCGTATCGTACTCCCAGGTTTTGATGATCCTTTGTGTTTAGAAATGACTGAGGGAGAAGGGAAAAGCATAGGTTTTTGAAAAAAACACAAA
This sequence comes from Globicephala melas, assembly GCF_963455315.2. Lineage (NCBI taxonomy): Eukaryota > Metazoa > Chordata > Mammalia > Artiodactyla > Delphinidae > Globicephala > Globicephala melas. Next base: position 39,099,850 of record NC_083332.1, read on the forward strand.
GCTAAGACTCAGGTCTCTCTAACTATATAAACTGGAGAAATTAACACATTTATTTGAGCTTCAGTTACTTTGCCTCTAATATGGGGATAAAACATCTACCCTGCAGAATTGGTTTTAGAATCTGAGATGATCTATTTGAAAAACAGAGAAAAATGGAAGTTGGCATATTAAGTGTACAATAACTAAAACCATTTTTACTTCATAGCATCCTCAACTATATACGACTATCTGAAAACACTATAATAAAGCCCAGTTGCAAGCTGAGTGAAAAGTTCCCAAGATTCCATCCTGAAAAAAACTCTTAGCAAACACTGTGTGCTTCCTCTTTCTTCTGAAATTTATTTTTAGCAAATCTCAGCAAAATCCAGAGCCCTCATGATCTTGAAAGGCAGAGTACTGCGTTTCTATATTCATTCATTTCATCCTGTAATTTGGATCACACACACTCAAACACACACTCTTGCACATGGCTTGTTCAGGTAACCAACTTGACATTACAAATAAAAGACCTGTGGGTATGTAAGAATAGCAATTGCAGGCAGCAAACGCTCATAAAACTCCAGATCTGGACCTCAGGCTTCGGAATGCGTGATGATAAGCTGCTGCTTTTTTGGTTGGTCTTCACATATCTGTTAAAACCTGCTCACTTCAATGCATCAAGACTGTTCTTGTCAATTTATCCCACCCTAGGACGCTCTCTGTGAGATTATGGTACCAAAGGTATCCCAAACGCACCACGTTTTCACACATTTGTGCATCATCTGAAAGTGTGAGGACCATCTCTCCCAAGAGCTGCTTCTGCTAATTAGAGCAGCATAAGGGCCACATGCAAACTGGCTGGGATGGTAAGGCTGGTTGGCCTGGCTGTGGTACAAAAATACCTCATCCATTCACTGATTAAATACGCACAAAATATGATTACAAACAACACAGACATGGTCTCTGCCCTCAAAGACCCATAGGTTAGTGGGAGATAAACACAAATAAACAGAAAATATTTGCTGTTGTTATTGTTACTACCACACGTAATAACTACATATTACCTGGTAAACATTTTATTCAATACATGTATACATGTAATGTTTTTCTCACAGCCAACCAGAGAACATTTTGCCATTTCACCCATGAAACAGTTAAGATTCAGAGATTTTTAGGGAACTTTTCCATAGAATGTACTATCAGCAAGTGGCGATCTTAACAGCAGAAGCTTTAAAGGAAATTTCCTGGATTCAAATGCATGCTCTATAGGTTTGAGTGCATATATTAAGTTTACTTAACTCAGAAAGTGGAGCTTGAAGGAACAGAAAAGGCCACTACAAACAAGTAATGATGAAAACTCCAGATCTCAAAGAGGGAGGGAATGGGTGAAGATCCAGAGATAAGAGAAAGCATAGTAAGTGGGAAAAGAAGATTTAACATCGCACTGACTTCAGGAAACGAGAAGAAGCAGGAAATAAGAATAAAAAGCAAGGCAGGGGTCAGATTACACAGAGTTTTGAAGGCAAGATAGAATTCAGATTTGACTATAAAGCAAGAAGAGTCCATAAACACAAGGTTTCAGTAAGAAGCCTGGCATCATAATAGTTTTGTTTTACTAAATCACAGTGCTTGGTGTGTGCCCATAAGCAAAAGTCTCAGAAGCAAAGGAAAAGAGATCAGAGGGAAAACTTAGACACCAATTCACAAAGCTACCTCAATCTGCGTTCCCAAGCTCAGCCCAGCACCCATGATCTGTCTCATCTACAACCAGACGGATCCCGGTGGTCACTCACAGCAGCCTCGTAGGAGAAGCGCCGAGTGTCAGGTATGCAACGGAGCGATCCAGTCATTCATATTAAGTCTTCGATTTGAGGGATCATAACGGGACTGCTACATAATTGAGCTGAATTGTGAGTATCAATATAATTACACCTTTACTGTCTTTCATATATTTTCAAAAATCCCTTAATTAAAATACAAGTTTAAACTTTAAAAACCACGGGAAGAAGCTCTTGCATCTCCACTCTCCTTTGCATTCCCACTGCCTAGTAAGGTGCCTGTCATGTTGTTGGAGCTCAAACAATATTTGTGGAGTAGGTAAGGTGAATGCAAAAGAAGGGAAGGAAAGAACATTGCCTCGTTTTACTTTCAAAACAGTACTTTAAAGAAGAGAGTAAAGAAATTTAGAAAAGTTAGGTTCAGTGAGCTAAAATCTTATCCACTCTAAACGCAAAGCCCTTGAGTTCCCTCAAATATGCATTCAATTGTAGCCCCCAGCAAAACAACTGAGACATAGTAGAGGGAACATCGATGGAAACATGAGTGGATGGATGAATGGATGGATGGATGGATGGCAATGGATGAATAATAGATGGACAACAGACAACAAGTATCTAATATACACACATCACTGTTCTCAGAATAAGAGCCCCCGCCACCCCAGTCTTCAAACAGAATCACTCTTATCTCCCCTCTGGCTGTCAAAGAAAAAAAAAAGTACAAACTACTTTTCTCCCTTCTCCTACAAGATTCCTGAGGACACTACAGCACTCCTAGTACAGTAGAGCCTAGAGAAGATAAATTCTCCTCTGAGTGCCTATTTTAATACCAAAGAATGATTTAATTACCATGCTGCCCAACTTTTCCTGGAGAGTGAGTGATGAGGAGTAGGATTCAGTGAACTATGGGGGAAATCAGCACCTCATCGGAAAATCGGTAGCTCTGACATCAGAACTTACTTTGAAGTTCCACTCCCTCCAAAAGGAAATCCTAAGAGGTTTCTCAACTTTCCTCTCTTCCTTTAGAGAAGTCTAAGTTACAGGGAGAGAATCAGCATCTTTTGAAACACAAAGGGGTTAACGGGGATCACTACAACATGAATCTCTATCACTGATGCCTGTTTTTCATCAATCTGCGCTCCCTTGGAAAGAACAGCAAGCTTAGCACACTTAAATAATATTAAATCTTACACTGTACTCTCCCTATCTACCAGGTGCCTGTCAGGGAGATACTGTCAGCGAACAGACGGATAATCTAATCCTTAAGTTACAACCAATTAACATCAAAGATGGGACCAGAAACCTAGCACAGTATAAGTTTTTGACCTAAATGATAAGAGTGCAGGAATTCACTCTAGATCAGGTGCATATTTAGGCTGCTAGGAGAGTGAAAGGGCCGGTAGAGAAAAAGTGCAAGAGGGTATAAGAAGAGAATACTTTCATGTTCCTGAACCGTTCTTCCACAACAAGGACCAGGAGTCTGACTTGAAATCTACTTATTTTAACTTGTAGTTCAGCCTTCTCGTGCACTATAGAACATCTCACAAAAGATGCTGACCCAACATGAAATGGTCCATTCGAGAATGAGTTTGAGTCCATCGTTGTATTCAAGCAGAACTAGACAACCGCTGGTTCTTCTGCTTTAGAGCTAAACGAAGCATCATATGATGGTGGGAAATGGGGTAGGAGGGGCGAAGATGTTAGGGTGGACCACATAACTTGTAAAATGCCTTTATATGCTGAAATGTTATACCACATCAGTAAATCTATATAATTATTCCATCCAGTCATGCCATTCTTTTTTTTTCATTTATTTTACTGAAGTATTGTTGATTTACAATGTTGTGTTAATTTCTGCTGTACAACAAAGTGACTCATATATATATATATTCTTTTTCATATTCTTTTCATTTATGGTTTATTATAAGATATCAAATATAGTTCCCTATGCTATACACTAGGACCTTGTTGTTTATGCATTCTATATATACTAGTTTGCATCTGCTAACCCCCAAACTCCCAATCCTTCCCTCCACTGCTCCTCCTCCCCCTAGGCAACCACAAGTCTGTTCTTTATGGCTCAGTCACTCCACTCTTAACAATTTGCAGAAACAAATTATAAAACTAAAGCCAGGTAATAGACATAAAAACACCCCAGCATATTAGTAAGATCAAGTTGGGAATATGCACTTACTCTCACGATCATACACTCTAAGGAAATAATTCAGTGAAATGATAACAGTCCTCAAAGTCATTCTCATATAAACCAAATGACTCTTAAATTTGTCTTATGGAGTGAAAGGCTAAAGAAGACACAATCCCCAATTAAAAGACTAGAACAGAGCATCCTACACTGGAAGTGACCTCTACTTTGACAAAAAAATTCTAATGTTTTACAGGAGGCAAATGTGTAGCGTCCTGATATCTCAGATGTGTGGTCTTTGCATTCCGTGTCAGCTGCTGATGTGCATACTGAACAGCTTAACCTGGCCAAGGGGACCAGTGCCCAGAGAAACAGAAAATTGGAAGCAAGTCTGAGTGAACTGCTGCTTTTGGCTGCAGGGACCTGAAATTATAGTCAGAATTAGGAATGCATTACTTGTGTTACTCCTTTAAATGGTTAAGTTCCACAGAGGGCCTCTAGGTACATGAGTCAACAATCTTCCAACAACAAGCACTGTACATGGTACATAGCAAATGCTCAGTAAAGTCTAATTGCTGTTTTGTCTGCACAGGACCTACCATAACTTCCTGCACCTTATCAGTGATTTTACAAGGATGAGAGGCACAGGGTCAGTAAATATATGGACTTTCTCAAGCTCACATGACTAACAAATAACAGAACCAGATATAACCCAGTAAATCAGATTTCAGAGCATACACATTTTAGCATAATTCTAGAGAGATCCCCAGGAAAGCATACCTAGTTAGTCTGGAGACCTCCTATGTCACTAGATGAGAAGGAGGCAGAATGGAGAAGCCTCTCTATTCTGTCCCCATATGGCAGTAGAAATTTCCTATATATATTTAGAAGCTACTTGTATGAAATCATGCAGTACAGTTCATCCTAAAAAAGTTTGAAATAGAGTAGACATAGAAATAGAAAGGCAGTATGCTCAACTAATAGGAATGCAAATGGAGAATATTGACATGAAGAGGCTGGCCAGCTGTTTACCAAGCCAACATTCATGACCTTGGCAAATTTGCTACTATCTTGTCTGGACCGCAGCTTTGTAGGTTTGGAAACATGATTTGTCAGTCTTATAGCAAATCCATCTCTCTCAGCCCGACGCCAACAAAGAAAGTTCCCAAGCCCAATTTTTTTAAAGGCAACATATCAATGATAAATAGTATTTCGACTATTTAAGTGATCATGATGAGCAAAATTTCTCTTTATATAAAGACCCACACACAAGTGAAGCCAAATTATCCTTGTTGATAGGATTCAGAGAAAGGAGGATTAGATGGATCAATTCCATAATGATGCCATGGGAAAAAATAGCATAAGTATGCCCATCCTACAAAAACGGTCTTAAAAATGCTCTAGCATGCTTAAGTTTTGTATTCTCAGATTTTTTCTTTTCCTTTAAGTAATGAGGTGGAGGCTCCGATATTTAAGCAACCACAGGTAAAAAAAAAAAAAAAAAAGACAATGAATTCCTTTCAATTGGACACATAATTTCTTATGTATGTTGGTAACATCCTGGTTAACATATTAAATCTTACAGGGTTGGAAGTCAATATTTTTCCCTAAGGCAACCAAAGATTAATATAGTAGTAATTCAGATTATGGGAACCAGAATGAGAGCCTGATAAGAAATAGAAAAAACTGTAAGATACTGAGGGATTTACTTAACCTCCCCAGATTTCAGTGTCCTTATTTGTAAAATGCTTTAATAACAGGTTTAACAACCTATCTATAGGGTTTTTGTAATGATTAAAATGTGAAAGTAGATAATAGATAAAGGCATGATATCTTTTAGGAGCCAAAATATTCAAGTAAAACTGCATATAGGGTGGATTCTTGTGGAGACTGAATTTTGGAATTACAACGATAAGTTCTGCCAAACCTGGAACTGCTTTCCAAGAAAAATACATCTAACAACATAGACTTCAACATGCAACATTACTCTGTAGTGAATATAAGAAATGTCACTTCCTTTTTTTTATTGGAGTATAGTTGCTTTATAATGTTGTGTTAGTTTCTACTGTACAGCAAAGTGAATCAGCTATACATATATATATATATATATATATATATATATATCCCCTCTTTTTTGGATTTCCTTCCCATTTAGGTCACCACAGAGCATTGAGCAGGGTTCCCTGTGCTATATAGTAGGTTCTCATTAGTTATCTATTTTATACATAGTATCAATAGTGTATATATGTCAATCCCAATCTCCCAATTCAATCCACCTGCCCCTTCCCCCTTGGTATCCACACGTTTGTTCTCTACTTCTGCTTTGCAAATAAGATCATCTATACCATTTTTCTAGATTCCACATATATGTGTTAATATAAGATATTTGTTTTTCTCTTTCTGGCTTCACTCTGTATGACAGTCTCAAGGTCCGTCCACGTCTCTACAAATGACCCAATTTCGTTCCTTTTTATAGCTGAGTAACATTCCATTGTATATATGTACCACATCTTCTTTATCCATTCCTCTGTTGATGGACATTTAGGTTGCTTCCATGTCCTGGCTATTGTAAATAGTGCTGCAATGAACACTGGGGTACATGTGTCTTTTTGAATTATGGTTTTCTCAGGGTATATGCCCAGTAGTGGGATTGCTGGGTCATATGGTTAATTCTATTTTTAGTTTTTTAAGGAACCTCCATACTGTTCTCCATAGCGGCTGTAGCAATTTACATTCCCACCAACAGTGCAAGAGGTTTCCCTTTTCTCCACACGCTCCCCAGCATTTATTGTTTGCAGATTTTCTGATGATGGCCATTCTGACTGGTGTGAGGTGATACCTCATTGTAGTTTTGATTTGCATTTCTCTAATAATTTGTGATGTTGAGCATCTTTTTTTTTAAAACATCTTTATTGGAGTATAATTGTTTTACAGTGTTGTGTTAGTTTCTCTGTACGACAAAGTGAATCAGCTATATGTACACATATATCCCCATATCCCCTCCCTCTTGCATCTCCCTCCCACACCCCCAGCCCACCCCTCTAGGTGGTCACAAAGCACCGAGCTGATCTCCCTGTGCGATGCAGCTGCTTCCCACTAGCTATTAAAAAAAAAAAAAAAAATGGTTCTGACGAACCTAGGGGCAGGACAGGAATAAAGACACAGATGTAGAGAATGCACTTGAGGGTATGGGGAGGGGGAAGTGTAAGCTGGGACAAAGTGAAAGAGTAGCACTGACATATATACACTTCCAAATGTTGAGCATCTTTTCATGTGTTTGTTGGCCATCTGTATGTCTTCTTTGGATAAATGTCTATTTAGGTATTTAGGTCTTCTGCCCAGTTTTTGATTGGGTTTTTTTTTTTTTTTTTTTTGATATTGAGCTGCCTGAGCCATTTGTATATTTTGGAGATTAATCCTTTGTCAGTTGCTCCGTTTGCAAATATTTTCTCCCAAGAATGTCACTTCTTGAGTCAAATGATCTTGGTACAAAGTGGCTTAAACTCTTACATTGGGCATTCTTATATTGAGTGTATATTCACATATTTGGTACTTATTCACCTGCTCAGGAAGTAATGATAGTATATGTATCTGGAAGTTTTCACTTTTTTTCAGCTTTAGTGACGTGTAATCGACAAATAAAATTGTAAGGTATTTAAAATGTACTTCATTTTTCTTTCTTGTTACTCAAAAACTGTAAGCCTAGAAGTAGGGGGAGGGTGATCAATGTGCATTGGGCCATTGAATAAATGCTTGTGTGCTCAAGAGTGTGGGTGAATAGTAATTGTGGACCTATTACTAAAAAGAGATTTAGGTGAATGGATCAAGGAGTGGATGGATGAATGAATGATTGGATGGATGGATAAATTGGTTGATAACAGAATTAAGGGGAGGAAAATGAATAGACAGATGGTTTTATTGGGAAATGCATGCATAAAAAATAATAGATAGAGGGATGGCTAGCTGAGTAAGAGTCTCAGCCGTTTTTCCATTTAGGTTCCAAAGCACATTAAATACTATGAACGGATACATGAATGAACAGATGGACATACTGGTGAGTGGGTGGGTGGAAGGACCACAGTTTCTCACTAAAAGATTGATTTGGGGAAAACATAACAAATTATTCTCTCTCACAGTCCTATTTCCTGTCTTACAGTAAAGCAGACATAGGACTTGGGAGTTCAACTATAAATTATGAGAGATTCTCAGACAAAGATCTTTGGAGCATGTTTACTTTGCAACTAAACCATTACTCTTCACAGATTTCTTTTAAAAATTTCTGTCTCAATAGATGTATAGATATCGATAGTAAAGATATAGATATGAGAGGGGGAAATTTTGTGCAAAATAAATAGACAATATAGTAATATACAATATAAGCAAGGTGAATAGGACTAAAAGAAGACACCCAGGATTACTAGCCAAACAAAAGAAGCAGATTTTAATCCGATATGGATATTTAAAACAGATATTCAGGATATTATCCAAAGATCAGTTTACAGTGAAGCCTTCAGTTGTACTGTGTTTTAAAAAGGAAAAAAGAAAATATAAAAATGTTGTGTCAATGCCCTTTATGTTTGCAAAGAACTTGATTAACCACAGTCCTAATAGGAGTTGAAAATATGAGATAGATTTCAGATGTGGTAATCACCGTTACTTGCTAAACAGGATATATCTTGTTATCCAAAAACTGACAAGATCACAGTGGGAAAGAACACCGTGGATAACAAAATGACAGTCATCTATTCTCTCTGAAATTCTCTATTTATAAAGGCACTGTGAGATAATCAAAATGCCATGAATTTGGAAGAACATTGCAGTTGAAGTTAAAAATGAAACACATAAACCTGGGATTTAGTCTGGGCCATAGAATAGGGTGTGCCATTAGCGAATCATTTTTTTCTGTGATCAAAAAGCCTGATAATAACTTAGCTGTGTTACCCATTCCTACTCCTTGAGCATTGTAAACTGTCTCATTCAGAGCCTCCCTAGGAAAGCAGAGCGTCACGACCAAAGCACAGATTTCACAGAAATAATCACATTTCCAAGTCTGACTGCTCAATGGGTAGGTGAATGGATTGATGGGTGGAGTGATGAATGGATAAATGTGTTGATAAAAAAAAATTAAGAGGAAGAGGATGGGTAGGTAAATGGTTTTGTTGGAGAATGCATGGGTGCACAGAAGAGTGCATGAGAAGATGGCTAAATAGATTCACAAGCATCCTTCCTTTTAGATAAATGACAATCAAAAAACCCGATTTGAATTAAAACTAGTGGATATGATTTTGGACTTTAATTTTCCCCATTTTAGTTTCTCCTTGTTAAAATGATACTAATGAGGCCATTAGCACCATTATCAAAAAAGACTACCTGATTGTTGTAAGGATAGTTTGTATGTAAAAGTCGTTTTTATTTTTTTTTAACTCCTACTCTCCCAAGTATCATTCCTATAGTGAAGATTTGGAAATAGAACCTAATATATCATCAACGTACTGCAATTAGATGCTAATAATATAGCTTGCAATGCTATAAATATGTGTGTAAGAGTCTGTGTATGTGTGTGTGTGTCTTTACTCCATCTCCATTCTGCCAACAAAGCTTAGAAGTTAGCTAAAAAAAAAATAACGAACAGTAAAAACAACCTGAAGACTGAAAATGCCCTTACTTTTCACACTATAAATAGATCTGTTGGAAATCTGTAAATCTCCTGCAATCATCATCATCATCATCTTTTACGAAAATAAACAGTATTTTTTTTCATTTTTAAACAGAAACATAAATAATCCTTTCAAGTCCTCTGTTAGGAGGTCAATAGTTTCTCCTCAAAATTCATATGCTGAAGCCCTAAGCCCCAGTACTTCAGAATGTGCCCATATATATATATATATATATATATATATATATATATACCTGAATCACTGTGCTGTATACCTGCAACTAACACGGCATTATAAATCAACTATACTTCAATAAAAATTTTAAAAATTTTAAAAGAAAAGAATGTGACTATATCTGGAGATACAGCCATTAAAGAGGATGATTAAGTTAAAATGAGACGATTAAGATGGGTCTTGATCCAATCTGATTGGTGTCCTTATAAGAAGAGGAAGCTTAGACACACAGAGAAATATCAGGGACACACATGCACAGAGGAAAGACCATGTGAGGAGGTATGTGACAAGGCAGCAGGAGGGCAGCTACCTGCAAGCCAAGGAGAGAGACCTTAGGAGAAACCCAACCTGCTGACACCTGGACTTTTGGCTTCCAGAACTGTGAGAAAATAAATTTCTGTTGTTTAAGCTACTCTGCCTCTTGTATTTTATTATGGCAGCTCTAGCAAACGAACATATCCTCCCAAAGCATACCAGCTACTTATCAATGAATACCTTACTTATGCAAAATGGTGGCTGTAAGTTACATGATGCTACTGATAGGTTATGATTCTAGGTGCTGTAGACAGAAATATAGTCCCCAAAAGATATCCATGTCTTAATTACCAGAACCTACAAATATGTTACCTTACCTATCAAAAGGGCCTTTACAGATGTGACTAATTTAAGGACCCTGGAATGGGTAGATTATTCTGGGTTATACAGGTGAGCCCAATCTAATTACATGCATCCTTAAAAAAGAAGAACCTTTTCTGTCTGTGGTCAGAGGGAGATACGACTGCAGAATAATGGTCAGAGAGATTCAAACTTACTGACTTTGAAGATGTAGGAAAGGACCAATAGCCAAGAAATGGGTAGCTTCTAGAAAAGGAAATAGATTTTCCTCTAGAAGTTTCAGAAAAGAACACAGTCAGACTCATTTGTCTTAGCCCAGTGAGACCTGTGCTGGGCTTCTGACCTACAGAATCATAAGATAATACCTTCACGTTATGTTAAGCTACTATGTTGGTGATAATCTGTCATAGCAACAACAGAAAAATAATATTTCTAAGCAATACAATTATAAAATTGTTGAAATGTTGATAAGTTTGCATATCAGATATCTAGTGACTGTGGGTAAAACTTGTATCCTTCTAATTATAGCTTCCTTCACTTATAAAATAAAGCGTATAAAGTTACTTTTCAGATGCTTTATAGCTCAAACAGCCTGTGATTATTTAGACACATCCTTCCATTTTGCATAGCTACTTTACTTTTTCAGTATACTATCATGATACTATCATGCATACTCCCTCAGAAAATATATAGTTACCCCCGCCACCCAGGCACAGGGAATGACCCATTCATTTGATTATTTAGCCATTTCTCCAAGAACACTGAGAGTTTCCTTATACTAGATACGTTTATTTTCTATTTCATTTAAGTGTCACAACAACCCTACGAGCTACATACGAGACTCATCAGTTTACCGATTAAGAATCTACTGATTAGAATTTTAAACAACTGCTCAATATCGCGTGTAGCAAGAGATGAAGAAAGGATTCAGATCCAAGTCTATCTGCTTCTCAAGCTCATACTCATTTTATTATTTTAGCATTGTGTGCCAGAATCAAACACGGAGGAAGAAAAACAGAAGTACGTAAAACAAAAGACTTCACTGTTCACAAAACTATAACCTGTTTAGTGACTTTTTTTTCAAGCTACATTTCATGTATTACCTGTTTGCTTAATAGGAGCCTTGTGAGACTTAAAGTCAAGGTCAGAGTCGTCATCCCTGTGGCACACAGGAGGAAACAGAGTCCTAGATCTAATGACCTCTGGAAACCTGTAACACCCAATTAACCTCAGAGTCCTAGGTCCCCAGACTCCTCCCGTAGGGACGAGCCTAATGATAGAAACCTCCCTGAGGTGGGGGAGGTGAGGGGACAGGAAAGGAGAAAACTTGCCCTTGCCAGTAGAAAAAGCTTTGGGGAAATCTAGCAAGCCTAGGAGATGGAGGGAGGGAGGTGCAGTGGGGGATTTGCAGATAACAATGTCAAGCTAGAGAATTATTAGACACACTTCGCAAGTCACAATCTACCAGTGGGAAATATCTACTCAAATAATCACGTATTTAACCTTTCCCTAAAAAAAATAAACTAATACAACCTTCATTTGCACCCTCAACAACACTAGTAATATGACAACATGTATTAAGTGCATAATGGATGCCCAATATGTAATTATGAATATAAGAAAAGAGCTCTACTCTATCTCCCAGTATTCTGTGTAATTTTGATAAAAAGTTCTAATGGAGATGTGCATTCACAACTTCTTCATTCATTCTGATCATGAGAAAAATTTTATCTGGCCTGGTGGACTCTTAGGTCACTAAAAATAGATTGCATTTAACCTTCTTTTAACCTTCTTCCTATTAATCAGATATGCTAGTTTGTTTGCAGTGACAAGTTCAAGGGCTACTAAGGCAGAAACTAATAGACGTGGAAAGGAGAGAGAATAAAAGTGACAAAGAGGTTACATGGACAGGGGTTAGAACAAAAGATTTGCTTTTTGCATATTGTTTATTTACTTTCAATGTTGGTGCATTTGAGGAGAGAGAAGAAATTTGGGGGACACATCACTAATGTGAAAGTTTTCAGAGATACAAGAGGGGAATCAGGTTTCTAAGGTTTCATTTAACTATAAAAATGTAGACTTCACTTTGGCATACGACAGAGCGATTATACTAAATGAATAAATTGTTGTTGAATTATCTTTGGATATGAGAGTGAGGGTTCTTTGAAAGTGACCATGTACTGAGATAAAGGCTCACTGCAGCTCAGCACTGCACAAATTATTTACCTATTAGTACGTATATGTAAAATCTGGCAATTCCAGAGCAATGGGGGAAGACTGGGGAGATTGCATTGAATGTTTCTGTAGTCCTGGTAGCTAAGTTTAATCTCCTATGGTTAAGTGAAAAAATGACCAGTTTTTTCATCAGGTACGAGAATAATTCTGGCAAGCAGCAAAGCTACAAGGTTGTTCCTACCTCTGTATGAACCACCTCTGTCAGTGAGCACAGAAAGAAACAGGAAAGTCTAGAGCAGCAGTTCCCAAAGCATGGGTTCACAGACCTCTGGGAACTTCTGAGCACCCTTCAGGGCATCCAGGAGGTCAAAGTTATCTGCCTTTCTCACTGTGTCGACATTTGTGTTGATAGTGCAAATGTAAGGGAGGACAAAACTGCTGCTATGTTCACACCTATCAAGGCAGCGGCACCAAACTATACTAAGAGTCATGGTACCCTTCACTACCACACGCTCTCAGGATTTAAAAAAAAAAAAAAAAAAAAAAAAAACAGAAGAAGAAAGAAAGAAAAAGAAACAGAGCCAGTTTCACTTAAGATGTCTTTGTTGAGGCAGTACAAATTATTAATTTAATTAAATCTCAGCCCTGAGTGCATATGCTTAATCTCCTGTGTAATGAAATGGACAGTACACATAAAGCACTCTGCTCATGGTGAAGTACGATTGTTGACTCAAGGAATGCAATGTGTGATTGGTTCGGTGGCTGGAACAAGCCACAATTTTTTATGAACCTCATTTACCATAAAATGGAAAATGGAAAGAACAAATGATAGACAAACTATGGCTATTCTGACTTGAGTATTTACCAGACATTTTATCCAAAATTTATAATTTAGAAAATAGAATGGTTGTTTTAATTTATGAATGAATAAAATTAGCTTATTTCTTCAAAGATAACCAACAGTATTTGTTGCCCATGAAAAACAAGTTGAGCTTTCTAGCTAATATTAGAATTTAAGAAAATCTGTATCTGCCTCTCTACTGAAAGTTGCTGAAAATAACAATCTTCCCAGAAAATAACAATCTTCCCAGGCGTCGTCAGTGTGTGCTCATGTGAAGGTTAAAGAACATCATACTCAAAAATTGCACTCATGAATATACAGGATCTTGTTGATTGATGGAGCAATATAATCAAGATAAACAAATATTAGTCTCTGTGGAAAAAAAAAAAAGAGCTATAAACACTTAAAAAAATCTTCTTATCCAGGCATGTCGTCATCTTTAGTCACTGCAAGTCGAACTAAAACTCACCCTTCTATTTTTAACATCCCTGCCTGTTTTGGCAAAGAAACAATTTAAGATAAACAGCTCTTAGTCGTCTTGAGGAGGATTATTTGTAAGACACTCTAAATATACAATTTCCATAGAGTCACTAATTGTTCCTTACTTTAAAATTCATCCTTCTGAAAAGAAGATATATTTGGTAATGTAAATATCATCCAGGCACAGGATATTGCTGTGTTACCATCCACATTATTATTCAGTCATCATTAACACACTTCTAAAATAAAGTGTTGACAGCACTCTTATTCAAATATATAGCATATGTTTATAGTCCACACGCTGAGGTACACACATAATTACAATATATGTGTGAGAGAAACTGCAGAGGCGGTCCAAGGAGCTGTGCGCTTACACGAATTGAAAACTGCCACTGTCCAATTAAAGCCTGTGAGACCATGGGGTGGCAACACCGTCAAATGCCTATCATATACGGCCAAACTGATTAAATAACAAGACAAAAATGCAATAAAAAAAGAAGTTTTTTTATTGTTCTTGTTGTTTAAATAGAATATCCAGAAGCTAATAGAAAGCAGGATACTCACTGTTCTTCCTTATCCCAGTCAAGACTCCATCTAGATGGAATAATGCGTTACTATCAACGATATTGAATAGCTCAAAATCACACTGTTCATCTTCCACCAAACCAAGCTGCCATTTGGAGGAGAAAACTTATGTCTACTTGTTTGTTGGTTTTAGGTAGAGAAAGAAAATAATTTCATATTACATTTCTTTGGTGCTATTTTTATTTTTCTCCATTTGAACTCATTAGGAAATAATTAATGCATGATGTGTAATTAAAGAAGAATCACCCCACATGTATTTCAAAGCTTCATGCAATATGAATTTTAAGAGGATTTTAAAGTAGGGTCATTTTTCTGCAAAAGCGCAATATACTGTTCCTTAGAGAAATATCATCAAATGTTAAAATCAAGATTCACAGTACGTAACTGTTTACTCCACAAATGATTTGGCTTCCAAAGTGTTCTTCTTAGTCGGGGGTCGGGGGAACAAAGTTATACTCCATTAAAGATGTATTTTTAAAAAAAGCAAATAAAAAAAATCTCTAACATTATTTCAAAGATGACTCTTACCACAGTTGGGTCAGGAGGTGGCAGGATAAGTTGAATGAGAAAGAGGAAGAGATGGAAGAGGAAAAAACCTGGAAATATACAGAACCTACTATATGCCATGCATTGTTCTAACTGATTAACATGCATTATGTCATCCTCACACCCAAGACAGTTTTTATTATTCTCATTTTACAGATGAAAAATCTGAGACACAGAGTAAACAACCTGCTACAGGACATACAAACTAATAAGAATCAAAACCATAGACTTTGGTCTTGGAATCCAAAAGTATGCATGCTTGTGTATGCATAAACACATTTGTTTACAATCATTCTTTTCCTCCATTCCAAATAAATAATTATTCTATTTTTTTTCTCCTGAATTCTGTCAGTGCTTCTTTGGAAATAGAAAAAAAAAATCTATGCTCTAAATATGGAAAGAAGGAAAATGAACTAATGTTCGTTGAACACTGATCCTTTGAAAGATGATTTAAATCACAGGACAACAAACAGAAGAACAGATATTTGAACCCAAGTGTGCCTGACAGCAGCCCATTTACTTCTAGTACCTCACATCCCTTTCCAAAGTCTTCTGATATATTTATAGAGAGTTTTGCTTCCTCTCTTTGTAATACCTTCCAAATTAACACCTTGATCTATGTCCTTGTTAGCTATTTCTTCTAAAGGGTCAACTCTTGAATTCACCAAACAGATGAAAACCATTAGGTGGTAGAAGGACTTTTTTATGTCCTTAGGTTTCTGTGACACCTGACAGATGGAGCATATGCCCACAAATAACCCAGCATTTAAACAACTGTTGGCTATGCAACAGGAATCACCAGGATACCGTGTGCTCATTCACAATAAAGAACTATTAAAGGATTCATAATTTTGATTCAATAGGTCCTATAATTTCCTTTGTGAGACTACATAAGCCTTATTAATAGTAACAGCAATTATACATAGACACACACTGGAGACTGGCATCTAGGGTGTGCTGAGTTAATGGTGAGGTTTGGGAGGATACAAAAGGTCTCATTTAAGATGTTATGCACTTTTTATTTCATGTGGCTAATTACTGCCATTGAAGTCTGCTGTTAATACCTTTTATGACAATTTCAAGGATAAAGAGTAAAAAACAACAGGCATTGCATGAGCTATCACCTGTGGTCTGAGTGCCTCACTGGTTAGCCTTGCCATGTCATTCAACACCATGGTATAGCAGAAAGAATATGGATTTTGAAGCCACTGAGTCCTCAACATTGGCTTTGTGATTTAAACATCATGTGACTTTAAACAAATCATTTTACTTTTCTTACCTTCAGTTTCTATGTCACCAAAGGAATAAGACTACCTCAAAGAGTCAGTGTGAGATTTACATTAAGTAGAAGTATGTCTGTTAACTGGCAATAGGTGGGTAAGGTGTAGGTATAGGTCTTGATTCACCAAATACTATTTTGTTTCTACTTGTATATATCTTTCACTAAACACACACACATACATGTTAAATCATAGACATTATATATACAAAAGCATATGGCACAACTCTGTGCCGGGGCAGAATCTGCAGCGATGCCTCAGAAGATGGAACACGACGGGGCATGTGGACCTACTCGGCCCACAGCATAATGCTGAACCTTCAAATGTATCAACTTCAAATGTTTCTATGTAAAGCATTGTTTGACAAGAGGGTTAGGCTATTTAAAAATATTTGAAAATCATTGCTCTGAATATTCTAATACCTATGGCTAAACTACACACAGGAACACTTGAGAGCTCCAAATGCAATGTCACTTGTACAAGAAGTCCTTCTTTTCAGTCGGGTTAGTAAGAGTAGTTCCACTGAATTGCACTTTACATGCAATAGTTGCACTTTTGTGACCTACATTAAGGCATGATAGAAATTAAAAGCCCTGTGAAACACCTCACTGTGAGATTATAGGGCTAGAGTCGAAGATGTTGCTCATTACCCTGCCTAGTGTACTGCAGGGAGAAAACACGTAGGTGAAAATAACTGTTCCCAATACTAAGGTACTAACAAAATTTCTTGAGATGAATTTGTTTATCTCATGGATACTCTGATTTGTACTAGTAGTCAGCTTTTATACTTCACGATGGATACTAGGTAAACTGAGAGCCAAAATGGTGGCCCCGCCAATAACACATTTATAGGAATTCTATCATGCAATTGTGTATGTTAGTTAATTTAACTGTGCCCTTTTCCTGCTATTTATTTCTGATTTTCATAACTTTGTTCTCAAGTATTACCAGTTTACGTAGTCCTGTCATTGTTTTTGTGTTATGTTTTGGTTTTATTCTTAAAAATATTTTCCTCCATGGTAAGGTTTAATATACTGAGATAAATATAGTAAACTTAACTTTTGAGATATTCAAATTCATGCCCACCATATGCTAATAGCACATTACAAATGTTCTATTTATAATTCTACCTCTTCCATCAAGAAATCTGGTTCACAGGCTTCTCTGGTGGTACAGTGGTTAAGAATCTGCCTGCCATTGCAGGGGACACAGGTTCGAGCCCTGGTCTGGGAAGATCCCACATGTCACAGAGCGACTAAGCCCCTGTGCCACAACTACTGAGCCTGCGCTCTAGAGCCCATGAGCCACACCTACTGAAGCCCGCGTGCCACAACTACTGAAGCCTGCATGCCTAGAGCCCATGCTCCACAACAAGAGAAGACACGGCAATGAGAAGGCCGTACACCGCAACGAAGAGCAGCCCCCGCTCGCCTCAACTAGAGAAAGCCTGCACGCAGCAAAGACCCAACACAGCCAAAATAAAATTAATTAATTAATTAGTTAAAATTTATTTAAAAAAAAAAATCTTGCACTTACTATGACTCTTAAGTGTTCTGGGTAACTGCATCTATTGTGTGCCTCTTCCTCTCCTCCATTATTTCCTGTTATCTCTTGTCCAATTTTAATGGAGAAAAAGACTGCACACCAGCCAATGAGTGGCCTCACTCCCTGATTCCAACAGTGGCCCCTACATTAAGGAACCTATTAACAGTTAGTAGGAGACGTTTAGCAGCCTTTTAAATGAGCAAATGGAAATAGCACTATATTTTAGAGACCCTATGAAAGTGAATGGTATGAGGACTTTTTTGAAGGTGTTCAAGGTCCAGGTGCCGCTGAACAAGGCACTTTGCCAAACTATCCTTCTCTGTCTATATTCTAGTAGGCAACATATTTGGAGCTAATATGGCCCCTAGTACATTTAGAAAAGGGCATAGAAGCAGAACAGTTTGTTGAACTACGTACATTAGATAGCTCTTTAATGGAGGCTACAGGTGTTCTGTTTGTTTTACCTGTTGTCAGGAACTGTACTATCTACTTTCTATGTATAAACTCATAAGCATCTTTTTTTTTAACATCTTTATCGGAGTATAATTGCTTTACAATGGCGTGTTAGTTTCTGCTTAATAACAAAGTGAATCAGCTATACATTTACATATATCCCCACATCTCCTCCCTCTTGTATCTCCCTCCCACCCTCCCTATCCCACCCTCTAGGTGGACACAAGGCACCGAGCTGATCTCCCTGTGCTATGTGGCTGCTTCCCACTAGCTATCTATTTTACATTTGGTAGTGTATATAAGTCCATGCCACTCTCTCACTTCGTCCCAGCTTACCCTTCCCCCTCCCCGTGTCCTCAAGTCCATTCTCTACATCACATCTTTATTCCTGTCCTGCCCCTACCATTTTTTTTTTTAGATTCCGTATATATGTGTTAGCATACGGTATTTGTTTTTCTCTTTCTGACTTACTTCACTCTGTATGACAGAGTCTAGGTCCATCCACCTCACTACAAATAACTCGATTTCATTTCTTTTTTATTGCTGAGTAATATTCCATTGTATATATATGTGCCACATCTTCTTTATCCATTCATCTGTTGATGGACACTTAGGTTGCTTCCATGTCCTGGCTATTGTAAACAGATCTGCAGTGAACATTGTGGTATATGACTCTTTCTGAGTTAACTCATATAAGCATCTTGAGCCTTGGTCTTCTAATGTGTGCAGCGGGGCTAAGGTTACACATCTAGCTGTCTTGCTATCAGTAAAGTCACCCTGACTCCAGGACTCCTGCTCTTAACCATGTGACCACAACAAAAATTTTCTGAGCCTGGTGATTTCACTCTCAACTATCTTACCAGGAGCTGGTTGTTCATCCATATGGATCTGAGATTCTTGGGAAGAATCCTAGTGTACTGAGATTGCCAGTAAGGATTTCTAATAAGTTCACAAATGGAAAGATTCTTTACAAATGCCTTCTTTTTTAATGAGAAAAGAATCAGTTAATCAATCAATAGGTTATCAATTACATTGCTCGGCAAAAAGTCAAAATGCAAATCGTAAGTCAGTTTAATATCTTCAAGGCCCTTTCTTCTATGATTCTGTTGCATAACAAATATATGCCAGGGATAGTACTTAAACAGAAGGGTGGGGACTTCCCTGGTGGCCCGGTGGGTAAGATTCCACACTCCCAATGCAGGGGGACCAGGTTCCACCCCAGGTTGGGGAACTAGATCCCACATGCATGCCGCAACTAAGAAGTCCACATGCTGCAACTAAGACCTGGCGCAGCCAAAATAAGTAAAATAATAAATAAATAAATATTAAACAGAAGGGTGATCATTAATCATTTTGTAATCACATTGGTGGTTACAAATGATTGCTTGAAAACAACCGCATACTTAAATTTGTATTATGCAGAGCTAAGAAAGAGAAATGTTTAAAGTGGGGGAAAAGTGTGAATAGTACAAGTAAGAATCGTATTAATGTAAATTAATTGCCCAGGAGAGTCCTGTTTAAATTAGCTAAAATTAGAGAAATACACACACATACATATGCACACCTATAAATAAATATTTTTAAATGAGAAATTCAATTTTATTACATTCAAATGCATGTAATCTTTAAATGCAAGTTAACCAACTGTTGTTGGGACGCACCTCAATTTGAGAACAGGATAAAAATGCTTCATAATTA
This sequence comes from Globicephala melas, assembly GCF_963455315.2. Lineage (NCBI taxonomy): Eukaryota > Metazoa > Chordata > Mammalia > Artiodactyla > Delphinidae > Globicephala > Globicephala melas. Next base: position 39,119,859 of record NC_083332.1, read on the forward strand.
GCACATTAAGTCACTGACCTTTGCTTACACTACAATTAGATTGCCTATTTGTCAACATGCCTTTGAAAAGGGTTCGAGACTAGCTTATTTCTTTTATACCAAAGGGAATGTAAGTTTACAGCCCTGAATTGACCTTTGGAATTCTGGATTCATCACTCACAAACCTTAGGAGACACTTGCTTTGGGTTTAGAATGTGCATTAAGAACTGTGTGGCCCTTTCATTCCATAAAAATAAACCATAAACTCTTTCCTGATCCTGGTAAAACTCATGTCCAGATTTAAAATAACAACTAAAGTAAGAGTTTGTACTATATCATTCCTTTCTCCATGGACCATTAAGGATTTTCTAGCTACAGTTTTGCTTAGTTAAGAAAAGTGGTCTCTAGGTATTTGACTGCAACCAAACCAAACCAAACCAAAGGTCTTAAACGTCACCTTCAATGAAATGTCTGATGTTACTCTACATTACCTGGCTGATGTCCAAGGAGCAAAATGCAGCTTTCAAAGGAGCCTGATTTGCCGCTACCTGCTGGCTCCAACTAGCTCAATGCATATCTAGCCACCCCCTCGAATTACAAACTTACCAGGACATCACATCAAAGATTGTACTTATCGCAACATTTTCTCTATTTGATTCCACCAATTTAAAATCGTGAGATATAAATATATATTAATAATGTCTCAGTTAAAAATGAAAATGTTGAAATAATGAGGACTTCTTTTAACATTCATTAGGAATCACCTGGCTTCAGGACATGCTAAGTGAAATGTAAACTATGTTAGTCTCTTTTCACAGGGCTGTGCCACTTTTCCTGGATGCTAGAAACACCCACATTCCACTGTCAGTAACTGTGAACCACAATGTCATTTGGGTCCATCAGAAAGTTCATGAGGGAATTTGCTTACTGTAATAGTGGAAAGTGTGAAACAAAACGAGCATAAAAACATAATCTACAATTATAAGATATACTTTTACAAAATCAATGGTATTAAACGTGTGGTCCTGGGATTTGTGCTGAAAACACACACACACAACTATTCAGTAATTTGATTAACACACATACACACATTTAATCGAAAACTGGATTAGAAGGGAGATGTTATAAAATATAATGAAAAAGTACAAAACATCTCCATGACTATTAATTTAGAAGAAAGCACTGGAATTCATTGGAGATAATGCTAACAAACAAAAAGTAAAGCATTATTAAGAAAAAAAAATGCAATTCAGAGGTTTGGATTTATGTGCTCCAAAAATATATTTGGGGTATGTGTATGTGCTTCCCCAAGTAGTCTCCACTTTTTATGCTCTGGGGAAAAATAAACCTGGAGTCATTTGAATTTTGATATATACAGTGTCCTTGAATGTCATGCCACGCTTATGTAACGACTTAGAGTGATCAGGATTAGGATACAACAGTAAGTTCCGGGTGATGAAAATCGTGTCCCAACTTATTTTCTGGGACCTACTACTAATTTTTTTTAACTGTTATTGAATGCATTGTTCTAAACCCTGGGGATATAACAATGAATAAGTCAGAGATACTCCCTGCCCTCAGTGGCATACATCCTATTGGACAAGATGGCTTGATTTGAAATCTACAAAAGAAAGCAACAGCAGTTATGAAATATCACCAGCTGTTAGGAAATAAGATCCCAGTGCGTACCTATATTATCTGGGGAATCTTGTTAAAATGCAGATTTTGATTCAGCAGGTCTATCATGCGGTCTGAGGTTCTGCATTTCTAAAAAGCCCCCAGGAGACACTGATGTTGTGATCTAGGGAGCCCAGGGGACCCACTTTGAATAGCAAGGCAGAATCCGTTCTTTGGAAGGTGAAAATGATGAGCAATTACTCTTATAAGAAATAAGTTACATTTACTAAGGTGGCTGTTGTCTTCTTTCTTATTCATAATAATCCTGAGAGTGAGACCTCCTCATCGCTGTTTGAAATAAACAGCAACATAGACAAAGAGAAATTGAATCTAAAGAGAATTTGAATCCAGGTCCAAAGCTCTTTCTCTTTGCAATCAACCGCACTGTATACCAAACTAAGAGGATCAATATTAGTTGAACAGTTTCAAGAAATCAGAATAAATCCAGAGGACAGAGAGGATAATGAGGATAATGAAAGTGACGAAAGCAGAGGATAATGAGAAAAGTGACAAGAGAAGAGGCTGAAATCGTATTATGTTTGTGGGCATCTTATAGATACATAAAGGATATTAGACTTTTACCCAAAGGAGTTCAGATAAATTAATGAAGGATTTAAATCAGGACAATAACATATCCAGGCACGTATTTTTAAAATATCACTCACACTGCAATGTGGAAAACTGAAAGAGTGTGATCTTGAACTCAGAAAAGAAATTTTTAGAAATCAAATTTAAAAAAAATACATGGTGAGGGGCTTCCCTGGTGGCGCAGTGGTTGAGAGTCCGCCTGCCGATACAGGGGACACGGGTTCGTGCCCCAGTGCGGGAAGATCCCACATGCTGCGGAGTGGCTGGGCCCGTGAGCCATGGCCGCTGAGCCTGCGTGTCCGGAGCCTGTGCTCCGCAACGGGAGAGGCAACAACAGTGAGAGGCCTGCGTACCGCAAAAAAAAAAAAAAAAAAAAATGGTGAAATAAATCAGGCAAGCAAGGATGGAAATGTGGCTTAGGGTGGTAACAGGAAAAAGGCATGATGAATTTTAAGAAATATTTATTGGGAGAAAATATCAGTGGGGGTATTAATTAATGCTCCATGCCCGGGTTTTTTGTTTTATTTCTTTTGCAACTTTTACATGTGGCAAAAAGGACAGAGTTCCAGTACATCTTCTCCTCCTTTAAGATCTCATACGGTCTAGCATATTTTGCATTAGCTCTGTGTTTCCCAAAGAGAGATACACAGATTAATTGTAAGTGGTACAGAGAGGATAATTTTAAAATGTGCCGATTCATTTTTCTTTGAATGGAGAGGGCAACTAACACATTAAAACCTGTGATTGTAAAGATAATACCGCTTAACTCAAGGCAGAAATCATCTACCGTACTTAGACTGGATCAGTGGCAGATGTGTGTTTGGATGGTGCTGGCATACAGCACAAAATAAGAAGATAACACCTGAATGAGTGAAGCTGCCTCAGCTCACACTTTCCAGAAGCACTGAGTGGTGCCCAGACTGAGCCAAAGCCAAACACGCTTTGTGTTTAGTATTCTCAATATCTAGAACACTGAGTTCCTGCCTCGTGGACACCCCAGGCACGCCAGTGGAGGTGGGGAGCAACATGGTTCAGAAAGAGAGTTTAGAAGGGAAATTACAGGATGTATCTGGGAATCTGAACAAACTCCCAGCTATCCTTCAAGCCCTCACTCACAGCTTACTGCAAAAGGCTTCCTTGATCTGCTGCGTAAGTGGTAACTCCGTACTAGTTAGTATAAACTGAGGGATAAAAACAAGGGAAAACTTAATATTAGAATTCAGGAAGAACACTATACTCTTTTCTATCTTATCAGTTAAGGATATGGGCTGTGGATCACCTATGTGTGATTTGGTGCATATGCTATTTATTTAATCTTAAAATCATTTACTTCTCTCTATGGCAATTATTCAGATGGAAAAATATGACGTCAAATAATGGAACTCTGAGAGGTAAATATCTGGTATATACCAATTCATCAGTGGAAGCTGCAGCTATTATTATTTCGTTATGGGTACCAGGACTCTTTCCCTCCTCCCAAATGGATCTGAACTCCTGACTGCATCCCACTCATCTTTGTATCCTTGGCAGTGAGCACACGACTTAGCGTATTGTTGGTATTCAAGACATGCTTGTAGAATTATCGGATGATCACAAGCACTAAAATCACCAGAGAATTTAAGTCTGCTTGTCACCTGAAGCTTTTCAAGGATAAAAATGTGAGCTTCAGCTTCTCGGGCAATAATTGCAACCTCGAGACATGACTCCTAAGTTAGATCCCATTCCAAGTCCAAAGTAAGCAGTCCAGACAGAAAACTGCTGAAAGGATTGTCTGCAGGAAATATTTTTAATTTGTTAACACTAATATCAACTAACCAGTCATGTTTTGCATTAAAACCCACAGCCACAGGGAATGCCACCCTTACATCAGAGGGGAGGAGATGATGACGTATAGATGGAGCATTAGATGACATTGTTGATGAAAATTCACCAACACCCTGCAGGCTAACCCTGGAAGAGTCAGAAGTGGAGCAGTTGCAGTCTACATGCTTTAAACAAACACAATAAATGTCAAAGTAGGATACAGCTATCCTGTTTTGAATGCATCAATAAGCTTTAAGACATTTATGTATGTACAGAACTAGAAAAATACAGTCGTCATATTATTTCATATGAATCATGCTACACATTTTTATTAAATTTCCATTAGGCCCAAATACAGCTTTATGTAGACAAATTCTGAATGGAGGGATTTAGAAGTGATGAATGGCAGTGGTATATAATTGAAAATATGTATCGAGAACTGTTCCTGCAGCATGAAGAATGGAAATATACATTTAAATGTCCTCACCTCTTTCCCCATCCTGACCACGAACTCATACTTGTATACCTTTGATGGGAGAGGAAGGAAGTAACCTCATATTTCTTAGACATGGATATAATTTTCCTTCTACATCTTTATCCATTTTTCTCTTTGGTTCTATTATTAATATTTGTTGAGCATCTAGAATACCTCAGACATTTTACTATGAACTAAAGACACATAAATAAATAAGACACATGTGTGCTCCTCTAATGGACTATATTTTCCTTGAGAAAAGAAAATGCATGCGGTATAGCATCACAGATATATTTTTAGTCTGTACAGGAGACAGTGGAGAAAATGGATCATGTTCTTTCGAGGAGGTGGGTGTCTATGACAGATTCACATAGTCATGATACATGAAAGCTGGATCTTAGGAGGATGAGACAGTAGGTGTTGTGAAGATTCATAGCACAAGATCTGGAATCAGACTTCCTGAGTTCAAATCCTAGACCCACCACATACTACGTGCATCCTTCAGAAATCTACATAACCTCTTAGTGACTCAGTGTCTTTATCTCTAAAATGGGGGTAATAGTAAGAATCATCTGTAGGTATAAAAATTAAATAAGCTAAATATATATATAAAGGTCTTAAAACAGTGCCCATTCCATTGTAAATACTTAAAGTATGTTTAAGTATTTACACACTTTTTAAGTATTTACATACATGTTTAAGTATTTAAATACTTATTTACATACATGCTCTCACTTCTTATGTTTCCCTTGAAAGAGAAGAAAATGTCATTTCAGAAATAATGAGAATCACAGAGTTATGAGGCATTCAGGTAAACAGATACAGAGTGCTAGAAATGAAAATAATAACAATCAACATGTATCGAACATTTAACACTGTCAAATACTATGCTGTATTACTGCTGCTTAATTTAATCCTCGCATCGAAGGCTAGTAGATAAAGATGGCCAAAATATCACTGGCTTTCTAACAAGATGGAGAAACACTAGATTTGTCACAATCCCTTCAGGGAGATGATGTATGTGGCTGGAAAGAGTAATATGAGAAGTTACTTGAAGTGGGAACCTGACCTCTCTCCCAAAGAGGCATGTTAAAAACGGATTATCACTCTACCGGGCATCTAAGGGAGCTAGGTCTAGTTCATCAGAAGGCTTTTGTCTTGCTGAGTGGGATATGAGTATGGAGATCCAGAGCTTAATTGCTCAGAGCAGAAGAGACAAATCTGAGGACTGCCACCAGGGGTCCTACTTTTCTGAGCATTTGCAATGTCCTGCTCTGGCTCTAAATAAATATTGAATTAAAAATTCATTTAAGGAACACATTAAGTCAGACAGAGAAAGACAAATGTCATATGGTATCGCTCACATGTAGAATCTAAAAAATGGTACAAATGAACCTATTTACAAAACAAATAGACTCACAGATGTAGGAAACAAGCTTATGGTTATCAAGGTGGGGATAAATTGGGAGATTGGAATTGACATATACACACTACTATATATAACATAGGTAACTAATAAGAACCTACCGTATAGCACAAGAAACTCTACTCACTACTCTGTAATGAACTATATGGCAATAGAATCTAAAAGAGTGGAAATATGTATATGTATAACTGATTCACTTTGCTGTACAGCACAAACACAACATTGTAAATCAACTATACTCCAATAAAAATTTAATTAAAAAAAGAACATATTACAAACTTCAGGGTTGTCTAATTCCATAGCCCTTATTCTTAACTGCTAGACAATATTCTTTTTATTACATTATTGTATTATCTTGAAGCGGTTTTAAAATTTGGATGCAAACCGAAACCACGAATCTCTGGGGGATTTTGTAAAATACCAATGCCCAGGTACCATTTCCTTAAATTCTGAATTCATAGATTGAGGCGGGACTCAGGAATTGGTATTTTTTATAGCCTCTCAGGTAATTTTAATGTTTACTTGGATTGAAAACCACTGTTATGCTGCTCCTGTGTGGAACATAGCTTTTCCAAGCCTAATTAGTGGGTGATTTCCCACTAATGCAATCGGATTTTTTAACCAGCATACGTACACACATGAAACTTTAAAACATGGTTCTGGGCTTATAGTCCACAAAGACTGGGAAATGAAGAACAGGAAGAGGCTGTTTATGATGACATGTTTTGTGCCACGGAAAGGAGCTTGGATTTGATCTTGAAGACAGAAGGAAACAACTGAAGGACACTAGGGAATGCTCAGATGCGTGTTTTAGAAAGAATCAAACTGATCAATTTGAGATACAGTTCGATTGAGAGATGATGTGTCTTACAGTGGACGCCAGTGACCAAAGAAACAATCTTTCTGTTTACTATCTGTTACTTCCATATCCCCCACCCCATACCCACAACTTTTCTCAAACCCTGAAAAAGTGGCGTAAGCCAGAGGTGAAAGTGAACAGCAGACAAATGATAGTCAAATTTTTCACTGAGTGAAAAAATTACAGCATTTCAGTGTGAAGAGGTGCCCATGGTGTCATCTATTTTCAAACCTTTGCTAATGATAGAGCTTTATTTACAATGTCTGTAAAGGGACCTAGATATCTTCTCCCAACTAATCAAGCTTTAGGTATAACCTGCAATTCCTAGGAAGTGAACTGCTCCCCCCGCTAAAGAAAAAAACCTTCTCTGGGCATTATCTGAACCCAGGAGTCCTGAGTCAGAGGCTGAACATCTAATTGTGTTTCCTTCCTTTATCAAGGGCACACCAGTTCCTAATTGCTTTCTTTATTTCTATTTATATTTTTAGCCTGGAGAAGTGCTAGGAGGATTAATTATAGCAGTTAATGCTTCCATTTCAAAGGAGATGGTACTCTATAAGTACTAAATATTATTAAATTTAATGGAATTAAATTCCTTTAAAATAGACTAATGGCACAATTCAGTATTTCATTGGTGTCCTGGAAAATTACAACACCTCATGTTGAGTCATCGAGATAAAGTAATGGAGGTTTTTAAAAAATTCCCCCAATCATATATAAAATGATTTCATTCAGTATATATTTCACCACTTCCTAATGAAGCCCAGATCTATGTAATACATCAGTGGCTGTAGACGAGTTGATAAGGAGCGAATTAATTACTCAGTTATCCCAAATGACACTTATTTTACAATATACATGATTTCCATGTTCTTACCAGTCATTTGGAACTGCAATAGTTCATTCAGGGAGAAGAATACCATAAAATTGGAAGTAACCATTCCTTGCAGTTAGATATTAATGAGGAGCCCCACCCCACTCCCACTCCTGCTGGCATGTCTCTCTGACTGAAGGAGATATATATGCCTGTTTTCTTTTTTCCTCTGCATAATACAGAATCAGAGGCCCTGTTCTTTGGCCACATCTCTGCAATATGCAAATATACCTCCTAAATGTTAGTGTTAGTAAATCATTCGTACCAGGAATAATGTTAAAATGTAAGGTAATAGCAAACAGTTAAGCTGGGAACAGAAACATGACACACATCCATCTGGTAACCTCTTGGAAAATCACAGGTAAGCAAAATCACTCAAATGTCCAAAGATCATTATCTCCATGGGGTTTTCCTTCCCAATGGGTTTTTGTAGAAAAGAGGCAGTACTGAATTGAGGTTAACATGCAGTAGACTGCTTGTGTTTTCAGCTCTAATAAAATCTGTATACTGCATGACCTTCAGCAATTTGCTCCTCTGAAACCGAGATGAGGCTAGTTCAGATCTCCTGGCATTGTTTGTGAAGACTGAATGAGATAATACATGTAAAATATTTAGCATTGTGCCAGCTATTTAGTAAGCATTTAATAAATAATAGTCATTATACTATTACATGCAGTTGTACTGTATAAACATTTCTTTCTGTCACTCAGAAAGAAGAAAGCCAAGAAGATGAAGAACTCAACAAAGACCTCACGTAGGATCAGGCACTAATCCCTTCTTCAGATTCTGAGTTTCTCAATCCCTAGAGGTGATGCTATTTGTCAAATACTGAACACTCTTTAGAACTGTGCTTCAATACGATGTTGGTACTGAAGCCAGAAAATTGAAGAGGTATGAAAAGATGCTTCCACTTATCATAACAATTCAACTTGTTCCCAATAAGAATTAAGGCACAGGGCTTCCCTGGTGGTGCAGTGGTTGGGAATCCGCCTGCCAGTGCAGGGGACACGGGTTAGAGCCCTGGTCCGGGAGGATCCCACATGCCATGGAACAACTAAGCCCATGCACCACAGCTGCTGAGCCTGCACTCTAGAGCCCGCGAGCCACAACTATTGAAGCCCACACGCCTAGAGCCTGTGCTCCTCAACAAGAGAAGCCACTGCAACGAGAAGCCCACGCACCGCATCGAAGAGTAGCCCGTTCGCCGCAACGAGAGAAAGCCCACACGCAGCAACAAAGACCCAATGCAGCCAAAAATAAATAAATTAAATAAAATAAAGAATTAAGGCACAGATTTCAATTCAGGGAATATCTGCAAACAAAATATGGCTTTCCTACTTAAAGGAGAAAAAGTTCGGGGAAAAGTTTATTACCACCTAATCTTTCTGATTAGGTGATCTATTATGGTATAGATTTGTAGAAACAATTCTAAATTCAAATAAACTATATTTGGAGATGGGGAATCATTATTTTTCCTCCTTTGCAGATTTTATTCTGACAGCTAAGGTTAATTTGTGCCATCATTGGGAAAATTTTCATCAGGTAACTTTTACTCTGATGTTTGAAGAATACAGCTACTTATTTCATAACATGACATAATTTATTAGCATTCCAGTTAAAAACATAATTTATCTATAACCTTCAAGTTTATTATTTATATTATACCTTCCTAGTAGCTAATAAATCATTGGTAATTGACTTTAATACCAAAAAGCTAAATACTAAGCCCTTCCATAATGCGAAAATGATGGGCTATGCAAACAGATCTGCCTCTCCTGCTACTTATAAAGTCAGAGAAAAAGGCTAAAGGTTTAGCAATTTGGAGAAAGATGTGAAATAACATTGTAAGTAACTGTAACTAACTGAATATCTGTCATTTTCAGGAACATAAGTGTCACGTTGCATAAATAAGAAGCTGAGACTCCAAGAGTTTTAAGAAACTTGTGCAAGAGAACACTGACTTTAAATGATGGGACAGGGATTCAAACCTGAAATGTCTGGCTCATAAAACATCCTCCTCCTCCCAACACTTCTCTTGCAACCCCCATAAAAGAGGTGAATTCCCTTGCTTAGCATAGCTCTTTATTTATTCATCAATTTTACCACAGCACAAATAATAAACATCAAAGAGATACTAAAAGTCAGTCCTTGAGTTATATTTCTTGGATAGTTCATAGATTTCTGTTACATAAATGAAGAACATATTAAAAATAATAAATCTACCCTTTATCTCCTTTTCCATCTTTCTTATGTCAAATGGTGAACATCAACATAAATGAGTCACCACAGGATCGGATCTTACTGTGCTCCTTGCCCCATCTAATATTTATTTGCACATTAAAGATCTCATTACTAGCCTGAATTGGTTTCTGAATATGTGTGCTCTTCACCAGGGCCAGAGTTTCCAGCCTTGTTGGGGAGAGTTATGCTAATGGGTTGTTTTATCTTCCAAAAAAAAAAGGCCCAGAACAGAGGCTGTTGGAATCCCTAATGTCTCTCTGGGTCTGATGTAACCACGGCTGATTCAACAGCAACTTCTTGGCAAGAAGATGCCATGTAGAACACCCCAAGTGATGCCCTCTTCCCTGTCTTTTATATCTTTCAAGAATTACAAATTTAAGTTTTTAGGAGTCTCAGATCTTAAGGAGAAGAGAAACGCATGCATAATAATGATAATAAAAATGGTAATAATGATAAACTAATAGTGAGAAAATGTTGGCCAATCAGGGAGTCACAAGCGAGCATATTCATCTTGTACCGTTTGAAAGGCCCATAGAACTCCATCAGGTTAAACTTGACAAAGGAAAATACACAGTAATTTTACAGTAATGCAACACTGTTTTCCAAGAGTTATAACATAATCCATAAGAAAAATAAGCAATTGAGGCCGATTGCACTTATCTTTGGTTCTCATTTTATTCATGAGCAGCCTTAAGAGATAGTCTTGGTTGTATGGTGAAATTTCCAGAGAAATGCGGCCAATACCTTTGATTATTTTCTTTTTCCTTTTCGGGAAGTTAAGATTTCTTCAAAGCACTCTTCAAAGAGCTCCTGCTTTGACTCCAAATGATTTTCATTAAAATAAAGGTAACAGCAAGTAAAACAAAGAGTCATATTCTCCTTGAAACACTTTCTTTTTCTTCATGTCCAAAACATTTCACTTTCCAGGCTTATAATCTTCCTCTCCTCCACAGATGCACCCTCCTTTTCCAGAACTCAGAAGGCTTGGAGTTCCCTCCTGAAGTCCTGTCCTCAATCTTCTCTCTCTATTTACACACTCTACTTAGGGGAGCTCATCCTATCTTCTGCATTTATTTCAATGGCAATAGCCTCAAAATGTGCATGTTCTGTGAAAGACCTGCCTCTAGACCCCAGACTCATATGCCCAACATTGTGCTTGACAATCCCACATACATACTCCCAAGCAATCTCAGTGTCACCATGACCCAGGCAGAACCCTCAATCCCTTGAACTCTCCTTTACCCACAATCCGCTCCTCAGGAAGTAGCAACACCATCTACCCAATTGTTCAAAGCAAAAACCTAGAAGTCCTCCTGGTGCCCTCTCTTCTCATAAGTCCTACATCCAAATGAAGTGTTGCCACATCCTCTAAACAATATCTCTAAACTGTCCTGTTTCCTCATCTCCACTGTTACCCACATCCTCAGACCAGTGAAATATCATCCTTTGATTGGCCCACATAAGGGTCACCTAAATGGTCTCCCCTCTTCCACTTTTATCTCCCTAAAACCCTATCTACATATCATTGCCTGAGTGATTATTTTGAATATATATATATTTCAAAATATGTATATAAAACATGTTGTTGTCCCTAGTTTAAAACTCTTCAATACTCACCCAACACATTTAGAACATTTAGAAAATAAGCTAAACACCTTATCTCAATCCATGAGAACCTATTAACTGACCTTGATCTTACACTCCAACTTGATCTCATAATACTGTACTCCTAGCTCACCACTCCTCAGCCACCCTACATTACTTTCTGAACCCTACAAGTTCATCTTGTTCCCTTCTAAAGGCACTTGCACTAATTCCTCTTTTCTATCCATGGATGGATACTTCTTGTCATTCACATCTTAGCTTTAAAAAAAATCGCTAATTCAGAAAAGATTTTCCAGACAAACCAAACTAGTTACCTAGTCATTCTACATTACGTGACTCTGTTTCATCTTATTTTCTTACTCTCCAATCTTAAATAGTAGAACGTGAGCTTCATGAGTGTAGACGATTTACCTATCTAGCTAGTTTGTACGTTGGTGGCTGGGAGAGTGTCTCACCAATATAAAGTGCTGTGTAATAGACTGCTGAATAAAAGAACAAATGAATGGAGACAAACACAGTGGTAGTAAAATGGATTTCCATCGTCTAGACTGTAGACACTTGAGAGAGATAAAATTTGGAGGATGCCTACTGTCCTCTAGATTAGCTTGGGATTCAGAATAGCTGTTTGCAGCTCAGTTTCATGCCAAGATGGTACTGAGCTTTTGACAGAGTGGCCATTCTACTCTTAGTCAAAACCTAGCTGCATACATTGACCAAATAATCCCTCACTACCTCTGGGTGAGAAGTGGATTTATTCAGATATATAAGACACTCAACAGAAGTGTGTTGAATGACTGTTTATTCTATTTTCCATGTACTGTTTGTTTGAAAAGTATAAATATACTTGAGACATAACCCTTCTCAGCTCTCATAATTTAATGGGAGTAGTAAAACAATAAATAGAAAGTGAAATTATATTATGGAGCCCAGAGGCTGACCACAGAAGATTTCTTTTGTATAAGTGAATGCCTCATCTCGTTCTCGAAGCAACATAGGGTTAAGTGAGAACCAAGAAAAATGGAATCAGGGTTAGTGTCAACCAAAGAAGAGAGGTAAGTTACCAAAGCCTGTGGAGGAAAAATCTAAATAGAGAGAGGCAGACACAGGACTTACACAGCATAGCATAATGGTAAAGAGTAGATGCTCGAAGATCAGGCGGAACTGGATTTGCATTCCTGTTTACCCTATACATATATATGTATACACGTGAGCCTCTTTGGGGAAGTTACTTATTTTCTCCTTCTATAGATGAGAACAATGAAGGCTTTGAGAACATTGCTCATTCCCTCAGAGGAGTGTTGTGAGGTTGGAATGAGACAATAATAAGTGTAAAGCATGTAATGCCACATTCCCTAGCACTTGAGTGGCCGGTAAGTGTTTGCAACACTCAACTGAAAGGCATAGAGCGACAAGAAATGAGTTGAATGTTGATTAGCATAGAATCTATAATTCTTGCTAGCTTTGGACTAAGATACTTGTAACACAAAAATAAACCTCTACTCTAAGAGTTCTCAGTCATTTCTTCGTAAACACTGCTGGAGGAGGTGCCACTGTCCATTTGATGCTCAGTATAGCAGTTTGAATACTGCCTTATTGGCTGTGTCACCTTTTCCAAATTATTTAAGCTTTCACTCCTTCTCCTTTTAAAACAGGAATAACGTTGCTGTCTGATTTATTAAGTTGTTCTGAAGACTTAATGAATCAGATGTATGTAAAGCATGTATAGTTTAAAAGATATTGATATCCACATATTCACAATCAATAGAAGCAATGTTCCAGGTATGGTTCTGATTTCCTCATATCCTAGACAAGGCTTCTCCAATTTAAAGAGTCTGTCAATAATATAAAAACAGAAATGAAAGTAAAATGTTTATATATATATATATATATACACACACACACACACACACACATACACACACACACATAATTAAAGTCCTACCAATGTTAAAAGAAAGACAAAAGAAAACATGGTCCAAAACCTAAGAAAATAGGTTCAAAGAAAAGCAAGCTTATCAGATTTATTGCAGTGGAGGACTAGATACTGTGATCCATTAGGAAGAAAATCTGGCTTTTGAGTTTCACAATCTGGGTCTGAACTGAGGTTTTATTCCTATGAGCTATGTGATATTAGCACATGCTTAAGCTCTCCGAGCCTCCTTTAAATGTTTTTTAAAGAAGACATGAAAATACCCACTGTTCAAGATGGTTGTGAAGATTAACTACAATAGTACATGAGAAATGTGCTCTATCTTTTTAACAGAATGTGCATCTAGATGGTCACAAAGTCTGTTTCTCCATTAGAATTACTATCACTGCCCAGAGAGGGGTGGTAGGTGGCATGATGCTCACACCTCAATCAGTCCTGCCAAAAAGTCAATTTCATTTTGAACCTAGATGCATGATAAAAAAAACAGGGATTCAAGTTTATCCATGCGGATATGTCACCACCCTTACCCCTAAAGCTTACCTAAACTCATAAGTGATGTGAATCTCTGGGAGCATCCTTACTCAAAGGTCAGCTGTGAAGGCTAAGTTTATTTAAGAGTTAAGAGCAGAAACTTGAAGAGGAATAATACCTTCTGTAGGAATTCCAAGCTCAGGGAGTCATCGGCAAAGGCTGAGAGATTAGCTTCAAGGAAAATAGCTATTCCAAGACACTGAGGAGAAATTAGAAACAACCAGCTGGTGTGAATCAAGAGAAATATGTTGCGAAAAGGTGGTGGAGCCAGCTGCTTACAGAGAACTAGACTTTCTAACAGCTTTCTCAGGCATGGTGATTTTTTATGTGTGTGTGTATGTGTGTGTGGGGGGGGTTTCATTATTTCCTATTTTTTTTTAAATCCTTTGGAAAACTGTACAATGAATGGCTGTAAAATGTGAAAAGAAACGTGGCTGAATCAAAGGATGTTTTGTGATTTCCCTTCATTTTAATAAATCACAGGCAGAATGGATTTTAACATCTTCAAAATCAGAGTACCCGTTAAAGGACTCTGAAAGAATTTGAGTCCACGGCCCTACTTTAAAGCTTCTACCACCCACTGTGAATCCCTAAGATCCCACGTGTACACACACACAACACACACACACACACACACACACACACACACGGAATCTGAATCATCCTCGTGCACTAAGACCTGCTCCAATGTTGTGGAGATTACAAGGCTTTCTAGCTAGTGGTACTTTTGCTTCTTAAGATTTATCCAAAAAATGAACAGCCGCACAAAATGTCTGAACAAGACTGGAAACTCTTCTTTTTCTTTTTTTTTAACATCTTTATTGCAGTATAATTGCTTTACAATGGTGTTTTAGTTTCTGCTCTTTAACAAAGTGAATTAGCTCTACGTATACATATATCCCCATATCCCCTCCCTCTTGTGTCTCCCTCCCACCCTCCTTATCCCACCCAGCTAGGTGGACACAAAGAACCTAGCTAATCTCCCAGTGCTATGCAGCTGCTTCCCACTAGCTATTTATTTTACATTTGATAGTGTATACATGTCCATGCCACTCTCTCCCTTCGTCCCAGCTTTCCCTTCCCCCTCCCTGGGTCCTCAAGTCCATTTTCTAGGTCTGCATCCCTATTCCTGTCCTGCCCCTAGGTTCTTCAGAACTTTTGTGTTGTTTTTAGATTCCATATATATGTGTTAGCATACGGTATTTTTCTCTTTCTGAATTACTTCATTCTGTATGACAAACTCTAGGTCCATCCACCTCACTACAAATAACTCGATTTCATTTCTTTTTATGGCTGAGTAATATTCCATTGTATATACGTGCCACATCTTCTTTATCCATTCATCTGTCGATGGACATTTACGTTGCTTCCATGTCCTGGATAATGTAAATAGAGCTGCAATGAACATTGTGATACATGACTCTTTTTGAATTATGGATTTCTCAGTGTATATGCCCAGTAGTGGGATTGCTAGGTCGTATGGTAATTCTATTTTTAGTTTTTTAAGGAACCTCCATACAGTTCTCCATAGTGGCTGTATCAATTTACATATCCACCAACAGTGCAAGAGGGTTCCCTCTTCTCCACACCCTCTCCAGCATTTATTGTTTGTAGATTTTTTGATGATGGCCATTCTGACCGGTGTGAGGTGATACTTCATTGTAGTTTTGAGTTGCATTTCTCTAATGATTAGTGATACTGAGCATCCTTTCATGTGTTTGCTGGCAATCTGTATATCTTCTTTGGAGAAATGCTATTTAGGTTTTCTCCCCATCTTTGGATTGGGTTGTTTGTTTATTTGATATTTAACTGCATGAGCTGCTTGTATATTTTGGAGATTAATCCTTTGTCAGTTACTTCGTTTGCAAATATTTTCTCCCATTCTGAGGGTTGTCTTTTCATCTCATTTATGGTTTCCTTTGCTGTGCAAAAGCTTTTAAGTTTCATTAGGTCCCATTTGTTTATTTTTGTTTTTATTTCCATTTCTCTAGGAGTTGGGTCAAAAAGGATCTTGCTGTGATTTATGACACAGAGTGTTCTACCTATGTTTTTCTGTAAGAGTTTTATAGTGTCTGGCCTTACACTTAGGTCTTTAATTCATTTTGAGTTTATTTTTTTGTATGGTGTTAGGGAGTGCTCTAATTTCATTCTTTTACATGTAACTGTCCAGTTTTCTCATCACCACTTACTGAAGAGCCTGTCTTTTCTCCAATGTATATTCTTGCCTCCTTTATCAAAGATAAGGTAGCCATATGTGCGTGGGTTTATCTCTGGGCTTTCTATCCTGTTCCATTGAACTAGATTTCTGTTTTTATGCCAGTACCAAACTATCTTGATTACTGTAGCTTTGTAGTATAGTCTGAAGTCTGAGAGCCTGATTCCTCCAGCTCCATTTTTCTTTCTCAACATTGCTTTGGCTATTCAGGGTCTTTTCTGTTTCCATACAAACTGTGAAATTTTTTGCTCTACTTCTGTGAAAAATGCAAGTGGTAGTTTGATAGGGATTGCACTGAATCTGTAGATTGCTTGTACTATAGTCATTTTCACAATGTTGATTCTTCCAATGCAAAAACATAGTATATCTCTCCATCTCTTTGTATCAACTTTAATTTCCCTCATCAGTGTCTTACAGTTTTCTGCATATAGGTCTTTTTTTTCCTTAGGTAGGTTTATTCCTAGGTATTTTATTCTTTTTGTTGCAATGGTAAGTGGGAGTGTTTCCTTAATTTCTCTTCCAGATTTTTCATCATTAGTGTATAGAAATGCAAGAGATTTCTGTGCATTCATTTTGTATCCAGCTACTTCACCAAATTCATTGATTGGCTCTCGTAGTTTTCTGGTAGCATCTTTAGGATTCTCTATGAATAGTATCATGTCATCTGCAAACAGTGACAGTTTTACTTTTTCTTTTCCGATTTGGATTCCTTTTATTTTTCTTCTCTGATTACTGTGGCTAAAACTTCCAAAACTATGTTGAATAATAATACAGGTGAAAGTGGGCAACCTTGTCTTGTTCCTGATCTTAGTAGAAATGCTTTCAGTTTCTCACCATTAAGAAACACGTTGCCTGTGAGTTTGTCATATATGGCCTTTATTATGTTGAGGTAAGTTCCCTCTATGCCTACTTTCTGGAGGGATTTTATCATAAACGGGTGTTGAATTTTTGTCGAAAGGTTTTTCTGCACCTATTGAGATGATCATATGGTTTTTCTCCTTCAATTTGTTAATATGGTGTATCACGTTGATTGATTTGCGTATTTTGAAGAATCCTTGCATTCTTGGGATAAACGCCACTTGATCATGGTGTATGATCCTTTTAATGTGCTGTTAGATTCTGTTTGCTACTATTTTGTTGAGGATTTTTGCATCTATGTTCATCAGTGATATTGGCCTGTAGTTTTCTTTTTTTGTGACATCCTTGTCTGGCTTTGGTATCAGGGTGATGGTGGCCTTGTAGAAAGAGTTTGGGAGTGTTCCTCCCTCTGCTATGTTTTCGAAGAGTTTGAGAAGGATAGGTGTTAGCTCTTCTCTAAATGTTTGATAGAATTCGCCTGTGAAGCCATCTGGTCCTGTACTTTTGTTTGTTGGAAGATTTTTAATCACAGTTTCAATTTCAGTGCTTGTGATTGGTCTGTTTATATTTTCTATTTCTTCCTGGTTCAGTCTCGGAAGGTTGTGCTTTTCTAAGAATTTGTCCATTTCTTCCAGGTTGTCCATTTTATTGGCATGTAGTTGCTTGTAGTAATCTCTCATGATCTTTTGTATTTCTGCAGTGTCAGTTGTTACTCCTCCTTTTTCATTTCTAATTCCGTTGATTTGAGTCTTCTCCCTTTTTTTCTCTATGAGTCTGGCTAATATTATGAATTTTGTTTATGTTCTCAAAGAACCAGATCTTTGCTATCATTTCATTTCTTTTTCATTTATTTCTGATATGATCTTTATGATTTCTCTCCTTCTGCTAACTTTGGGGGTTTTTTGTTCTTTCTCTAATTGTTTTAGGTGTAAGGTGGTGTTGTTTATTTGAGATGTTTCTTGTTTCTTGAGGTAGGATTGTATTGCTATAAATTTCCCTCTTAGAACTGCTTTGCTGCACCCCATAGGTTTTGCGTCATCATGTTTTCATTGCCATTTGCTTCTAGGTATTTTTTGATTTCCTCTTTGATTTCTTCAGTGATCTCTTGGTTATTTAGTAGCATATTATTCAGCCTCCATGTGTTTGTATTTTTTACAGATTTTTTCCTGTAATTAATATCTAGTCTCATAGCGTTGTGGTTAGAAAAGATACTTGATTCAACTTCAATTTTCTTAAATTTACCAAGGCTTGATTTTTGACCCATGATATGATCTATCCTAAAGATTGTTCCATGAGCACTTGAGAAGGAAATGTATTCTGTTGTTTTTGGATTGAATGTCCTATAAATACCAACTAAGTCCATCTTATTTAATGTATCACTTAAAGCTTATGTTTCCTTATTTATTTTCATTTTGGATGATTCGTCCATTGGTGAAAGTGGGGTGTTTAAGTCCCCTATTCTGAATGTGTTACTGTCGATTTCCCCTTTTATGCCTGTTAGCATTTGCCTTATGTATTGAGGTGCTCCTATGTTAGTGCATAAATATTTACAATTGTTATATCTTCTTGGATTTATCTCTTGATCATTATGTAGTGTCCTCCTTTGTCTCTTGTATTAGTCTTTATTTTAAATTCTATTTTGTCGATATGAGAATTGCTACTCCAGATTTCTTTTGAATTCCATTTGCATGGAATATCTTTTTCCATCCCCTTACTTTCAGTCTGTATGTAGCCTCTCTGCTAATGGGTGGGGTTGTGTTCCTGTCTTGCTAGTTGTTTGGCATGCAGAGTCCAGCATTGGAACTTGCTGGCCATTGGGTGGAACTGGGTCTTAGTGCTGAGACATAGATCTTTGGGAGAGCTCCCGCCAATTGATATTACTTGGGGCCAGGAGGTCTCTGGTGGTCCAATGTCGTGAACTCGGCTGTCCCACCTCAGAGGCTCAGGCCTGACACCAGGCCAGAGCACCAAGACCCTGTCAGCCACACAGCTCAGAAGAAAAGGGAGAAAAAGAGAAAGAAAAAAAATGTTTTTAAATAATAGTAAAAAAAAATTTAATTATTAAAATAAAAAAAATAGTAAAAAAACAAAAAAGAAGAGAGCAACCAAACCAATAAAGAAATGCACCAATGATACCAAGCACTATAAACTAAGATAAAAATAAAAATAGAAACAAATCAGTCGCAGAGAGCAAACCCCAAGTCTACAGTTGCTCCCAAAGTCCACCGCCTCAATTTTGGGATGATTCGTTGTCTATTCAGGTATTCCACAGATGCAGGGTACATCAAGCTGATTGTGGGGATTTATCCACTGCTGAGGTTGCTGGGAGAGATTTTCCTTTCTCTTCTTTGTTCGCACAGCTCCTGGGGTTTAGCTTTGGTTTTGGCCCCTCCTCTGGATGTAGGTCACCCTCAGGCAACTGTTTCCTGCCCAGACAGGAGGGGGTTAAAGCAGCGGCTGATTAGAGGGCTCTTGCTCATTCAGGCCGGGGGGAGGGAGGGGTACGGAATGCTGGGCGACCCTGTGGCGGCAGAGGCCGATGTGACGCTGCAACAGCCTGAGGCATGCTGTGTGTTCTCCCAAGGAACTTGTCCCTGGATCCCGGGACCCAGGCAGTGGCAGGCTGCACAGGCTCCCGGCGGGGGGGGGGGGGGGGGGGGGGGGCGTGTGGAGAGTGACCTGTGCTTGCACACAGGATTCTTGGTGGCAGCAGCAGCAGTGTTAGCATTTCATGTCTGTATCTGGGGTCTGAGCTGATAGCCGCGGCTCACGCCCATCTCTGGAGCTCATTTAGGCAGTGCTCTGAATCCCCTCTCCTCCTGCACCCTGAAACAATGGTCTCTTGCCCCACAGGCAGCTCCAGACTGTTTCCTGAACTCCCTCGCTGCTAGCTGTGGCACACTAGCCCCCTTCAGGCTGTGTTCATGCAGCCAACCCCAGTCCTCTCCCTGGGGTCTGACCTCCGAAGCCCGAGCCTCAGCTCCCACCCCCGCCCGTCCCAGTGGGTGAGCAGACAAGCCTCTCAGGTTTGCCCTCTGTACCCCTGTTGCTGCGCTCTCCTCCGTGGCTCCGAAGCTTCCCCCCTGCACCCGCTGGGCGCCAGTGAAGGGGCTTCCTAGTGTGTGGAAACTTTTCTTCCTTCACAGCTCCCTCCCAGAGGTGCAGGTACCCTCCCTATTCTTTTGTCTGTTTTTTCTTTTGCCCTACCCAGGTATATGGCAAGTTTCTTGCCTTTTGGGAAGTCTGAGGTCTTCTGCCAGCATTCAGTAGGTGTTCTGTAGGAGTTGTTCTACATGTAGATGTATTTTTGATGTAACTGTGGGGAGGAAGGTGATCTCCACGTCTTACTCCTCCGCTAGAGAAGATCCCCCTCTTTTTTATTTCTAAGTAAAAAGTATCTCTATAGGAAATTGTGGAAACCATAATAATTGAAGATCGTGTACTGCATGGTGCCTAGCAAATTCTAAAGAAAGCATTGCTTTTAATACCTTTATTTACAGTGTTTCTGGAGAGGATAGTTAGGGGGAAAAAAAAAAAAAAAAAACTAAATTTTAGAATCAGGCATGTTAGGACTTGAGTTCAATTTCCGACAGCTGGTGCCTGTTCAAACTTCTATTTTCTCCTTTGAAGTAGGTAGGTATGAACACACTTATTTAGTAAATTAGGAAGCTGAGATTTGAAAGGTACACTATTTGGTATACAATAATTGTGCAGGACATATAGTTTTCTTCCACCTTTTCCCCTTGTACGTGTTAACCCCCTTGACCCTGAAAACAAGATGGAATTTAGAAAGAACAAAGATTTTTCTGAAGTTCAACGCCACTGAATGACTTGTCCAAGGAGGCACAGCTCATAAATAAATACCTGCAGATTCTAGATCTCCACCTTTTGGCCTCTTAATAAATATTTGCTAAGCTGAACAACAGTGTTTTTCTTCTTATCTTGACTGGTGGAAAACAATCTTTTTGTAAAAAAATATTTATTTACTTTATTTTTATTTTTGGTTGTGTCGGGTCATAGCTGTGGCACATGGGCTCAGTAGTTGCGGGGCTTAGTTGCCCCACGAGGCATGTGGGATCTTAATTCCCCGACGAGGGATCGAACCCATGTCTCCTGCATCGGAAGGCAGATTCTCAACCACTGGACCACCAGGGAAATCTCAAAAAACAATGTTATGTAAAGAATTCAGAGAGGAGAAGAGAAGTGATTGAGGATCTAGTAATTGAGGATCTGGAATCAGACTGTAGGTAACTAAAGTTGACCAAATCTGGTTATCTGGTTTCCAGGTAAAAGGTCAATTCTCCTATTTACTGAGTGGAATATTCCACAGTGATTGAAGCAGTGTCTCTACTAATTTACCAAGTATTCTCTTGTTGATGGGTCTGAAACAGGTCTTTATTTATTAAACCCAAGAATTTCAAGATTGCTCAAAAACAATCACAAACATTATCAGAACAACTCCAAACCATTATTTATTTCCCCCACATGAATGCTATTGTAGATCTTATTTCTAAATTGAAGTATATTTCACTTTAGGTTTGGGTATGATTATCATTACAATGATTAGGAGGAAATAAGGCAAATATGACTTTTCTGTAAGGTACTGAGTTTTTTTTTAAATATCTAAACAGTTTGCATAAAAATTGTATTAAATGTGTCAAGGAAAGGGCTGATCATTCCCCAAAAACGTATTTTTGTAACTGTACCATTCAATCTTTCCTACTTTTCAGTCATACAGAGTCATACAAACATATCTTGAGTCCCTATTATTTTCCAGAGGAGTTACACACAGAGATGATGAATAAAACGTGACCCCTTCCTTCAAGAAATTCTCATTCTAGGTTGAATTCCCTCCTCCTGGAATATATGAGTCAATGGAAAACAAAAATGGAATAGAGTTCATGTTTCGGGTAGTGTAAATCTGAGAGAAATTATACTACACTTTTTTCTCTAAATGAAGTAACACTCCTTTTCAGACTTAATACATGAATATGTTTTTTTCCCTTCGTTCTACATATTTGTTTCAATTCTTTCTTAGAAAAGCTTCATTCATTACTCTAGAGTATTGTAAATTATGTCTAAGATTAAAATAAATGTCAAACAGGGTTAAAAGTGTATTTAAATTTAAGCATGGAATTGCTATTGGCCAACTTACAAGGCTGTTGTGGCTGTTCTCAAATAATAGATGCCACAAGGAAATGAAAATAATCCAAAGACATGTGCATTTGATGGAGTTCATATTACAGTGAGACAGTCAGGCAAAATATGTGGCTGAGAGCACAGGGACTCCTGACCATGCATAGTTGACCAGCATATCTTCCCTGTCCATACTTCTGTCCTAGTTATCTAGCCATTAGGAATCCCACTTTGGGGACTTCCCAGGTGGCGCAGTGGTTAAGAATTCACCTGCCAATGCAGGGGACACGGGTTCGAGTCCTGGTCCGGGAAGATCCCACAGAGCAACTAAGCCCATGTGCCACAACTATTGAAGCCTGTGCTCCTAGAGCCCGTGCTCTGCAGCAAGAGAAGCCACCGCAGTGAGAAGCCCACGCACTGCAACGAAGCATAGCCCCTGCTCGCTGCAACTAGAGAAAGCCTGCGGGCAGCAATGAAGATCCAATGCAGCCAAAAATAAATAAATAAGTAAATAAATTTTAAAAAGAATCCCACATTGATAATGGCAACACAACGAGAAAAGCTACATGTAAATCAATTAGTTGGTAATTACCAACTGAACTTCATTTAACGACACCAAATTGAGACAGGACCTGAGAAGATGTTTAAGTGGTGCTGACACTGTAAAGAATAACATAATAAAACAGAAAGACATTAAGATATCTATCAAAGGGTTAACTTAAGCCTGACTGTAAGAATTAGCTTCTGAATATTTCTGATCTCTTGCTTTTCTGATTTGAATCTGATTACGTAAGTTTAGGTTTAAAAAATTCATGAAATTGGAAGAAACATCCAAAAGGGGCTTAGAACACAGTCAACTCTTAACATCTAGCACAGTGTCTCTCCAATAGCAGACACGCTACTCATTCATTATTCACCACATATTACCAATATGTAACCAGGATACAACTGGGGCCCCAACGGGCATAGAACCTGTCCAGCGCTGACTGAAAGAAGCAGCAGTTCAACAACAGATGCTAAATGCATATTTTTAATCCCTCTCAAGAATATGCTAAAGACAAGAGCATGTGCTAATTGTTCAGTACAGTATCTTTTTATTAGAAAATTATCTTTCTTCTCTGAATACTTTTGATAAAATTGGGGCAGGGAAACATACTCCTCTGATGATGGAAGTAGCAGAGGGGGTGAATATTTTTTAAAATTATCTTATGCACCCAAAGTGATCAAATATATTTTGGGGAACTTATGTGCTGTGTTGACTTTATGCTATATCACTGATGTGGAGACACACAAAACAGGTCGGCAAATTAAAAGTCTGATTACCAAAATAGATAGCTAGTGGGAAGCAGCCACACAGCAGAGGGAGATCAGCTCAGTGCTTTGTGTCCACCTAGAGGGGGTGGATAGGGAGGGTGGGAGGGAGACGCAAAAGGGAGGAGATATGGAGATATATGGATATGTATAGCAGATTCACTTTGTTATAACGCAGAAACCATCACACCATTGTAAAGCAATTATACTCCAATAAAGATGTTAAAAAAAAAAAAAGTCTGATTACTCCTGCAGCAAAGAAACATGTTAATATGACAAACTTGCAGGTTTTGTGGTGAACACTGGGAAACGTTAGTTCATGTGATATCTATTAATACCTCACAGGATGCACTTGAGTAAATGTTAGAGTTAAGACATCTTAAGCTCCATGAACCACAGCATCACACTTGTGTTTCCTGTGCCCTGATTTTTTACAGCATGTGTAGCCTGAATAAGCCTGAAATCAAGACAGCCAGGGACCTGTAAATGATGTGGTACAGCAAAATTATTGATAAAGCCCTTCTGTCTGTAAAGGATGAGTCCAGCACACTCTCTGGTAAGTGGTACAGGTTGTAATACAGAAGGCAAGACCCTTTGATCCCAAATAGATTTTTTTTCCCCTCTCTGACTTATGTGTTGAGAGAAGGTACTAGAGATTAGACAGAGAGTAGGATATTTTTAGCTGAGAAGCAGCTCTTCTAAAGACAGACACCTTTAGGGAAATATTGCAGGAAGGTGCTAGATTTTACTCTATTTAGCAAATGTGCATAGGATTTCAATACTTGTTTGTTGAGTGAATCAATGTTGAAAAGTTTAAATGACATGAGTGCAGAGTACCATGGGGAATGTAACTGGGTGTTGATCCCCCCACTGCTTTTGATCAAATGGCTTAGTGCCAAAAATGATAATATTTAAAAAAAAAAAAAAAACTCAAGATGTGATATTTTCTTATTTTCCTCCCCAACATCAAGTCAACTATTATTTCTAATTCTTTATGTCTTTATGCCACTAACACTCCACACTCCAGTCTTTGGTTAAGAGTAATACTACTACTAATAGTAATAATAATAAACATAGATATATTTAAATGAGTGCTTCCTTTGTATCAGACATTATGCTAAACAATACATATATACTTTGTTTAGTCCTCTCAATAAACCTATGAAAAATCCCATATTATCTTACTTTCACATTTGAAAAATATGGAACTCAAAGAAGTTGAGTAAATTGCCCTAGGTCATTCCACTAGTGGGGAAAAACTGTGATTCAAAACCAAAAGGCTCTGCTTGCCTTCACTACTGAGTCTCATATTTACTCTACTGAAGGTAAAAGCCAGAAATAATTTCTAGGCCACCACTAACCTTTAACTGCAGCACCTTTATAGGACATTAGCAATTCCTATAACCCCTATGGCTCCTCCTTCTTTTCTCTTTACTCATTTAAAGGGATATGATTTCCCAGGCATCCACCATGCTAAGCAATGGAACACTGCAGGTTCCCTCACCAAGAGGAAATGCATTTTCAATATCATAATGCAAGTCGGTGGGAAAATAGGATTTGGTTCACAGGAATTTGCCAACTTTGCTGGAATTCATTCATGGCATAAGTTAGTAGAAACCTTTGATGTAGAAAAAAATAGAATAAACCTTAAATCAGTTACTGAATATTATTAGGCACCCTGAAGGCATGTCTTCTTGTTCATCAGTGTATCTTCCAAAGTAGAGTTCTTTAGACCTCATGTTTAATAATTGCCTGATGAAATAAATTCTTTTTTGAAATTTGTGAAAATTACTTTTATTATTCATATGAGTTAAAATAAGCCAGTAAACTCTAATTTCCTGCATGAGTTTATTACATAGAAACAAAATACCAGTACCATAGTTGAAGAATACCATGAGGGAATTCCATTCAATAATTAATTCAAACATAAATATATTTTGAGCTCCTTTACTGTGTTAGGTGCTGAGACTATAATGGTTAACACCAAGAAAATAATAGGGCTTCCCTGGTGGCGCAGTGGTTGAGAGTCTGCCTGCTGATGCTGGGGACACGGGTTCGTGCCCCGGTCCGGGAAGATCCCACATGCCGTGGAGCGGCTGGGCCCATGAGCCATGGCCGCTGAGCCTGTGCGTCCGGTGCCTGTGCTCCGCAACGGGAGAGGCCACAACAGTGAGAGGCCCGCGTACCGCAAAAAAAAAAGAAAAAAAAAAAAAAAAGAAAATAATAATGTATAGTTTGACTTGGGGGACACACTTACAGTTTTCTTTATGTTTTGTGTTTACTTTTGGTATTTGTGTTGCTAAGTGTTATAGAAGATAAGTATTGGGTATCATGTGAAAATGAAGGAAGAGATGTGACTCCATGAAGGGGTATCAGGGAAGGCTTCTCAAATGAAATAAATCTTTAACTGAGATTTTTCAGAAAGGTTAGGAGTTAATGTGGAGTTGGGATGGCATGGAAGGTGAATTCAAGATAGAAGAAAGAGGAAAAACCCAGAGGAAAAAAACCCATGTATGGAAAAAAACCCATGTAAACATCAAGAAATGGAAGGAAAAACCCAGAGGAAAAAAACCCATGTATGGAAAAAAACCCATGTAAACATCAAGAAATGGAAGGAGGCCAGGATGGGGGGAGCACAGATTATGTTGAAGAGGATGCATGGTCTGCAGAAGGTTGACTAGAAAGGCAGGGGCAAGTCATGTGATGTCTATTAGAGATCCTCAAGATTTTATCTCCTATATGTAAAGAAAAACGATTAATGTGTAGTATCTCACATGATCTTTTCAAAATGCACATCAAATTGTATCACCTCTATGATTAAGTGTAGAGTGCAAATTGGGAAGGGGAGTAAATGGATGCAAGGAAATCACCTGGGATATCTTTTCAATAAATCATGAAAGTAGTTGATCATCTGGACCTCAAGGGTAGAAGAGGAAAGACTGGTAGGTGGAAGGACTCCACATATTTAAAATGTAAAATTTTCAAAAAGCGCAGTACTACTTCCATATTTTTGCTTTTTTCCCTTCCATCTACTTGATTTTTTTTCTATACCAGAATACTATTAATTTTATTTGTTGTTCTTTGTGAAAATGTATTTAAAAATAATGTATCATATTGTTATTAGTGGGAAACTAGTCTATACCAGAATACTATTAATTTTATTTGTTGTTCTTTGTGAAAATGTATTTAAAAATAATGTATCATATTGTTATTAGTGGGAAACTAGTATTATAAATACTAGCTCTTGTCTCCCAAAATCTCTGAGCACAAGACCAATTCTGTTTCACTTAGAAAACTGATACTGGTTAAGTATTATGAGAGAAAGACATGCTATGACTATGTGGAAACATTCCCTTTCAAATATCAAAGGACTGAGGACTAAACAAAGAATAACTGCTACCAAAAGATTCAATTTTCTTTCAAGTTATATTGGTCAACTTTATAAAATCATCTCAATTCATATAGTATGTTTGGAACATATGTTTCCCCTGTTTAGGGACTGATGGGTGGAGCCTTCCACTCAGTTGAAATCTTTTCATGGCAGGATTTCCTGTATCTCAGGAGGACACATTTCTAAGTCAACTGACCACCTCTCATCTATCTGTTACGGAGAAAGGAGATATAAAAAACTAGATATGGTGTTTGTCCCTCTTGGTTTTTCACACCCTCTCCCCTACTCAGGATTTCATGTCCAGTACCAGTCTCGACAGTGATTTTAATATGATGCTCTCTAGAATGACTAGGAACGGGCTTTACACATCTCTATATTCCTAGCACCTGGGACTAAACTTGAACCATGATAAATACTCTAAACATATTTGCAGAACAAAAATTCTTTTGAGAATCAGTTCAAGTGCACATAATTATTTGATTTTTGAAAACTGACTCCCAATTTTCATGGGAAAAGTGAGACAACTAAATAATAATTCTGTAATTATAAACTCTGCTTGGTAGTAACAATCTTAAAAGTGAACACATAATGAACTACCACTAACACTGTATTTCAAAGGTAATCTTCTAAAGTAGGTATTGGCTCTGTTTCACAGATGAGGAAGTAAATGAGAGTTGGGAAAACAATTTAACCAAGGCCATACACCCAGTAAGTGTTTAAGAAATGGAATTCCAAAAAAAAATAAACAAACAAACAAAACAAAACAAAACGAACAAAAAACGAAATGGAATTCCATCTAATGAAGACCATGCTATCCTCCACGCAGAATACTGACATTCATAGAAACAAGTGGATTCAGAGTAGATCAGGGGTTAATGTAATATTGCTTGGCAAATCATTTCAGCAGAAGCAAGTTAGTGGAAGTGGCTATATATTCAAAATTAGGTTTTGGCCAATTAATTCTTAATTACACAATCAGAGACTCAAGAGATCAACGTTACTAGTCCTTTCTCCTCCCCTTAGACATACAGATACACACACACACACACACACATACACACACACACCATGAAAGGTTCTAGCTGCTCTCAGGAATCAAAGCATATCCTGGCAGTATTTGTCTAAGAATAAAGCTTCAAATGTCTAAGCAAGACCACCTACGGTCTATCTGATTGTTCCCTTCAAGGAAGCCAGAAAGAATGTCAATTTAAGAGCCAGGAGCAGCAGCTAAGTGTAGTTTAAAACGAACACATTGGAAACCCTCCCTTTCTCCCAGGTTCACCGTTTCTGTGAAACAGAATACCAGTTAATGTGACTTCAAGAAACTCCAACTATTTAAGCAGCCATTCAGCCCAGATACAAAAAAGTAGAGTGTAGGATTTAAGGATGGAAATAAAAGGATTGAAAAATATATGAACAACCACATAAAGACGTATGAACACAAACACATATACACTCAGGCACACACATTCATTTGCTCTGGTCCAGCCACACAGGCTATCTGAACATGACAAATTTTCTTGCAACACAGATCCTTTGAATCTGGTATTTTCTCAATGGATGAAATACTTTCCACATGAATCTTTACATAGCTGGTTTCTCACCCTTCAGGTTACAGCCTGAATATAACCCCACCTCTGCTGAGCACCATATTTAAAATTGTTTCTTCCCCCTTAACATGTCTTTTCCTTCATCTTTATAGTCCCAGAACCCAGCAGTGTCTGCCTTACACTAGGCACTCAATAGAATTTTCTGTTAATGTCAGGCACTCCACTAAACAGATTCTACTAGGACAATGGATGGTTACACACGCTGGAATACAATTGTACACTGACTATATTCCCAATTGTTTTAGAGACTGAGTATATGCAGAATAAAACGGTGCAGAAATGCAGAAATGAAACATGTGCCTGTCCTCAAGAACCTCCTGTCCAGTGAGAGAGGAGATAAGTACACTTATCTCAAGAGATAAGAGAGCACAGAGGATTAAGGAACTTTGGAAAAGGGAAGCCAAGCCAGTCTGCATGAGGCAAGGAAAATGCCAGAGGTCAGTGATAGCTTAGGTGCGTTTCTAGAGACTGAGCAAAATAAAAGCGTGCTTGGAACTGCTCTCCAGTCAAAACAAAAAGTATGTATGCAGGCCTGAAGTTATAAGAGTTCTTTGATCTCTTTGAAAGTTGAATTAATCTATATGAGTGTGGTGGTATGTGGGAAAATAGCTAAACAAAGCAGAGTTGTATCAATGTAAGAATATTGTCACATTCATCTATAACAGTAAAGTTCTACAACCCTTATAATTTAGATCAAGCCTTATCAATGTGTCAAAGCCTTTTCCCACCATGGCTGTTGGCCTACCATTCTGGAGGGATGCCCAAAAAAAAGTGGAAGTCAAGAGCATGGGCTCTGAAGTCAAAATACTTGACATGAATCTCAGTTTCCCACTTTCTCTAAGGCCACCTGTTTGGAGGGTCATAGCCTCAACCGCAGTTCCTTCATCCATGCTCCAGGGTAGGGATGAATAGGAATCTTCAAAACAGCCTTATGAAGCAAACTGATGCACATGAGAAGATTTGCACAAGGAGTGTCATGTAATACTTAATAAAAACAATCGTCACTCTCCTGAACACCTTCCTCACTACCTGCACATCTGAGGTTATTTACTAAAAGTAGTACTTCAGAGACA
Source organism: Globicephala melas (assembly GCF_963455315.2). NCBI lineage: Eukaryota > Metazoa > Chordata > Mammalia > Artiodactyla > Delphinidae > Globicephala > Globicephala melas. The sequence continues at coordinate 39,149,441 of NC_083332.1, forward strand.
ATTTGCTTCTCTACTCAACAGTGTGACACAGAAGGCTCTCCCTGATCTGAGCCTGACCATTTCTCTGCAGGTCCATCTCCAGTCAATAGGACCCCAAGCCATTCCCTGAACTAAAGCCTCAAGGACAGTGTTAAAGCCCCAGACACAACTCCTTATACCATCTCACAGTCACATATACTGTTTGCTCTCTCTGCTTGAAGTCCTTTCTCTCATTTGTCCAACTCCTGATTTTCCTTTAAAAGTCAACTGCATTCTCGCTTGTTCCTGAAAGCCTTCTTTGACCCCCTGCATCTCCCACCTCTGTCTGACTTCAGTGCCTCTGTCTAACCCTACACCTGTGCACGGGGCACTTCTCACCTAGGAGAAGCCAGGGTCTACTGTAATGACTGGTTTAAATATCCACATGTCTGGCTGCAAACCAGATACATGATTCATGATGCCCAGTACAAAATGAAAACACAGGGAAAAAAGGTACTAAAATATGAAATACTCTCCTTTCTTCCACATAGCTCTTCTGCTTATGTGCAGGCTCCTTTCTCGCATCAGACTTCACTCACAAGAGTGACAGCAGGGAATGAATCCAGGCATGGGGGCCCTTCTGAGCAGCAGAGGCCTGTGTGACTCCACAGATTTTATGCACAAGAAACCAGCCCTGTCTCTCCAGAAGCTGAGTCCTTAGGGCATGATCACCACATGGCCTATTTTTTTCTGTCTTCAGCACAGAGCCTATCACAGTGGAGCACTCAATGCATGTTTACTGAAGACGTTTCTGAATAGTGCAGCATGACATATGGAATCCACAGCCTAACACTCACAAATATTCTGATGTTGAAAGAAATGCAGCATGCCCACAGAAACAATGGGTGAATTTCTGGTACTTCAGAGCTGTTGCCCCTTCTTCATTCAGTCCGCATGCCTGTTTCCATCCCATCCTTCTTTCTTTCCTCCTTAATCATCCATCACCGATGCTGTTTTGAGTGGCTGGATCCTTGTGGTCAAGCTGAGCAGTATACTTCATACTTTTAAAAACTACTGTCGGATCTCTCTCTGATAGCTTTAAGAGCGTTCACGTCACTTTTACTTTCTTTCTCTCATCCACATTCTCTGAGGATTTGCATTCCTTAAAGTTCTAAGATGAAAGTTCTAAGAAAATCAGAGTAGCATCCCAAATGAGTTCCTGCTTCTACTACGGGCTTGAAGACAGAACCTCTTAAAAAGCACGTATCAGATCGCGTTACTCTCCCACTCAAAGTCTCCAGTGGCCGCAAATCTCCATCACGTATTTCTCGGTCGCATCCTTGTCCACCTCCACAGCCCTCCCTGCCCATCTCTCTTCTCTGCCTCATTTAGGACGACGATGATGATGCCACAATGTTCTCTTTCTTTCCTTATACCTGACCAGCTCCTCCCCATTCCAGGGAAAGAGTTTTCACAGTGCTTTCCTTCCAGCTTCTGCTCTGATGTTACCACTGCACAGAGGAAATCCCTACCTGCATTACTGTTTATCTCTTATCCCTGCCTTATACATAGCACTTACGTAAGTAAGTATAGTTCTCTTCCCTTCCAAGGTAAATTGACTACTTCACACCAAAATCGTGTTAGGTAAGACTGCCTTCTGCACTTCTGCATCTCTATACCAAGAACAATGCCTAGCAAAGAGCAGATACTCAGTAAATCTTTGTGAAAGTTGTTAAAAGTGGGAAAAGTACAAATGCTAAGTAAACGTGTCTCCATGAGAGTGGGATTAGTCCTGAGTCCTCACTAGGCGTGAGGTGGGGAAGGGAGCAGGCACGAGGAGGATGTCACCATGACTGTGCCACCCACAGCATCTCTGGTTACCATCATGTGACCCCGTGGATCTGCTGTTTGAGGAAAGTGCTGGGCATGTCTGCCTTAAGCCCAGTTAGTCTTCGGCTGCTGGCCTAAAGCCTTGCTTCTAATACTGTTGAACTGAATGGGCTCTGACTTAAAATTGGTATTCATTCCTTTCCTTCAAAAACTGTGTGCTGTCCCTTCTGTTTTTGTGAGAAAAGTATGGCATAACTCGACAAAATGGAACATTGGTATAAAATTGTATAAAATATACGTAAGCCTTTTCCCAAGTCTACCTCCCAACCCTGCCTGAGGCAATACGTGATAACTTCCCCAAGTGCATACTATCTTCATCTACATTAGCATGCATGCAGCATTTATTTTCTTTATAAAAATGGGAGAAATAAAGCACAAATTTGTAGCATCTTTTGACCTTTTTTCATTTAATCTGTTTTAGAAATCAGTTACCACATTGTACCTAGATCAATTTGGTATGTTTAGTGACCCTGCACCATTCCATGGTACACATAAAGCATAATTTACCTTAAAAAGTGTTTCCTTTGATAAACATTTAAATTCATTCTTCTCTCCCCACCCCCACCTTCATTATGAGGTTGGTTTCTGAAGATTAGGGCTGTTTTGTATCTCATACTCACTGCCTTACTATGGGAATATGGGAAACTGATTCTTCCCGCAGAGTGAGAAACAAAGTGGGAGTGGGAGGGGTGGGGTGGGGGAGCAGACACAGAAAACTGGCCCCTAGCAAACCCCTCTCCACGTCTCCACTACGCCAACAGGACCATCAGTGAGGTGACCCGTACAAGGGATCCAAAATCCTGCTTTATGTTTGTTACATACCCATACTATCTATAACATTTTTTCTTTTTTTTTTTTGCGGTACGCAGGCCTCTCACTGTTGTGGCCTCTCCCGTTGAAGAGCACAGGCTCCGGACGCGCAGACTCGGCGGCCATGGCTCAGGGGCCCAGCCACTCCGCAGCATGTGGGATCTTCCCGGACCGGGGCATGAACCCGCGTCCCCTGCAATGTTAGGCAGACTCTCAACCACTGCACCACCAGGGAAGCCCCTATAACATTTTTACTTTTCTCTTTAAGTTGACTTTTTACTCAAATTTATTTCAAAAGAAAACTTTTTGAAATATAACAGAAAACCTATATCACATGCCATAAATAACTGTAATAATAAAAATAAATTCAATGGAAATGAAGCAACATGATAAATTCTGTCTAGATGCTGTAGCTTGTCAAAGTCTCTAAGAAAGGAGGGAGGGGGTTTCCCTGGTGGTGTAGGGGTTAAGAATCCGCCCGCCTGCCAATTCAGAGGACGAGGGTTCGAGCCCTGGTCCAGGAAGACCCCACATGCCATGGGGCAACTAAGCCCGTGCGCCACAACTACTGAGCCTATACTCTAGAGCCCATGACACAACTACTGAAGCCCACACGCCTAGAGCCCGTGCTGTGCAAAAAGACAAGCCACCACAATGAGAAGCCCTTTTGCAGCAACAAAGACCCAATGCAGCCAAAAATACATAAATACGTTTTTAAAAAAAGAAACGAGGGAGGGGAGCCTCAGGCCCAAGTAGGTGTTGATCTTTCTTTTTAACACTCGCTAAGGACTAACAATAAACTAAGACTTTCTTCTCCATTGTGGAAAAGACTGAAAGACAAAGGAAAAGGGAATGACTTGGGAAATTAAAAAACTACCCATTTTCTAAAGCCTTTCCCAAGATCCCAGAATTTCTGAAATTCAAGAAAGCAAATATACCGGTAATGTTGATTTTTTTGTTGTTGTTTTCTTTAATTGAGAATTTTCTAACAAATCAGATGTAAATGAATCCTCAGAAACCGGCTTTTAAGCTTGTTTAAAGCCTTTCTGCCTTGCTTATCTCTACCAAACAAGAGGCAGCCAATGGCAACACAATTAAAGCCTTGGGTATTTCTCCCTGGAAAGTCCATCAAAGCTCACTTATTTACAATGAGCACTGGCTTAGGGGGGAAAGATACTTGCCTGTACTTCTAGCTCAACCCTTGAGTGGGTCTGTGGCCTTGAGCAAATCACTGCCTCTTTATGGGTCTCAGTCTGCCCAAAAATATACAGGGAATCTATCACCTACATCTCTCCTTCTCTATAAATTATCATCCATGCTCTCTCCTGGGTTAACTATAGGCCTTACAGATGGTTTACTGGTTACCTTTCTCTTTCCATACTACCTCACTGCTCAGTAGAAGGTGGACTGATTTTTTTTTTTTTTCTAATGTAAAGTACTTTGCATCCTTTTTTGCTTAAAATCCTTCAATGGCTTTCCTGTGAACAAAGCAATAAAATCCAGATTTCTTACAGTGGTCTACAGTGGTCAACATGCCCTGAGTAACCTGGCCTCTAACACAGAAGCATCTTAGTTCCTCATATGCATCTAGCTCTTCCCCACCTCTATCTGCCTCAAGGCCTTTGATCATGCTGTTCTTTATGTATAAAATACATCCTACCCCCCACCCCCAATCAGTTGCTTCTCTATGGCTTTTGGCATTGAGGTTGGGGGCAAGAGTGTTCAACATATAAGAAACAGCATGTTCAAACTCCCTCAAATGGGCATCATGGTCTAATTAAATGTCAAAAGTGGTCCCTTTAAGACCACATCATCTAAACTAGACTACCCCTACCCGTTTACTATTTTCTATCTGTACCCTGTTTGTTTCATTGTCAACCAACCTCCCATACTGATGCTTAATTTATTAATGTGTTTACATTCTCAGGGGAGGTAAGATCCAAAACAAATCATCTTTGCCTAAAGGCTACAATCACCGCAATATGGTAATTACGTCATACCCAGCACCAGCACGAGACCTGGCACAGAACAGTTGTTTCACATATGTTTGTTAAATGTCTCCAACAAAAGACACACTTATAAGTCCCAAAGTTCATAACAGCAAAGTACCCTAAGTTCGACATTTAGCTACCCAATTTTCTATACGCCCAGGCTCTTAAAAACCTAAACAAAAAATTCTAAAATGAGCTCACACAAAGTGGATGCCTCACAAAGAGACTCTTGTCTCCTGCTACCAAATAAATTTAATTCTAAGTAAAAGAAAAGCAAAAGAACAAAAGTAAGAACAATTTTACACACACACACACACACGCACATATGGTCCTCTTACAGCTGACTGCCTTCCTGATAAAACATGCTAACAAGGACAGAGGTGGCACTAGTGTACCTTTGGGGAGCACCGCCACTGCATATTTGCACCCAGGTGTTCTCATCTGCAAGCAGGCACTTTCATGAAAACGGCCCATAACGTATGCTAATTCTTTGCATTTGCAGTGGCTCTTCAGCATAACAGGTATGGAGAATGCATATTTGTGAATTATCCTTCTGTTTACACCCTAATCCTAACAGTTAATTGTTCTTATGTCTTGATTACAAATGTGACACTATCAAAGGGTTAGTAAAATTGGCTTCTTGAGATGAGAAACCATATTTCAAAATTCAGGAAGAATTATCAATTAAAATGAATGTTCATTGGTTTTAACACAAAGGGCCTTATTAGGCTGAACCTCTTCATTGAGAATGGAGCTTTGAAAAGAAGAGGATAAAGCAGTTCTCTAGTTTACATCCTTCTTATACTTCTTTCATACAGACATGAGGTGGGAGTAATTTGAGAGCAAACCAACTTGTCTACTGATATAATTTGGCCACAAAAGAAAGAAAGTGTGGTCGTTCAGAAACAAAAATAACAAACACACATACACGCACACATGTAACATGTACCTAAATATTCAACTATATAACATCATCATCATAAAATCTGTGTCTAAATAAGAATACTAAAGAATACACTGAATCAAACCATTAAAATTAAGTCAATTATGTTCCAAAACGCAGAAACAAACAATGAGCAATTATTAATTTTTAGGATGTAGGTAGAAGACTGGCACTCCAAAACAACCACGGCATTCAAAGCTCTGTGCTGGGATCATTACAAGCATTATCTCGTTTATCAATCAAAGCAATCATGCAAATACAGGGTATTTTCACTTTAGAAAGGAGGAAACCAAGTAGTAGAAAGGATAAAATACTAGTCCATGTCATGTAGTTAGTAAAAGATAGACATGCCCAAAGATCCCACATATGGTTGACTTCAAATAGTGTATAGTGTATAGGTTTTCATTTTCTCCTTCCAATACCACCACATTCCCTCCCATCATGTTAATACTGATCATTAGTAACCTAGTGAGAATCTCATGCTGGGGTTAAAATTTTCATATCACTTATATCACAGCTGGATTTAAGTAGAGACATGACTTTAAGGCCAGTGGCTCTTTCACTAGAGTAAGAGTTCCTTCGAGGATAGTTTTATGTAGATTCCTGTGATCAGCTCAAGGAAAAAAAAAGAAGAGTGAATAGGAGTTCTTGCATGTGCCCCAGAAACTACTCTGTGAAAACACTTATCTTGACATATGTGTCTGAAGTTTTTCTCTCCTCCTTTTATTTCTACTGAACTATTGAGTCATAGGCCATGATCTTCCTTCCTACACTCTCATTCACCACACTCTTACAGCTTAGGGAATTAGGTCCATTTTAAAGATGATAAAGGTTATCTTAAAAGCAGTGAGACCTAGGGCAGGTAAAAGGCATAATTGTGACTCCGACCCACTTTTATCTGGCTGTAAGCACAGCCCTTTCCATCTGCAAATCTTTACTCTCCCTTCCATGTGAAGGAGAGTGTAAAATAACACTATCAAATAAGGAGAATAACCAAAAGAAAAGCCTGGCTTTGAGAGTTAAAAACTCTCATTTAACATTATTGGAGTAGAATTTCTGCAGCTTAATTTAATAAATGAGGCATCATTTTTAGACTCCAAGCACAGTAAGCTCTCATTTGCATTGACTGGATTCATAAATTCATGCTGTTAAAAACCTGTTTCTCTCAGGGTTGGCCCTGGCCCCCACAGGTTTCACTCACATTCCAATTCTGAGCGGCAGGCAGGAGGGAGTCTGCCCATCACAAGCATCGGCTACCATTAGTTCATTTCCTTTAGTGCTGCTTGAGAAAGCGTCAGGAAATCTGACAGGGTGCAGGCTGCTCATCTCAAACAAGTTTTCCACTGCTCCAAAAAAGGCTGGGGAACACCTCCCTGTAGCCCTGTACCTCAAATTGCCTCTTGTTCTTGGCAAAAGACCACGACAGAATGTTAAGGGTCCAAGATTGTTGGGCTTCCCTGGTGGCTCAGTGGTTAAGAATCCGCCTGCCAATGCAGGGGACATGGGTTCACACCCTGGTCCGGGAAGATCCCACATGCCGAGGAGCAACTAAGCCCGTGCACCACAACTAGTAAGCCTGTGCTCTAGAGTCCGCGAGCCACAACTACTGAAGTCTGCATGCCACAACTACTGAAGCCCGTGCACCTAGAGCCCGTGCTCCGCAACAAGAGAAGCCACTGCAATGAGAAGCCCACTCACCACAACGAAGAGTAGACCTCACTCACCGCAACTAGAGAAAGCCCACATGCAGCAACAAAGACTCAACGCAGCCAAAAATAAATAAATAAAAAATTAAAAAAAAAGAGTCCAAGATTGTTGAAAAACACCGAGCTAGGGTTTGGATTTACACACAAAAAAGGAGCAAAATGAACCTTCTCAGGCAGTTATGTATTTAAGAAAAAAGAAAAATGAAGGTGATTGTGTTGATATGTGTTAAGAGCATATTTCTTGCCCTTAAATTGCAACAATGATACAAATGACTCAAAATAAATAGACTTCCTCTTGGCAGAATGAACGGTATGAAGTGAGGATTGGCATCTGACATGAGAGTTCTCAGAACTTAGGGAATATAAGCAGGCACAAACACAGACAATCACTACAAAGAGTGAACTCCAGGGCTTCCCTGGTGGCGCAGTGGTTGAGAATCCGCCTGCTGATGCGGGGTACACGGGTTTGTGCCCCGGTCCGGGAAGATCCCACATGCCGCGGAGCGGCTGGGCCCGTGAGCCATGGCCGCTGAGCCTGCGCGTCCGGAGCCTGTGCTCCGCAATGGGAGGGGCCACAACAGTGAGAGGCCCGCATACCAAAAAAAAAAAAAAAAAAAAGAGTGAACTCCAGTGGCCAACCCGTCATTGAATGGACTTCCGGGTAGATTGAATCTTCCCTCGAAGCCCTGGAATGTTAAAAATGTATTTCTGTCTGTGTGATGTGGTAGGATAAAACATAAACTGTGATTCAGGAGAATAGATTTCATAGCACAGGGTGCTCCCTTATTAAAATCACAGAAGCATAGGCTTGAACCCAGACTCTGACACTTGCTAGCTGTATGCTTTTGTTCAAGTCACCTACCCCTCTGAGTCACTGCTAAATGAGTCGTGTAATCATATAATGGTTTTGGTAATGGGGTTATTGTCTGTCTTAGCACGCAGCAGGTCCCTTAAATATTGCCTACATTTTATTTTGAAATCTATCAAAAAATATCCAGTGTGCAGAGAGGTCCTATGTGGATTTATCTGCAAAATGTACTGAATAACATCTGATGTTTCTCCCAGGTCCAACAGACTCTAATTCTATGAGTGTCAGACAATAGTCCAATAGATTACATATATTATACATTACATATATATATATGTAATTGTTTTCCAATGCATTCATTAATTAACAAAAGATTTGCCAAGCACCTAATAGATTCACTATGTACTACTGGTGGGGTAAAATGCATATAATGTCACTCCTGATCCCATTACTATATGTTCCAACCTCTTCAAGTGCAATGGCATAAATATAAATCTAGTATGTGGAAGTACCTTCCTAGCTCTAAGAACATGAATCAGGCATGGGTCTATTTTCTAAGACAACACTGTTTTGACCCAGAGATAGTTATGTGATTCAAAGCTTCCAATTAAGGTGCTTCCCTAGGACTGATACGTGGGTGCTGAAAGGATAAGAAAGCCATTCTTTTAGTTTGAGGTCCTAATGATAGCAGTAACTTTCTTCAATGCTACGTTTCAGGCATCTGCTCATGATTTTACACGCAGTATCTCTGATCTTCAAAACATTTCTTAAAGACATGTAGTATCATCTGCATACTAAACATGCTACACAATATACACTAATTTTCTACCAGGTCACCTCATTACTAAAGCTAGAATACTGGACTTTTACCCAAGTACATAAAATGCCATAGTCCATGTATTTTTAATTGCACCATGATAATCTGAGCTTAAAGTGCTGATGTAGATGTCTAGGTGGAGCCATTAGCCATGTGGTTTAGGAACTGAAAAAAGAGACCCGGTTTAGAGATGCATATTTATGTGTCACACTGATCTAAGAAAAATCCAAACTCAAGGGAAGGATGAGAATAGAAATTCAAGCAGAAAATATCGGAGAATGTCTCCTTTCTTAAATGGAAATCGAAAAGAGATTATCAAAGGCATCAGAAAATGAGAAACACTACAATTGGATAAATGCAGAATCTCCAAAAAGAAAGAAACAAGAAGAATGGAGTTCCTCAAAGTAAGAAGAAAATGAACAAAACTTGTTCACCTCCCTAAGGAGCATCGTGCAAGAAGCTTCTAGTTTTGTAGTTGATTTGGTTTGGGGTGGGATAGTATAAGCAACATGCATTATTCCTGAAGGCAATGGGAGGGCTGGTGAGAAAAGAGCAAGGCCAAGGTGAACTGGTATGTGCCTCCTCTACTCCTACTACTCGTTAGCAAGAAAAAATGTCTTTTTTTTCTGAGAACACTTGGGTGTGTGTGTGTGTGTGTGTGTGTGTGTGTGTGTGTGTGTGTGTGTGTGTGTGTGTGTGTGTGTGTGTGTGTGTGTGTTTGATTCTGTTTTTTAATTGGGCCTGGCTCCTACAATGTTCAGACTATCCCTCGCCATAATAATGTGATTGAACTGTGAGCAGAAACATCACCCAACCAAGACTAACCAGAACCTGTCCATGGAATAGCGTAAGAGTGCTAGGTGAAAATGGACCTCACTTTTCCTACTGTCTTTTGAGTTGGAAGGAAGAGTCAAGCCTGTAGCTGTCAAAAACCTCTTACCCAGGTGCCTAGCAGAAGCAGTCTACATAAAGGATTTCCACTCAGAGAGGAAAGCAGAAATGAGACGGGGAGAGAGATAATGCAGTTCAGTTGAGATCGTATGAGCCTTTGCAAATAGAGATGGGTCTGGATTCAGAAATTGCCTACACCAGCTTAAGCCAAAAAGGGGACTACAGAACTATTCAGAGTCCTGAATAATACGTATGTGATTCCCTGGAGCTTTTCCCACCTCTCCTTCATACCACAGAGCCCACGGTCCAATAAAGCCACATGCATAGCAACACAGAGGAATCTAAGGTTGCTAAGAAACTTGGAGTGTAGTCCATGAAAATGACGTCGTGAAAACTAAATAAACTCAGAGGCATAAATTCCTGAATGATGATCTGAAGAAAAGACTCACAGCTTCTGTTTCCAGTTATAGAGTAAATTGCCTTCAGATTTATAATTGGTACATTGATATCCAACAATTCTACACTTACTTAACAATTTTACAAGTTGTTGGTGCATTAAAAACCCCATATATCCAACGTCCCCATCTCAAATATTTGAAATAAACATTAGTTCCCATGCCCCTCTTTAGCCTTATCTGTCAGGTCTGCCTAATTCTCAGACTCATCAGTTTTGAACCACTAACCCAAGGCTGAAAATACAGTAAGCAATTTGCATGTATTAACCATCACAAGAATTTTATGGTGTAGGCATAATTAGTCCCATTTTGCATTAAACAATCTGGTTTAGAGAGAGTGAATAACTTGACCAATGCAGCTAGTAATGGGCCTATCCGACACTTCTACATAATAATTCAAGAGGCTGTGAACAGCAGAACCATATAAAAAATTAATTCATGAAATGAGAAAATATATTTGGCTTTCAATAAGAGTTTTGGAAAAGGATGAGGGCATACACTGAGTTTACAATAGCCACCCATTAGATAATGGAGTGTTTTATTAAGTGAATACAGACATCCATCTCTGAACCAGGCTGGTATTAGCATGAGAATGGGGGTGGGTACCAACCTGTATCAAGGATGAGGGGTCTGGATATATAACAGCATCTTTTTCATTCTGTTAAGCCTGGCAATACAGTGTACAGCTGGCTCACATAAATCAAGAACTAATGTGAGAAAAGGTGCAGTAAGTACCAGGAAATCCAAGACACCCAGTTCTGAAAGCTTTGAATGACTTAGAACATTATGTGGCACTGTTATTGTTGATATCACAGCTTTTAAGAAGTCTGAAAGCAGATTCAAAAGAAAGAGAATTGTAGATATTCTCAGGATTCTTTTTAAACTTCCAAAGCACATAATACATTAAACAGTATAGAAAATACAGAAGCCATATCACAGCAAAGTTATGCTCTGTAGTTTTTTTCAACGTCTTAAGTGGTACCTTTTTCATGGGCAGTAATTCTAGAAGTTATGACATCCAAGATGATAATACCCAGCGGATCTGAGATCAGAGTGCGTGTGCTCAATCCAATTCCATCTGCTTGGGCAGATGGCAAAGTACACTGAATTTCTCCAAGTCTCCCCGTTCTCAGTGCCCCATCAGCACATTGATTTCCTGATAAGAACATACGGAAGGTTTTGGGCAAAAAATGGTTTTATATTTTTATACTGAGTGTGTTGACAATAAGTCTATGAGTCTTTCTGACATGACCTTAAGAGGAATGAATGAATGCTTGTAGGATGACTCTCCTTATAGGAAGAAAGATGTGTATCACCTGAAAATAATAAAAGACGTCAAGTACCTTGAAGTGCAGTATAAAGAATTTCATTTTATTCTCAAAGAAGTAGGAGACAACCTCAAGAAACCATAAATCTCCTTGTCTCCCTTTAGATTATCAAGGTTCTGTGACGTTGACATTAAAGAAAGAAAGAAAAGAAACAAATGTGAACCTCTTCCTACCTATAAAAAAGGCTGCTCAGCATTTTGACTATGGATATCCAAAGCAGAAAATCCATACTGTTGTGGCATTTATTGTCAAACATGAAATGGTGGAGTAGGAAAAAACAACTGACCATGAACACGGAGATGGGGTTTAAATTACAGCTCCATCTAATATCTAGGTAAGTGAACTCTCTGCTTTTGTGTTTCTGTCTGTCAAATAATGGTAATGACCATCTCCCTCAGGAGGTCCAGTGTATGCAATAGGCCAAGCATAGGGTATGGCATGTAATAGGTCATTTGTAAGATGCACTAATGGTGAAAATAATAAGTGAGATAAAAATAAGGAAGATGATCAAATAGCACAACTACAATAGCATGGAAATAATATTTGTTATATGTTTGATACTTGAAAAATTTTAAAACACTTTTAATGTCATAAATAGTGGCATTATAAATAACTGAATTAATGAGTGAATTAAACATTCATTCATTCATTTTTTCATTCATACAGTATTCAACATTGACAGAAAAGTTAGATCTAGCCTTGCACTTACGAAGCTTTCCTTTTAAGGGTAGTATTTCTGCTTTTAAGGGGAAATGATAAAGCTCTAGAAGACTGATTTCCTAAAGGTCACAAAGCTAGTAAATGAAAGAATGAGATCAACTCCTATAAAGTCCATGTGCCTACCCAGCTCCACTGAATGCATGAGGGTAACATGAAGGGGCTCTAGTTAATATCTGGGTTATAATGGCCAAAGAAGATTTGAAGTGTGGGTTCAAAAGGCTGCAGGTTCCTTTTAATGAGTGTAGATCAGAACCAATAAAAACGTCATCGACTGACAGGAGAATCAGTCTACCGCAGTGCCTGACAAAAGCACTCCTTTTTCCAAGTTGCTTCCTAAGGCTGCACTGTTAATCCTACACTTAAGATTTGATGGAAACCTCCTCAGGGAGAAAGTTATACTGAAATATACTATATTCAAAACTTAGTTCAGTCTTTTATTAGCTATTCAAACTTGGAGAGTTTGCTCAAATTCTCTGACTCTTAGTGTGCAAAACAGGGATGAAAATCAATCTTCAAATATTTCTGCAGTAACATATACATACTAGGCCCTCTGTGCTTCAGCGCTATATTTCAATACTACAGAGTTCATTTTAAGAATAGTCTAGATTGATTTTGTAGTGAATCTGCTCTCTCTCTCTCTCTCTCTCTCTCTCAGGTTGTACATCATATCAAGATCCTTCTTGTGATATCTTGGAAATCCATCATCACTTGTGGATATGAATGGGGATTCCGGACTTCTAGGAGTGAGTGTTGGAGGGGGCAGCACCAGGGCTGTTAGCAAGCTATCACCATTTCAGGATCCGAATACGTTCTCTGAGCTAAGTTCAATAGATCTCTCACTGATTCTGTGAACCTCTCAATACTCTGCCATTATTTCTGCATAAGCCAACAGAATCAACAAAAATTTCAGGATAGAAACAGCATTGAGAATGAGAGTTTGTAATTTTGTGAGAGTTACACTAAGAACACAACAGCACACATATAACTATGGCATGATGGACATTAGTGGAGACATTAACTGCAAATCAAATTCAGAAGAGTACGAGCAGCTAAATGGTTCTTAAGCTTAATCCCTTGTTATCCAAGCTGGTGGTAACTTGCTCTCATCATTGAGCGATTCACTCAGCAAACAATTCAAATACATCTAAAAAATGCATACTAGTCCACTTGAGAAAAAATACTCTGGAATGCAGATATCCAGTATAAAGATCAGTTTCCAGAATATCTAGTGGTACATGAAACCAATGGGTTCTTAAACTGCATAATAGAAAAAGCCAGAATTGTAACAAAGAGCACCCGGCCATGGAATTTGGGTTAACATTTGTTTCAAAAAAAAAAAGAAAAGGTAAACTTTCACTGCTGTAGAGTTAAGATAAGTCACTTAAATTCTTTTCAGAGATTCTACTATCTTCTCCCACTCATACAGCAGTTAACCTTCAGAGAGGTGCTGGGATGGCAGCTCTTTAAGGGCAGAGAGAACACTATTTGTCTTTGATTCTCCAGCCCCAATCAGTGTCTAGAAAACAGACAGTAAATGCTCAATAATGTCTGTGCAAATAATAAAAGAAAACAAGAGGCAGGAAGTTGGGGAGGACAAATCTTAAAAATCATCGGTAAAAAAAAAAAAAACACAATAAGGAGGCAGTATTCTATGTTTCTTGAAGACAATTTACTTCAAAGACATCTTCCCAACACATTCAAGAAAAGTGCCTCCCCTCTAAGACTTGTGTCTTAAAAAACATGATGGCTAATCTCTCGATATGATAAATTCTTTCCTATGAACAAGGTGAGTTTGAAGTTTAGGGTAATTGAAATCAGTGTCAATGTGCTACTTATAATGAAGCTTTTTTTTTTAAATTTTTTATTTATTTTTGGCTGCGTTGGGTCTTCGTTGCTGGGTGCGGGCTTTCTCTAGTTGCAGCAAGTGGGGGCTACTCTTCATTGCAGTGCGCGGGCTTCTCGTTGTGGTGGCTTCTCTTGTTGTGGAGCACGGGCTATAGCGTGCGGGCTTCAGTAGTTGTGGCGCACGGGCTCAGTAGCTGTGGCTCGCGGGCTCCAGAGCACAGGCTCAGTAGTTGTGGCGCACGGACTTAGTTGTTCCGCGGCGTGTGGGATCTTCCCGGACAAGGGCTAGAACCCATGTCCCCTGCGTTGGCAGGCGGATTCTTAACAACTGCGCCACCAGGGAAGCCCCAGAATCTATAGATTTATAATTTCTTCCTCTTCTGGCAAGGAGGCCCTACTATCTTTGGATGCTCCAAAATTTTCTTCTGCTCGTCTATGAAAATCTTTATACAACTTCAGAAGGTATGCCAGCATTTTAGTGAGCATATCAGCCTAGTAGTTATGAAACACAAGGTTCTCATTATTTGTGTGTGTGTGTGTGTGTGTGTGTGTCTGTGTATGTGTGTGAACTTCTCTCTACACAAATCATGCTTTCCTTGACCCATTTGGTAAAAAGGCTAAGATCTGTTTCCCTGACTGTACATACTGTGGGAAGCTCCCCATTGATGTCTTTGCTGCTGCTGCTACTGCTGTTACTGTCGGTGGTGGCAGTGGTGTAATGTTTTTGTATGGCAAACACATTTATACAAATAAAACGCTCTAAGATGGCTGCTTCAAACTAGTCTTCTGCAACTGAATAATTCTCATTGGATTATAATTAGTCATATACTATCAATTTCTAATTTTTCCTCATGGTGAACTGAAGAGAACAACGATTTACTGATGATCATCTACTGCATGTCAGGTTTTGCACATATTTTACATGTACTGTTCCTCATTTTGCAGATGAGTAAACTGACATTCTTTGACCTTAAGCCACCACCTTCCCAAGCTCACACCTCTTGTAAGTGATCCAAATGCAGATATTTTTGACTCAAAGCCTGTGCTTTTTCTACTGGACTGACCCTGTGTAATGGCAGCGACAAAGGGCTACTTAGAGCTGATTTTACTTATAACAAAGGGGAAATTGTATTCTCTGTATGTGGAGCTATAACACCCATGCTACTTTTTGCCTAAAAGCCTCCTCAACTCCCTCCTGCCAATCTTTACCTTCTAATCCCTGTTTGAGGCTGCAAAGTAGAGAGCCACAGGCAAATATTTATTCATGAAAAGAGCCATTTTCCCCATTTCTAACTCATCCAAAACTGCTCTAGTTTCTTCTCAAACTTTTGAAAAGCAATTTGCTTCTGGGCTGAAAAAAAAGCAGAGAAAAATAAAGAATCCCAGCCCAGAGCCAGAGCCAGAGCCAGAAAAGATGAGCCCGAAGTAAAAGTGTCTTCAGTAAGGTAGGCACTGAAATAAATCTTAGCTACTGACAATACACATTTCAGATATTAAAGATGAGACATCATACAGGACTGTTAGAATTGGGGTAAAAGCCTTTGCTCATCCCCTGTGGATAAAGGGACATAAGCACGGTGAAAAGTGAACTTGAGAAAATTAGTAAGGCCAAGATAGAGGCTGGATAGAGTTTGTCATTAAAGTTTTTCTCATTGATTAGTAAAATAAAAGCCTTTATTTATAGAGCAACATAAATTCTAGATAAAGATCAACAGATATTTTGCATGGGTGCCTCCACTTTACCATCATGCACCCATGGCAGACATGACTAATTGATCAAAGCACTTGTTCTCCGGGGACTAGGATTAGCCTAAGCATTGTTATGAACACAACATTCCAACCAGCCTCTATCAATCAACTGCAAGAGACACAAAGGAAAAAAACCTTTGTGCAAACCCAAACACAGAAGACAAAGAATACGGATGACTGTTTTTTGTTTGTTTGTTTCTCTTCCTTTTAAATTTACCCTCAGGTTTTTTCTATAATATCAGCACTGTTCTTTTTTTCGAGGTAATGGATACATTTATTTCCTTGATTGTGGTGATGATTTCACGGGTGTATGCATAAGTCCATACGTCCAAACTTATTAAATATGTGCAGTTTTTGTAATCAATTATACCTCAATAAATCTGTTAAAAATGAAAAAAAAAGGTAGATGAGAAGTCATCTGATAAACAGAGTGGGGAAAAAGAAGAAGGGACTTTCTTAAGGGCATCCAAATGTTTAATTACAGGTACTCACAGTTAGTCGCTGCTCTAATCAGTTATACTCCCCTAATTTCAGAAATGCTTTAAGACTATCAAATAAGAGGTGTCATTCAGCTATTAATTTATTCCACAAACAGTTATTAAGCACCTATTTCATGCCAGATACTTTAACACCTCCCGGAGAAATCAAGATGAATCAGCCTTGTTTGGTTTCACCCCACTGTAAATCCTTTTACTGAAATTCTAGCACGCCGAAATGTGCTTCTCTTCTCCTTTTAAGCTCTTACGTAAGGATTTTACTTAAGAGGATGTGCAAAATTCGATGCATTCCAACCAGAGACAATCCAAACATAGGAACTAGAGAACAGAAGGATAAAGAGGAGCCGAAGAAGGTAAGCAGAAGGTGCTCAGGACTGTATAATAAGGCATTAGAACCTTATAGAAACGAGAGAAAGCACATGGATCTCCAGGAAAATCCCAAGGAAGACAAGGACTGGGGCAAGAATATAGATTTAGAAGGGCTCCCAGCAGGTACCTTGGCACAGGGATTTCCTATAGAGAACCAAGGATGTGCCCTGAGACTGAAGAGGCAAAGAGGAAGGGCTACTGTCTCACACATTCAGGAATTAGAACATGGGACTTCTTCTGCATCAAATGCAGGAACATCATGCGAATGGTGAGGACCACAGCCCTGGAGACCTCACACTCTCCTATTGTTTACCAACTCTAAAAGTTTGGGCAATTTATTTTAACTCTATTCACCTCAATGTCCTGATATTCTATGCTGTTACCATACCGTTCCCATTACAATAGTAATACCTCTTTTTAGGGTTTGTATTTTGGGGTTTTTTGTTTGTTTGTTTGTTTTAAGGATTATGGTAGTATAGATAAAGCTCTTATAACCAGAGTCCACAATCTACGGCCCTCAGGGTAATGCTGGTCAATCCTGTTTTTGAAATAAAGATTTGTTGGGACACAGACACATCCATTCATTTGCCTTGGTGGCCTTCACTCTCCAGTGGCAGAGTTGAATAGTTGCAACAGATCCTGAATGGCCCACAGAACCTATGATATTTACTATCCAACCCTTTCTAGAAAAGTTTGCCAACTCCTGAACTCCTAGCTTAGAACGCTGCCTAGATTATGCACGTTTTTGTTAAAACACAATACCAGAAAATTATTATACACTGCAGATGGACTCTCTTCTTAGATAAAAAAAAATGTCTAAAAGAACAAAACAGCTAGATACGGGAAGATCTGGGTTTGAAACCAAGTTCTGCAATTTATTAGCAGGATGACCTTGAACAAGTCACTTCATCTACCTGTGCCTCAGCTCCGTATCTATACAGCAAGGAGGGATAATAACATTACAGTGCCAAAGATAAAAGAAGAGAGTATTTCCAAAATATTTAGTAGAGTGTCTGGCACACGGAAAGTACTAAGGAAGTATTAGCTGTTACGATATATGCCTTTTGGCAATAGAGTCACAATGATTCACAATGATTTAACCAGTTAAACAAGGAAATACAAAAACATTGTCTGAGGAATGCAAATGATAACAAATAGTACCGTATCCACTATTTTAAGATGTGATAACTACCAATGATACTGCTTTTATTTATTAAGCTGTGTCATCATTTTCTTATAACTGTAACAAACTTATTCATTATTGCTCTCCTCAACCTAAATTCCTCAAGAAGACATATTTCTTAGTACCATGGCTTCTCTTTTGGTGGTCTACAGGAATCAAGTATTGGACGTGAGGCTTCTAAACTCAACATCAATTAGGGGATACAGAGAAAGAGCCTCTAGAATAACGTATGGAGTCAGTTTGTCTGTGTATCTGTCTATCTATCTATCTATCTATCTATAAGTGCAATAGGAACACAGACTAATTCATCTACTCTTCTCAGAGATGAAGGGAGGGGCAGGAAAATCTTCAAAACTACATAAATAGAAAGATGTGTGGGGTGGTGGTGGTGGTGGTGGTGGTGGTGGCGGTGGTGGTGGTGGTGGGGTGGTGGCGGTGGTGGTGGTGGCGGTAGTGGTGGAGATGGTGTGTTGGGAACAAAAAGGGGAATGAGAAAGGTACTCTCTTTCTGTCTTTCCTTTCCTCTGAGCATGCTGCTGACTTTCAGAAAAGAGACGTATTATCTTATTTTTATTTATTTTTTGTCACTGTGACCTCATCTTGTAGAATAATGACCAGTACATGATAAATAATATTTTTCAAATAAATTGTCAAATTCACTTCTTATATAAAAATCAAAAGGTGAGATTAGTGACAGGAAATCCTTACAATGTAATAGCTGAGACAATTTGTCTGAACTCCTACTACCTATGTGAGAAACAGTCTTCTCTCCTCACTAGCTGCGGGAAATTGGGCAAGTCATTCAAACTTTCTGAGTTTCAGCTTCCTTATTAGCAGAAAGGGGATGGATAATAAGAATGCTCTTTCACTGAGTTGTGGTAAAGACTCAATAAATTAATATGGGCTAAACTATTTAAAAAGTGCCAGGTTCATAGTGACCACTCAACAGACAGAAGCCACTCTTATTTCTAGACATAACACTAGCAATTTTAGCTCTGTAGGTGATACTGAAGTTGTGTAACATATAGGAATTAATTAATTTACTAAGACAGAAATTGGAGTCCCAGGAACTCTGAGTCTGAGCCTGGGGTCAGGAGGATGGGGGGCAGCAGGGGGAACTAAACTAGCATAACCCTTAGCTTATGAGTGACCCCATAGGTTCTTTGTAGTTGGTAAAGAATATTTTTATGAAGCAATTTATATGCTGCCATGAAAGTGTTTCCGGTTTTTGTTTAATAGTCACCTTTATTGTGAATTAATTATCTACATGCAAAATATACATACAACATATAAAAGTAAGGATAAAAAATAATCATGAATTGATCAATCACATAAAAATAGAATAATCCTAATGTACTTGAAGCCTTGGATATGACCCTACAGGACAGCATCCCCTCGCCCTCACCAATAATGGTAACCAGTTCTCTAAATTCCATATTTAACATACCTTTTTTTTTTTCCTCTAGAGTTCAACCTCATATATACTTCTGTGGCTTGCTTTTTGCTTAAGTCTGTTTTTCAAATTCACCCATGTTGTTGCTTTCAGTTTTAGTTCATTCATTTCCAGCAAATTATCTTAAGACAATACCAAATCTATCCATTCTACATTAGATGAAAATTTGGGTTATTTTTTTTTTAACATTACAATGCTGATTTGTAGTTTTCCTTGAACTCCAGTGCCTATATCTAAGAGAGTTTCTAGGGTATTTACCTAAGAGAAAAATTGCTAGGTAATAGATATATCCATAGTTTCAATTTTCCTAGTTTCCATGACAATATCAAATTCTTCTATGAAGCAATTTTATAAGCTCACATACTACCTATCAGTTATAAGAACTTACCTTGCTCTACATCTTCATCATTTGATATTGTTCAACATTTAATTTTTGCATTGTGTTGGGTACACAATGCTACTTAACTGTAATTTTTAATTTGGATGATCATTAATGAGCTGACATTTTTTAATATGTTTAACAGTAATACATGTTTCTTTTTTTGCATCTATTACTTATTTTTATTTGTCTTTTACTTATTAATTTTACTTATAAAATTTTTTTTGCCAGTTATAAGTGGTAAATACCTTTTCTTTCTCCATTCACTTTTTTCTAACTTTATGATGCCTAAACCAAAGTTCTTAATTTTAATGTAGTAAAAATTGTTAATTTTTCCTTTTAAGGTTTACAATTTTTGTTGCTTAATAAATGCTTCCCTACCAAAAGAACATAAAGAGTCTTCATACATGTTAGTACAACCACCCACACCTTGATTTTCTTCAAGAATGATTGTCTTTTTCAAACATGGAGACTCTTAATGATCCCTCTTCTATCCCCTATCAATGAAAAACCTAAAATCCCTTTGCAGGGGTGGTCTGAAATACAGTTGGGAGTTAAGTATCCTTCTGACAAAGCCATGATAAATTTTAGACGTGCATTAACCAATACTAGAGCCACTAGATACATGTGGCCAATTAAACTTACGTTAATTAAAATTTTTTAAAAATAATTATTCGGTTATTCAGTTGTACTATCTATGTTTCAAGTGTTCAATAACCACATGTGACTAGTGCTACCATATTGGAAAACACAGATGGAGAACATTCCCATCATCAGAGAAAGTTTTATCAGACAGTGCTGTTTTAGACCCTCAATACAGAACCATCAAAGAAGTTGGTTTGTTCACTTTTGAAGAAAACATTGAAGCAATACACCCAAAAAGGTCTTCTGATTTTCCATGCTTTTTATCTGGATTTTTGGATTAAAAAAAAAAAATCTCTACATGTAATGTCTTTCTTGCTGGATATAACAATCCTCATCCTAACAGATGAAGAGCTGAAAAATACAAGTGTACTCAGTAGAAATATCCTAATAGTCTCAAGAGCAGGTTGGACCTCAGAGTTCCTCTACAGGACGTTCTCACTCCTTTCCACTTTTTGATACTTGAATCCCCTGGGTAATTTGCAGGATAAGTGATCTCTGCTTACACATGCCTGGTGATAAGAAATTCATTATCTTCTAAGGCGCTCTATTTGCCTTGAAACATCTCTAAAATCAACAAGTTCTACCATATGCCTTTTGGGAATAACATAAAGAAAGAACATATGCTATTTGGGGTGTTAAAGTAACCAGAGATGGAGTCCCTCCCACTAAACCCCATGTCAGCAAACAAACACTTTCCTAAATTTCTATGCTTGGCTCTCCCAGAAAAGGAAGGCCTACATCAACCAATCAGCACAGGTTACCTGCCTGGCTCCAAGGCTTCCCTTTCCTCCATATAAGGGGAGTAACCCTGCTTTAAGCCATCAGCTAATGCCCAGTACAACCTCCTTGTTCTTGCTCACTTTGGTCTATAAAGCCCTCTTGAACTGTACAACTGGTAGATTGTATGCTCCCCAATTCATGATTGCTGAATAGAGCCCATAGGATCTTTAAAGTGTACTCCGTTGAATTTTATTCTTTAACAGGGGGTTAAAAAAATTGTTGTCTAAAATGTATGGACACCAAGGGGGGAAGTGGCCGGCGGGGGGGGGGGGGGTGATGTGATGAACTGGGAGATTAGGATTGACATATATACACTAATATGTATAAAATGGATAACTAATAAGAACTTGCTGTATAAAAAAATAAATAAAATAAAATTCAAAAAAAATATTGTTGTCTAATCTATCCCCAAAATTATGAGAACTGAATCCTAGTAAGGACTGGAGACCTGTGTCCAAAGCAAGTCATCATAACAACGGGGTCTGGAGGTGACCACATGGAGCAGAGGTGAAGCATCTCGGTGGGCTAGAGGCAGGGAGTCCACGACTGTGTGGAGGTAGATCAGAGTCAGAACAGACAAAGTAGAAGGTCCTCTTACTCACGCATGGACGCTATGGGCCACTGGCTACAAAAGAGCTTTCAAGCACAGTTTGGATGCTTTTGCCTAGGAAGGCCATTTACAATTAAATGGATCCAGAAGAGGCATCAGGATATGGAATACTGGGAATTTATCTCAGCATCTTAATGTAACTTTTCTAACACCTGTTTTATGACTGATTCTTTAGAAACAAATCTCAGGTAGGCTGGCCTGCCTATCATTCACAAGAATGAAGGAAAAGTAATGAGATTGGGCTTTCAAACAAATATCTCCTGTTTCTAACTCCCAGGAAGTTCAATAAAACTATGCTACATAGGAGGAAGAAGGTGTTTCCACTGCATTAACTCACTCTCTGCTACTAATTCATAATAAAGAGTTTAAAGGAGAATGCATAAAGAGTAGAAAATATATTGGGTTTTCACTATGGGTCAATACAGTTTGGAGATAGCATCACTTAATCCTAACAATAAGCCTTAGAGATAAGGATTATTACCTCCGTTTGGTAGGGGAGAAAACGGAAGCTTAGCTAGTAAGTAATGGAGCTGAGATTCAAATATGTATCAGGCTGATTTTGTGGTCTCGTACTTCTTTCATTACAATATGATGTCAAAAATAGGAATCTTCTCACTACTCAAATTATAACCACTATGGTGTTTTAGACCGGCAAAAATACTCAATCTCTGAAAACTGTTCATCTCTATATAGATTTTGTTTGGATATTAATACTAATACTAATAATTAGCATTTACTAAGTGTTAGCTTCATTTCAGGTACTTTGTATAAACTCCATCATTTAATTTCCTCAATAACCTTTTGAGAGATGAAATACCATCTTCATAACTCTCCAAGTTGGTAAAACCTAACTAAGATTGATAAATTTCCTGAAATTACATTACTAGTAAATGGACCAAACCTCTCTAACTTCAGGGCATTAAGAGCCCTGGTTGTGGTTAACCTACTCTACATTTACTCTTAGAGAATAAGACTCTTCAATTAACAAAAACATCCCATCATCACAACACTGAGGAGATTCAGGACACTGCTGTTATCTGCTTCCTGTTCCTTTAGGTAAGACCTGCACCCAACTTCCTGTAAGAAATTATTTTTAAAAGCAAAGGGAAACTTAAACATAAAAAAGTTACATTAAAAAAAACAAAAAAAACTAACTCAGTGCCCAGGCAAACCTCAGAAGATAAATATCTGTCCTAAAATTTTAACTAGAGGTTCTATAAACAATTATCTTCCAAAGACAGTAAACTCCACAGAACAGACAGTAGTCCAGGACAGATTGATATGCAAGACACCTATTCACCTAGTGACATATACAAAATATGACTTTCTATCCTTGATTAAACAGGTGTTCTCTAAACCAAGCCCTGCATTTTAATTGTAAATATTTTTGTAATAACATTATAAAACCACTCCTGATAGCATGCAGCACTTAGTGACAATGCAGCTGTTTCCACCTGCCTGTCTTCATAAGCTACAAATATTAAAAAAAAAAAAAAAAAATCCAGCATGTTCAGATGATAGAGCCTCCTTTACTAAATAAACACAAAGCACATCGACTCGCAGGTGAAAACACATTTACCGCATCTATTGTAACACAGTTGGATAGGAACTTTTCACTTTGGATGCAAGTTTTTTAAATGCTGTTTTGTTATTAACTCAACTAAGTAAGAAAGGTTGCCAGCCAAACATTTGTTGGCAATGTTGAACTCTGTGGCTCAGACCCCTTTAAAATGTGAAATGTTATTCAGGAAATCCCAACGTTAGGCTGAGTAGCAACATAAAGAAAGCTGCTGAGGCCACAAATATTCACACATGAAAATATAATCAATATAATTTCATTCCAAGAGGAGTCGGCTTTTTTGGCAAGAAAAAGAATAAAAGGGTCAGGGTATAGATCAAACTTGGATAGAGCTCCTAAAAACACTCTAGCAATTTTTCTTTGGTCTGTATTTGGGCTCACAGACAGAGAAAGTTCCTTTGATCCTGTCAGACCTGCAAGTAACTGGAGACTTCTGCAAAGCCCTGGAAGTGAATTGGCTTACAGACGAGTTCTAACACTTAAACTCAGATGCAGAAAGATAAAATGGATAGAAGAAAACTATAAGGGATGCTGAAAGTATAATTTCACACATCTGTACTCTTTGGGCAAGGTTGGCTACATGCTATCGACGCATTGCTATTTTTTAGACAAACATAGTGGTTCAAAATATTCCATATAAATCAATACCATGATTGATTGAAATGAGTTTCCCCACACAGGGAGACTGGTTAGTGGCAATGCTAATGTTAAGGTTTGGGCAGCCATCTTTGATGGAAAGGTAAACTCCCAAGATGTGGGCAAATGTTGAGATTGATAGCAACTTCAACTCAATGCCCTAAACAAGGCAGCACACCTGGGCTCTGGGAGAGCAAGACACATCCAGAGATAAAACCAGTGTCAAGACTCCCTCTTGTGAGAGCACTGGAATCACAACTAACTGCTGAACAATCATCAACAGGAACACACTGGAACTCACCAAAAAAAATGCCTCATATCCAAAGACAAAGGAGAAGCTGCAATGAGACAGTAGGACGGGCACAATAACAATAAAATCAAATCACATAACTGCTAGGTGGGTGACTCACAAACTGGAGAACACTTACACCACAGGAGTCCACCCTCCGGAGTGAAGGTTCAGAGCTCCACGTCAGGGTTCCCAACCTGGGGGTGCGGCAACAGGCGGAGGAATTTCTATAGAATCAGACTTTGAAGGCTAGTGGGATTTGATTGCAGGACTTCAACAGGACTGGGGGAAACAGAGACTTCACTCGTGCAGGGCACACACAAAGTAGTGTGCGCACTGGGACCCAGGGGAAGGAGCAGTGACCCCATAAGAGACTGAACCAGAACTACTTGAAGAGGTAGTGGGTGGCTGTGGCTCACCATGGGGACAAGTACACTGACAGCATTAGTTCTGGGAAGTACTCCTTGGCATAAGCCCTCCCTGAGTCTGCCATTAGCCCCACCAAAGGCCTGCTGGATCCAGTGCTGGGTTGCCTCAGGCCAAACAATCAACAGGGAGGGAACTCAGCCCCAACCATCAGCAGACAAGCGGATTAAAGTTTTACTCAGCTCTGCCCAACAGAGCAACACCCAGCTCTACCCACCACCAGTCCCTCCCATCAGGAAGGTTGCGCAAGCCTCTTAGATAGCCTCATCCACCAGAGGGAAGACAGCAGAAGCAAGAAGAACTACAATTCTGCAGCCTATGGAAGGAAAACCACATTCAAACAAAGATAGACAAAATGAAAAGGCAGAGGACTTTGTACCAGATGAAGGAACAAGATAAAAACCCAGAAAAACAACTAAATGAAGTGGAGATAGGCAACCTTCCAGAAAAAGAATTCAGAATAATGATAGTGAAAGATGATCCAGGACCTCGGAAAACAAATAGACGCAAAGAGCGAGAAGATGCAAGAAATGGTTAACAAAGACCTAGAAAAATTAAAGAACAAACAGAGATGAACAATTCAATAACTGAAATGAAAACTACACTAGAAGGAATCAATAGCAGAATAACTGAGGCAGAAGAACAGATAAGTGACCTGGAAGACAGAATGGTGGAATTCACTGCCAAAGAACAGAATAAAGAAAAAAGAATGAAAAGAAATGAAGACAGCCTAAGAGACCTCTGGGACAACATTAAAGGCAACAACATTCACATTACAGAGGTCCCAGAAAGAGAAGAGAGACAGAAAGGACCGGAAAAAATATTTGAAGAGATTATAGTCAAAAACTTCCCTAACATGGGAAAGAAAATAGCCACCCAAGTCCAGGAAGCACAGAGAGTCCCAGGCAGGATAAACCCAAGGAGAAATATGTCAAGACACATAGTAATCAAAGTGACAAAAAATAGAGACAAAGAAAAATTATTGAAAGCAACAAGGGAAAAATGACAAATAACATACAAGGGAACTCCCATAAGGTTAACAGCTGATTTCTCAGCAGAAACTCTACAAGCCAGAAGCGGGTGGCATGATATATTTAATGTGACGAAAGGGAAGAAAGTACCACCGAGATTACTCTACCAGGCAAGGATCTCACTCAGATTTGACGGAGAAGTCAAAAGCTTAACAGACGAGCAAAAGCTAAGAGAATTCAGCACCACCAAACCGGCTCTACAACAAATGCTAAAGGATCTTCTCTAAGTGGGAAACACAAGGGAAGAAAAGGACCCATAAAAACAAATCCAAAACAATTAAGAAAATGGTAATAGGAACATACATATGGATAATTACCTTAAATGTAAATGGATTAAATGCTCCAACCAAAAGACACAGGCTCACTGAATGGATACAAAAACAAGACCCATATATATGCTGTCTGCAAGTGACTCACTTCAGACCTAGGGACACATACAGACTGAAGGCGAAGGGATGGAAAAAGATATTCCATGCAAACTGAAATCAAAAGAAATCTGGAGTACCAATACTCATATCAGATAAAATAGACTTTAAAATAAACAATGTTACAAGAGACAAGGAAGGATACTATATAATGATCAAGAGATCAATCCAAGAAGAAGATATGACAATTACAAATATATATGCACTGAACATAGGAGCACCTCAATACATAAAGCAACTGCTAACAGCTACAAAAGAGGAAATCGACAGTAACACAATAATAGTGGGGGACTTTAACATCTTACTTACACCAATGGACAGATCATCTAGACAGAAAATTCATAAGGAAACACAAGCTTTAAAAGATACAATAGACCAGATAGATTCAATTGATATTTATAAGACATTCCATCCAAAAACAGCAGATTACACTTTCTTCTCAAGTACACACACAACATTTTCCAGGATAGATCACATCTTGGGTCACATATCAAGCCTTGGTAAATTTAAGAAAACTGCAATCATATCAAGTATCTTTTCCAACCACAACACTATGAGATTAGAAATCAATTACAGGGGGAAAGAAAAGTAAAAAATGCAAACAGACGGAGGCTAAACAATATGTTACTAAGTAACCAAGAGATAACTGAAGAAATCAAAGAGGAAATCAAATAATTCATAGAGACAAATTACAATGAAAACACGATGATCCAAAACCTGTGGGATGGAGCAAAAGCAGTTCTAAGAGAGAAGTTTATAGCAATACAAGCCTACCTCAAGAAACAAGAACAAGCTCAAATAAACAATCTAACCTTACACATAAAGGAACAACAAAAAGAAGATTAAGCAAAACACAAAGTTAGTAGAAGGAAAGATATCACAAAGATCAGAGCAGAAATAAATGAAACAGAAACAAAGAAAACAATAACAAAGATCAATAAAAGTAAAAGCTGGTACTTTGAGAAGATAAACAAAACTGCTAAACCTTTAGCCAGACTCATCAAGAAATAGAGAGAGAGGACTCAAATCAATACAATTAGAAATGAAAAAGGAGAAGTTACAACAGACACCGCAGAAATACAAAGCATCCTAAGAGACTACTACAAGCAACTCTATGCCAATAAAATGGACAACCTGGAAGAAATGGACAAATTCTTAGAAAGGTATAACCTTCCAAGACTGAACCAGGAAGAAATAGAAAATATGAACAGACCAATCACAAGTGATGAAATTGAAACTGTGATCAAACATTTTGAGAAGAGCTAACACCCATCCTCCTCAAACTCTTCCAAAAAATTGCAGAGAAAGGAACACTCCAAAACTCATTCTATGAGGCCACCATCACCCTGATACCAATACCAGACAAAGATACTACAAAAAAGGAAAATTACAGACCAATTTCACTGTGAATATAGATGCAAAAATCCTCAACAGAATACAAGCCAACAGAATCCAACAACACATTAAAAGGATCATACAACATAATCAAGTGGGATTTATCCCGGGGATGCAAGGATTCTTCAATATATGCAAATCAATCAATGTGATACACCATATTAACAAATTGAAGAATAAAAACCATATGATCATCTCAATAGATGCAGAAAAAGCTTTTCACAAAATTCAACACCATTTATGATAAAAACTCTCCAGAAAGTGGGCATAGAGGGAACCTACCTCAACATAATAAAGGCCATATATGACAAACCCACAGCAAACATCATTCTCAATGGTGAAAAACTGAAAGCATTTCCTGTAAGATCAGGAACAAGGTGAGGATGTCCACTCTCACCACTATTATTCAACATAGTTTTGGAAGTCCTAGCCATGGCAATCGGAGAAGAAAAAGAAATAAATGGAATATAAATTGGAAAAGAAGAAGTAACACTGTCACTATTTGCAGATGACATGATACTATACATAGAGAATCCTAAAGATGCCACCAGAAAATTACTAGAGCTAATCAATGAATCTGGTAAAGTTGCAGGATACAAAATTAATGCACAGAAATCTCTTGCATTCCTATACACTAACAATGAAAGATCAGAAAGAGAAATTAAGGAAACAATCACATTTGCCATTGCAACAAAAAGAATAAAATACCTAGGAATAAACCTACCTAAGGGGAAAAAAGACCGGTACTCAGACAACTATAAGACACTGATGAAAGAAAGCAAAGATGACACAAACAGATGGAGAGATATACCATGTTCTTGGATTGGTAAAATCAATATTGTGAAAATGACTATACTACCCAAAGCAATATACTGATTCAATGCAATCCCTATCAAATTAGCAGTGGCATTTTTTACAGAATTAGAACAAAAAATCTTAAACTTTGTATGGAGACACAGAAGACCCCAAATAGCAAAAGAAGTCTTGAGGGAAAAAAGTGGAGCTGGAAGAATCAGACTCGCTGACTTCAGACTACACTACAAAGCTACAGTCATCAAGACAATATGGTACTGTCACAAAAACAGAAATATAGATCAATGGAACAGGATAGAAAGCCCAGAGATAAACCCACGCACCTATGGCCAACTAATGTATGACAAAGGAGGCAAGGATATACAATGGAGAAAAGACAGTCTCTTCAATAAATGGTGCTGGGAAAGTTGGACAGGTACAAGTAAAAGAATGAAATTAGAACACTCCTTAACACCATACACAAAAATAACTTGAAATGGATTAGAGACCTAAATGTAAGACTGGACACTATAAAACTCTTAGAGGAAAACATAGGCAGAACACTCTTTGACCTAAATCAAAGCAAGATCTTTTTTGACCCCTCTCTTAGAGTAATGGAAATAAAAACAAAAATAAACAAATGGGACCTAATGAAGCTTAAAATCTTCTGCAAAGCAAAGGAAACTACAAACAAGACAAAAAGACAACCCTCAGAATGGTAGAAAATATCTGCAAATGAATCAATGGACAAAGGATTAATCTCTAAAATATATAAACAGCTCATGCAGCTCAGTATTAGGAAAAAAAAAAAAAAAAAAAACCCAGGGCTTCCCTGGTGGCGCAGTGGTTGAGGGTCCGCCGTGGTTGAGGGTCCGCCTGCCAATGCAGGGGACACGGGTTCGTGCCCCGGTCCGGGAAGATCCCACGTGCCGTGGAGCGGCTGGACCCGTGAGCCATGGCCGCTGAGTCTGCGCGTCTGGAGCCTGTGCTCCACAACGGGAGAGGCCACAACAGTGACAGGCCCGCGTACCACACACACACACACAAAAAAGTCATTTCTCCAAAGAAGACATACAGATGACCAAGAAGCATATAAAAAGCTGCTCAACATCCCTAATTATTAGAGAAATGCAAATCAAAACTACAATGAGGTATCACCTCACACCAGTTAGAATGGGCATCATCAGAAAATCTACAAACAACAAATGCTGGAGAGGGTGTGGAGAAAAGGGAACCCTCTTGCACTCTTGGTGGGAATGTAAACTGATACAGCCACTATGGAGAACACTATGAAGGTTCCTTAAAAAACTAAAAATAGAATTACCATATGACCCAGCAATCCCACTACTGGGCATATACCCAGAGAGAACCATAATTCAAAAAGAGTCATATACTACAATGTTCATTGCAGCACTATTTACAATAGCCAGGACATGGAAGCAACCTAAGTGTCCATCGACAGACGAATAGATAAAGAAGATGTGGCACATATATACAATGGAATGTTACTCAGCCATAAAAAGGAACAAAATTGGGTCATTTGTAGAGACGTGGATGGACCTAGAGACTGTCATACACAGTGAAGTAAGTCAGAAAGAGAAAAACAAATATTGTGTATTAACGCATATATGTGGAACCTAGAAAAATGGTACAGATGAACAGGTTTGCAGGGCAGAAATTGAGACACAGATGTAGAGAACAAACGTATGGACACCAAGGGGGGAAAGTGTTGGTGCAGCGGGGGTGTGCTGGTGGGATGAATTGGGAGATTGGGATTGACACATATATACTAATATGTATAAAACAGATAACTAATAAGAACTTGTTGTATAAAAAATAAATAAAATTAAGTTTAAAAAAAAAAAACAAAACAGTGCCAAGGGCCCCATCTCAAATCTCCTGGAACATCTTTTTCAGAGATGTGCTTGTGTAGCCAAAAGCCCCAGTTAACCACAGTTACAAATCAGTATACTATGTTCAGACCGTCATCCTCCTCTGATAGATCAGGGAAGTGATGAAATAAATTAACTGTACTGAATTGCATTAGAGCCCAGGGAATGAAAAACACGTACTTGTTTCTGTTCTTTCTTTTGTATTCCTTTTCAAACAAATAAATACTCCATAAACATTAATTAAGTCCTTCTCATCATCTGTTGAGATTGTGCTGAGGATATACTTTTCTTTACTCTCTTTGTTAAATTTAGGTGCCTATGATATTATATGATTTGTCCAAGGCAAAGAATTCTGTCTTTGGGAGAACTCAGAAGGCAGGCGTCTGTGTTCTTCTTCTAATGCCCTTAGAAAAGCAAATATCACATGCTAGTTAGAAGCCAGCCAGGTGTCCGGAGATGGACCAGAATAGGTCCAATCCCTACACCTCAAAATTACAAGGCCTTTGACTATAAGCATGTATATAATCTCTTTATTGAGAAAGTAACTGATCTGTGCTATTGTTTTTTCCATTTTCTAGATAAAGGAAAAATGTAACAGCACAGTATTTGACGCAGATGCCATCTTTAAGTTCTTACAGAGCGGGTGTCGGGGTGTTATTGCTCGTTATAGTGTGATAGAGCAGGAAAAGGGCCCTGAAACCAGATTATACTAGTTAATACCATGTATTCCATTTATCAATTTACCTATTATTAGCTAGATCCTTTAACAAATATTGCACATAGTTTAGTTCAAATCCTCTTAACATTCTGATAAAGTCGAAGGTATTCCCATTTTACAGATAAGAAACACAGAGAGTCAGGAGTAAATGTGCACATTGGCAGAATAATCCCAGAGTGAGGACTGGACTCCTTGCCTCTGTCACTTCACTAGCAATATGTCTTTCCTAACAATACTCAGATAAAAATCATATACACATACCCTAAACCGAATTGGCAAGTTCAGGAAGGCAATCTTCTACAAACTGCCACAGTTAGCATATCTAAGTCATTTTAGGTAAGCAGGGGCGGAAGAAAAGGAACACATCTATTAAGGTACAACCATCTGCCAGGTGGAGTGCGAGGCACTTTGAAGCACTCCGTCTGTATTATTGATTTTCCTTTTTGTAAACTTCTGCTCTCATTTCCCCACAGAAACCCAAAAGAGCAGGAATGTAAGTGATCATAACCTTCTATTTGCTCTTAACACCTAATGCAAATGCAAAACGAGTGTGTGCAGGCAGGTAATAACATACCTTTCAGTTTCTAGAGCACCGGGGACATTTACAAAATGCTTTCATGTATTTCACTTCACATGGCACTTAAAACAACATGTGGAGGCAGATGGAGGCTATATCGTCATCTAGTTTACAGGTGAGCGGGATACAGTTTCTGAGAGAATAAGAGTTTTGCCCAAAACAACACAAGTTAAGGATTAAGGTTGGCATTCAAGCCCTTTCAACCATTTAGCTGAATCAGAAAATTTAGGAGTTAGCCAAGATTTCTCTCTCTCTCTCTCTCTTGTCTAATCCAGTTCCTAAAACTGGCAATCCCAAAACTTATCTGCTGCTTTGGAGAGACAAGCTGCTCTTAGTAGACACTGGGATGTCTAATGTTTTGCTTTTCTAACTTGTTGGCCAGTCAAAATATTGAATGTATCCCTGCAACCACCTGCTTCCAGCAAAGTATACGCTAAGCCTTTTTTTTGTGGAGGTCATCTGTGCAGGGGGCAGGGGGGAACAGAAGGGAATATACACCCCTTTTGGGGTTCTGCAATAGAAAAGCACATATTCCGTTCTGGGCTCTACACCAGCGGTCCCCAACCTTTTTGGCACCAGGGACTGATTTCGTGGAAGTTAATTTTTCCACAGACGGGGCAGGGGAGGGTGATGGTTCAGGTGGTAATGCGAGTGATGGGGAGCAATGGGGAGCGATGGGGAGCGGCAGATGAAGCTTCCCTAGCTCGCCCACTGCTCAACTCCTGATGTGCAGCCCGGTTCCTGTGCAGGAGTTGGGGACCACTACTTTACACCCAAATGAGTGTACATAGCTTTAATGTGTGGTTCAGAGAATAAAAATTCAACAGAGGCAAGAAAATTAAAGCCCTGGGATTCATTCATCTAATAATATTTAGTGAGCCCTTACCTAGGAAGCGCTGAGGATGTGAACAAGAAAAATAGACCCCTTGCCCTCAGTTAGCTTACCTTCTGGTGAGGAAGACAGACATTGTTTTTAATGTGCATAAACAAGGTCCAAAGATAAAGTTTTATAAATGCATACCGTGACTTCAGAAAACATGAGTTGTATAACTCTCTCAGATCAATTTCCTCCTTTCCATGTATTCTGTCACCACAGTATTTCTAACTTTAAACACTACTCATCATGTTAACCAAAAGTGGAGACAACTGCCCTTCCTCCCTTCAGCCTTTCCTCCTAAAATCTCTTTTTAAAATATTTATAACAGTGATTTTTTTTCTAAGATGATTTGTTAATAGTTGTAGCAGTAAATATGTGATAATAGCAAAAATAAAATGTGTATGTTAAAATCATGTCAAATAGTACAAAAAAGCATGCAAAGCATACAGCATTCTTCCCATTACAGACCTCTCTCCTCCAACACATATATCCAGAGGCAACTACTGCTATCAAGTTATATTTTGCATGTTTGTGCATGTATGGTATTCCTACACACAAAAAATATTCTAATCAAACACAAGCATATTGCTAATGCAGATACCCTTTTCATTCTTCTTTGTACACAAATGAAAGCATTTGATGAATACTATTCTGTATTTTGTTTTAGAGACCAGTCCACAGCATGATGCTACCTTATTCTTTTTCACAGCTGCATAATGTTCCACAGAATAGATGTATCATAAAGTATTTAGGCATTCATAATTTTAAATCTAATCTCATTACTCCCTTGCTTAAAATCTTCAGTGTCTGACCCTCCCACTCCCATCACATACATAATAAAATGCAAACCCCTAAGAATACCAGACAAAACTCATGGCTGGGAGGTGAATAGTGATTAAGCTATGGAGGAAGCAAGTTCCTCAACAGTATTTCATGTTCAACTTCTACTGAACTCTTTACTATTTCAAAATTGCAGTGTCATTTCACTCTTTTCTGCCTTTAACCCTTATCCTTTTAGCTTTTAATATTGTCCCTCAGTCTAATAAATCCTCAAGCGTGTTCAAAACTCATTTTTTACTTCTTTTTTCTTTTTTTTAATTGAAGTATAGTTGCTGTATAATATTATATATAAGTTACAGGTGTACAATACAGTGATTCACAATTTTTAAAGGTTATACTCCATTTATAGTTATTATAAAATATTGGCTATATTCCCCATGTTGTACAATATATCCTTGTAACTTATTTTATATCTAATAGTTTGTACCCTTTACTCCCTTACCCCTATATTTCCCATCCCCCCAAAATCATTTTTGGTTTCTGCTCCCAAGAAGTTTGCCCTGACTCTAGGCCCTAGAGGCAAATTCAGGCAGCTAGGGCTCCTATACATCTCCACAGCAAACCAGTACTAACTGCCATTAGATTGTTTATTATACTGTATTAAGATTGTGGATTTCCTTGAGTGTCTCCCCTAGTTGACTATCAATTTCCTGGAATACAAGACTGTAACTTATTATTATTATTATTTTTTTTTTGGCGGTACGCAGGCCTCTCACTTCTGTGGCCTCCCCCACTGTGGAGCACAGGCTCCAGACACGCAGGCTCAGCGGCCATGGCTCACGGGCCCAGCCACTCCGCCACATGTGGGATCCTCCCGGACTGGGGCACGAACCCGTGTCCCCTGCATCGGCAGGCGGACTCTCAACCACTGCGCCACCAGGGAAGCGCAAGACTGTGACTTATTAATCTCTATACTAATAGGGCATAGCACATAATTTACCTGTCATAGGCCAAGGAAAATTCACCAAATGACTAACGGAATTTAAAAAGCTTTATGACTCCAATCTAATACTCTCTCCAATACAGACAAAAGCTACAGAAATGATTCTATTTTAGGGATATATTAAGAGTACTGATACTGAAAATGTGGTCCCCAGACCAAACCATCAACATCACATGGGCACTTGTCAAAAAATGCCCCACCTCAGAGGTACCGAATCAGAAACTTTCAAGGTGGGGCCCAGCACCCAGCTTTAACAAGCCCTCTATGTGATTCTGATGTTCACTGGACCTTCAGAAGGATAGTATACATGTTTCTCTATTCCTTTTTTCCCATCATCTATCCTCCTGCAATCAATTTTGCTCCCCACACTGGAACCACTTATTGGGAAAAGCAGCAGAATCTCACCACTCCTGTTTCTATTTCCTTCTACAATCTTATTGAAGTTCTAATTGTGTCCCACAATACTTACTTTCAGCAAACAGATCTGTCTGAAGGTTAACTCAAGCTCCCAGGGAGATTAAGAAAAATGAACCAAGTTTCAGAAAAGGTGATTACTTGTGTGAAATCATGCTAGCTCTCTTGTTCCTAGCCAAAGCACTCATGGGTAAAGTTTTATTAAAGAGGGAATAGGCCTAGTATACATACAAAGAAAACATTCTGCTCTGTAAGACATAGAAAGCCTTCCTTGTGATAGATGATTATAAATGAGAAAATGTCCCAGGATTGAACCTACCTAAAGCTATAATAAAAAAGGAAAAAGAAAAGTAAACAAAACAAACAATTTTAGAGGTTATTGGAAGCAATTCCTGTCTTCCCACAAAGATCATCTAATTCTCAGATTCTATGGACAAAGATGGGCTTGGGCTGGGAGCTGGCACACTTGATTTTCCTTTTACCTTTTACATGTCTCAGTGTTCATTCAGATAAATTGGACCAGAACAGCTTCTACTAGGCAGACTGCGTGTCTACAACCGTACTTAATAATATGTTTTCTCATTATTGTCCAATCAAAATTAACAGATGTATTAAAAAAAAAAAAAGATGGAGGAAAAAACGCTTTCAACCTGACAAGCTCTCATCTTACCTGCATTGCTCAGTAGATATAATCCATCCACCCTTGGTTGTCTCATCTACTTACTCTCCCAAAAGAATTTATGGAATCTTCAGATGGCTCAAACTGATTCTAATCCCATGTGAAAGTTTCCTGTGTTCTTAAATCATGCTGAAAAGACAGTCCAGCTAGCAGCTTTAAAGACATATGTCTCTTTACCCTAGAGACAAAGAACAATAAACCTAAGCCATCTTTGCAGATAAATTCATCAAAACTCAAGGCCTGTGGAAATGTTTACTAATGTGCTCTCTATTTCTTAGTTTAGAATATCTGAGCTATAAGGGACCTGACAGATCATCCAACCCAATCCCTGGAAGCAGAGATAAAAATAACAGCATCCAGACTGAGGTTGAGCTAGGGATGGAAGAGTCATGTCGTCTAATTGAACAACACTGTTCTTTCACTGCAATCATAGGGAGAGGCAAACACCGCACATGGGGGCAAAGCTGGCCTCTATCAGAGGATGACTGCACTTAAAGATTCTTGTCAATCTGTAGGTAGAGCAAAGGCTTGCTTTAGCATCTTCCTTTCTTAAAAGAGCACTAGTGCATTCCTGGGAGACATAAAAAAGCACGTTTAAGAACGCTCAACTAGGGTTTCCCTGGTGGCGCAGTGGTTGAGAGTCTGCCTGCCGATACAGGGGACACGGGTTCGTGCCCCGGTCCGGGAAGATCCCACATGCCGCGGATTGGCTGGGCCTGTGAGCTGTGGCCGCTGGGCCTGCGCGTCCGGAGCCTGTGCTCCGCAACAGGAGAGGCCACAACAGTGAGAGGCCCGCGTACCGGAAAAAAAAAAAAAAGAATGCTCAACTACAATAAGTTTTCCTTAGGAATATATGAAGTCACATAATATTGCCTAAAGCTATATCAGCTTTCATTCTAAAGTTCAAAAGATTCCCACAAACACAGATCTAGATTAAGATGTTCACCAAGAAGTAGGGAAACTTTTAACTGAAACCTATGGTGGTAATTTAATCTATGAAATAATTTTCAGAAGACAAATTGAATTATATAATGGCAATAAGGGTGGTTTATTAGATCCCCAATGTGGTCTACAATTTAAACAATCCTGAAATGTTAGATAGCTTAATCCCCACTTTGTTTTCTATCATAAATGAGGTTAACACTCTTCAAAAAACAGTTCATGACCATAGCGGGTTTTTTTAAGGACAATCCCTCCCTGATTTTGTAGTCTCCTTGTTCTCAAGATCTAGATTTTCCTAAAAAACAGTTCATAATTCTTATGTTAAATACAATCCTTCCCAATCTAGAGTCTCCTAGAGCCTACCCTGCTGATTTCCCCATTATTCCACCATTCTGCCTTATACAATACTGTCTGAACTACAAATTAAGACACGCTACTGGAATGAAAACATAATGTATATATGTCATGTTTCAGACATCATCAAAATGACTGGTTAGGTACCACACACCATGTTTCCCACACCATCACAATGACTGGTTAGGTACCCATATACTGGTTGTTTATCTAGGCACCACAATATTTTCTCTTGCTTCTACTGTGTTTTCCTCCTAACACAGAACAGTTGTCAAGTGACCATGAACTTCCTTAGAGTAGAATGCCAATTAATGAATATGGAAGGAATAATGGAGATACAAAATCCTCCACTGATGCTAAAACTACCGGATGAAAGTCTGATGAAGAATAAAATTTTCACACAGTTTCCCCCCACTAATTACTTATTAATTACTAAGGAGAAAATAGTAGCTTTACAGTGGAGAGACTTGACAGACATCATCTTAACGAGGTGAGCAAATTTAGCCATCATTAACATAGAGTCAAGTCAACATCACACACCTCATGATACGATGCACTGAGAGGAACACAACATCACTTCTACAGGTATTTTATCCAAAAATGCATGTATATACTCACAAGGAACTATCAGATACACAGACTGAAGAACATTGTACAAAACAACTGGCCTATAATCCTCTAAAGTATAAATTTCAAGAAAAACTGAGAAATTGCTTCAGATCAAAGGAAACTGAAAGGATGTGA
This sequence comes from Globicephala melas, assembly GCF_963455315.2. Classification (NCBI taxonomy): domain Eukaryota; kingdom Metazoa; phylum Chordata; class Mammalia; order Artiodactyla; family Delphinidae; genus Globicephala; species Globicephala melas. The sequence continues at coordinate 39,186,821 of NC_083332.1, forward strand.
CAACTAAATGCAGTATGCCATCTTGATCTGGACCAAAAAAGACAAACATCTATAAAGAGCATTGTTGAGACAACTGACAAAATTTTATATGGTTATAGACAGGGTACTATCATTGTGCCAATGTTACATTTATTACGATAATTATCCTGTGGTTAGAAAATATACTGAAGTATTTTGAAATAATAGACAAAATGTTCCCAACTTACTCCCAAATGATTCAGAAGAAAATATAATATGCATAAGTAGATAGATAGCAAATGATAAAACAAATGGATTAAAATGTAAACAACTGGTGAATATGGGGAGATCCTTGTTATTCTAACTTTTCAATTAAGTTGAAATTATATCACAATAAAATGTGGCTTTCTGTGACGAATAATAACTAAAGCTGTTTTTCAAATTTCTACGAGGTATCATTTTCTACATTTGAGAGACAAACTGAGGTTCAAAAAGAGATCAGGCTATTTGTGTAAGAACACAGGGTGGCTATAATAGTTAAGTTTATGCGTTAATTTGACTGGGCTAAGAGATGTCCAGATAGATGGTAAAATATCATTTCTGGGTGTGCCTGTGAGGATGTTTCTGGAAAAGATTAGCATTTGAATTAGTTAACTGAGTAAAAAGGATCCCCCTCCCCAATATGGGCAGGCATCATCCAATCCACTGAGGGCTAAAATAGACCAAAAATGTGGAGGAAGGGTGAATTTACTCTCTGTTTAAACTGGGACATCCATCCTTTGCCCTCAGACATTGGCATTCCTGGTTCTTGGACCTCGGATTCAGACCGGGACTTACACCATTGACTCCCCTGGTTCTGGAATTGCATCACTGACTTTCCTGCACCTCCACCTTGTAGATGGCAGCTCATGAGACTTCTCAATCTCTATAATTGCATGAGCCAACCCCTCATAACAAATCTCTTTCTATATATCTCTGTATATTCTACTGGCTCTGTTTTTCCATGTAACCCTGACTAATACAATGGCAAAATTAAAATTTTAACCCAGGACTGTCGAAAATCAAAAATTTCCCAACCTACCATACTGCCTTGAATCAGAACCCTTTGTACCTAGACACAGAGGAAACTGATATGAACTTCAATGCAGCCCTTTCCTGCTTCTTCTTCTAAGCTCTGCCTAAGTTTTCACCTTGTAAATAAATGAATCATGCCCATCAACAGACACAGAGAATGGACTTGGGGACACGGGGAGGGGGAAGGGTAAGCTGGGACGAAGTGAGAGAGTGGCATGGACATATATACACTACCAAATGTAAAACAGATAGCTAGTGGGAAGCAGCCACATAGCACAGGGAGATGAGCTCGGTATTTTGCGACCACCTAGAGCGGTAGGATAGGGAGGGTGGGAGGGAGGCTCAAGAGGGAGGGGATATGGGGATATACATATGTATATAGCTGATTCACTCTGTTATACAGCAGAAACTAACACAACACTGTAAAGCAATTATACTCCAATAACAGATGTTAAAAAAAAAATTCACACAGTAAAAACAAAAAAACCCACGACATTTCTATTTCCAAAGACTGTTTTCTCTGAAGACCAGATCTTTTATTCTAATGACTCATTGTGCTAAAAGATTTAATGAAATTAATAAAGAAGGGGAAAAGATTTTCTAAGAAATAAGGAGGATATTATATGGAAGCTAAAACTAAGACACTGGAGCATGACAAAGCAGGTAAGTTAAGTACAAGAGTCTCATTAGCAAACAGAACCAATATACAGCCTTAGAAGAATGAAAATCTTAACAATTTGTGGTGCCCCTACATGATCTGATTATTAACAATTATCAGAAGAGTATGAATAATAATATGAGTAGCAATCATTTACTGAGTGCCTATTGCATGAAAGATGCTATGTTAGGTACTTCTCATATGCTCTCTCATGTAATACAAAATGTGTAAAGACCAAACATTTTACAGCTGAAAGAACCGAGCTCAGAGAGGTTGCACTACCTTTTTCATGGTCACATGAATCTGGTCTGAAACACAGCTCCACTACAATTTTGCTAGGTAATCCCATCTTTTGGAGACCAGCGCTATTGAAGTGGAGGATTGAGATCTGGAGGCGGAAACTCTCAGAGTAAAAGGATCGTGGAAATCATGGAAGTTAGAAGCTACTTCTAAAAAGGCAGCGTGATAAGTGGAGAAACAGGTGAATGCCAGTAGACTTGGATCTGTCTCCACTACACTGGAAAATTTACCTTTCCTCTTGGAATATATCGGTTTCTTGTTATGCAATTGAGATAATAACACCCAACTTTTAGGTTTATTATGAGAATTAAATGAGATCATGTGTGTAAAGTGCCAGGTAGTGATTCGGATTTTAAAGAACGCTGGAAAGGTTATATACATACACACAACTCTGCATGTGTTTCTGAAGTTCTTATTGTGTTCACTGAGATACTGTAAGGACAAGAGTGAAAGGTTCCTTCAGAAAAAAAGAAAGTCATAATGAATTCCTTATCTTGGAAACACATGGCTTAAGACAACATAGGCTATCCCTCTTCAGAATAGATTGCTTTTGTGAGAGAGGAAGCTAGAAGAAAAGAGAATATGCCTTTCTTTAGTACCCACTAGTGTTAGGTGGTTTTATAAGTTCTAACAAAAGTGATACAAAGGACCCAAGCTCTTAGGAAAGAGCTTGTAAGGGGAACTGCGAGGAGTCAGCAAGGATGAAGTTCTCAGGGAGAAATGGTAAGTGTTCTCAGAGGACATCAGTAGGTGAGAAGAGAAATGAAAAGGGAAGACGGTTTTGAGAAAATCTAATATGGAAGAGGTGGAGGAGCAAATGGCAAGAAACTGAGAAGGACTTAACATGAAGACAGGAGGAGACTAGGGTAGTATCATGTCATTGCAGCCAAAGGAAAATGTGTTTCAGGAAGAAGACATTGATCAACTGTGTCCAACAGTGTTGGAAAGGTTCCTTTGAGACTGTTCCTTTGAGGCTGTACCAAAGAAAAGGGTGGCATTTGTTGAAGCAGAACCTACAAGTAAAAATTGCTAAAGTGATCTGAAATGAAAATGCCAGAACTGTGACCCTTGGCAATTTTGCAGTCCTTGTTGAGTGACTATATGTGTGAGTGCACATTTCCTACTGCAACCTACTAGGTTCTGATCATTTGCCAGAGTCTAAAACTACTTTCTTCGAGCTTATGCTGGGGCTATAATGCATTGCCATCTAAATCTGTGTTGTACCACAATGTTCATTGCAGCACTATTTTCAATAGCCAGGACATGGAAGCAACCTAAGTGTCCGTCGACAGATGAATGGATAAAGAAGATGTGGCACATATATACAATGGAATATTACTCAGCCATAAAAAGAAGCGAAATTGAGTTATTTGTAGTGAGGTGGATGGACCTAGAGTCTGTCATACAGAGTGAAGTAAGTCAGAAAGAGAAAAACAAACACCGTATGCTAACACATATATATGGAATCTAAGGAAAAAAAAAAGGTTCTGAAGAACCTACGGGCAGGACAGGAATAAAGACATAGAGAAAGAACTTGAGGACACGGGGAAGGGGGAAGGGTAAGCTGGGACGAAGTGAAAGAGTGGCAAGGACATATATACACTACCAAATGTAAAATAGATAGCTAGTGGGAAGCAGCTGCATAGCACAGGGAGATCAGCTGGGTGCTTTGTGACCACCTAGAGGGGTGGGATAGGGAGGATGGGAGGGAGATGCAAGAGGGAGGAGATACGGGGATATATGTATAGCTGATTGACTTTGTTATAAAGCAGAAACTAACACACCATTGTAAAGCAATTATACTCCAATAAACATGTTAAAAATAAAATAAAACAAAGTAAAATAAAAAACCAGCTAAATTTCCAAAAAATAAATAAAAATAAATTTGTGTTGTAAGTCAGCTGTTTGCTGTCTTATAATTAGGTGTGTCAGTAGAATTTGTTTGTGTATCTATTAGACTTGCCTAAGACTTTCAGTAAATCATTTTGTAGAGTGCAATATTGTTAAAAGAAATTAGTAAATAAATAAATAAAATATCCTATTTAGCTTACAGACTTCACACAGGTACAAATGGATAACAGCAAAATTCATTTGAAATCACAAAGTGAGGAGAAGGAATTGAGTGATCCAAAATGTGCCTATATTTTAAATTCAGGTATAATTTTCATACAGTAAAGTACATAGACATTAAATGTTTAACAAACGGATTCACTCACTTTTGTAACCCACAAGTCTATTATAATAAGAAATATTTCTATCATCCCAGTAAGTGCCTGTATACCCCTTCCTACTCAATTCTCCCTAAACCTGTCCCTGCTAGAGGCAACCAGTGTTCTGATATCTCTTGCCATAGGTCAATTTTGCCTGTTCTAAAATTACACTAAAAAGTATGAATAAACCCTTTTATAATTGACTTTTCATTCAGCATAATGGTTTTCAAAATAATCCATATTTTTACATGTACCAGTAGTTCTTTCATGTTACTGCTAAGTAGTATTTTATTGTATAAATTCAAATTATTTTAGCCATTCAATTGTTGATGAAAATTTGGGCTATTTCCAGTTTGAGGCTATCATAAATAAAACTGCTATGAACATTCTTATTTAAAAAAAAAAAAAGATGTCTCAATTAACAAACATTTACTGTGTACCCACAATCTGCCAAAAATTGAATAGAAAGAGGTCACAGCAGACATAACTGTACAGAGAAGAGATAAAGCCTTTAACTAAAATCTTAATTGAACCCCTTTCTCATTTCTCTGAGCTCAGTTTCTCACATGACTGCTGAGAAAAGTTGACATTTTTTTTTCTCATCTGTAGAAAAATTTCGTGGTGTTTTTAGCAGCAGTAGTGGTAACCCTAATAGTAAGAGTTATTTGTAGGTGAATAATAGTTATTATTTTCATTATCATATTACAGTTAACAATTACATAGCACTACCATGTACTGTGCTAAATGCTATCTATTTCCTATCAACTCATTTAATGTTTCTAATATTAATGATTGAATGAATCCCCTAAGGTCACATAATGGTAACTGCTTTTCACTGAGGCTAAGGAGAGATTTAGGACTCATCTACGTAGGTAATGGAGACACACAGAAATTTTACATGCAGAGGAATAACCTGTCCAGTTTTGAAATTTAGAAAAACGATTTGAATGAAACACAGAAAGTTAGATGGAATAACAGATTTGACCACCTCCAACCCTATGGAGAAAGGCTTGGAAAAGATTGATTTAGATAATTTCCCACCTCCCACCCTATGCTTAGTAAGTACAGTTGGTGCCAAAATCTTGCCTCTGTGCACCAATGCCAAACAGAAATACAGAGACAGAGTTATGGAGGAGAAATAATGAGTGGCTTTATTTCTTTGTCAGGCAAAGAGGGAATACAGTAGGCTAGCGCCTCAAGAACTGTGCCCCCCCTCACTGGGGAATAGGAAGAGGTTATATAGTCAGGGGTAGTGGTCAGAGGTATAAGGATCAAGGAAGTAACAGTCTTACATTCTTCCTTCTTATGCAAAATTTCAAAAGGGTGGGGCTGATTAGGGTGTGTGAAGGCTCTCTGGTGGTCGCCTAATATTGATGAGCTCCTCTGGTCCCTTTAATCTGGCCTCAGGTGGTTTCCTGGCTGCTCCTCTCTTGATTAGCAACTGTTCAAATCTGCCCTTTGGAACTCAGGGAAGGTCATGGAGGTTGGAGTCTTGCCTACAAGAAGTGCGGGACAAAAGGGCCCACAGGGCCCTGCTCGGCATCACAGTTAGAGTTCATCAAATAACAACTCATTCTGGATGGAATTTTCAGTTCATCTCGTTTACCTGGGATTTCTGGGTTAGGATGGCGAGATGGGTTAACAAGAGTCCAGGGGATAATTTAAGCCTTGGAATTCGGTTAATTCAGAGAGAGAGGGAGAGAGAGAGAGAGAGAGAGAGAGAGAGAGAGAGAGAGAGAGAGAGAGAGAGAGAGTGTGTGTGTGTGTATCAACATGTTGTATTTCTTTTCAAAAAGTTACCCAGTGAGACAAATAGCCTGAGGTAAATACATAAACTATACATTCTGCTTTTGACTGGAGGCTTGTCACCGATAATGATTTACATAGTGATCATCTCTCTTCCTGACTAGAAAGTTGCACTAACTTCAAGCTATGTGCTCCGTTAAGTCATGAGGAGAGAAATCCTTCCTATTTCAAGCTGGTTTGATTGTTAATTCCTTTCCAGGATTGATGTGAAATCTGGATGACATACATGAACTGGTAGCAATGCTATTGCTAAGATGAGTGGATATGATAGAAAAAAAAAACAGGTAAAGTTGCTTTGAAGAGTGAATAGCCCACTATTGAATATTTCTACCTTATTTCTTCAGAGTGAATGTTGATGTCATCCTGAAACAGGAGCAGGACCCTGCAGGGTCCTCCCAGGTACAAAGGACTTTCTGTGTCCCCCGTTCCTTGTTTTTAGAAAAAAAAAAGGCTTCAGTCTCCTAGGCTTTCCCTGAGCTCCAAAGAGCAGGCTCAAGCAGTTAATGATTAGGACACAAGAGTCACAAGACTCCTAGCTCCTCCTGAAGGGATAGAGATAAGAATCTGATGCATATCTTTGAATTATTCTATGGAAACTAAGACCACCACCCCCAGACGGAGGATGGTGACTACATTCTGACCACAAGCACATAGACCCCCAACTGGTTGGAACCTGAAGGTTGAGATTCAGGAAATATCACCCTGTTACCTCACCACCAACCAATCAGAAGGTCCATGAGCAGATCATGCATCCTAAGACCCCTCCCCTAACACTGTCTTTAAAATCCTGTGCCTGAAAGTTATTGGGGAGTTCGAGTCTTTTGAGCACAAGCTGCCCATTCTCCATGCTTGGCCATTGCAATAAACCTTTCTCTGCTCCAAACTCTGACCTTTCAGTTTGTTTGGCCTCACTGTGCATCGGGCACACCAATTTGGGTTGGACAACAATACACAGTCCTTACCTCCGTCTTAATCATCTCAGCAAAGGCTCTGGCACATAGGATGTTCCCAATAAATATTGCTTAATAAATATATTAACCTACTTTTACCCAATAATTTGTCAGCACTTCAGGATAACATGTTAATCAATTGTATTGATTTTGAAAATAGAAAGTAAATAATTCTGTGAAACATCACATTAGTTTCTAAATTCTGTGTGTGTGTTTGTGTGTGTGTGTGTGTGTGTGTGCGCGCGCGTGTTTGAAGAAATGATAGGATATGGATAGTTTACCCAAGAATTTCAACTATGTTAGGGGAGATTATAAATAAGGAAAGTTCAAGGGCAAAATGTGATGGCAAATATACTTATGTCTGAGATTTGATTCCACAACTTTCAGCTGGCTGACCTTATACAAATTATACAACCTCATTAAGTCTGTTTACGTCTACAGACTGAAAGGTATTACAGTATGTACCTCACATGGATTTTGTGACCATTAAATGAGACAGGCCATAGTGTTTATTCTAGTGCTGGCAAAAAGTGTTCAAAATGTTATTCACTGTTACGACTAACAGCAACGAGATTCCTTATTTTCTTTGAGAGTTCTATAGGATGGATATTGTAATACCCATGATACAATATAGTCTAGAGATGAACTTCTTGTAAAATATCTCATTTTCATAAAAATAAAGTCAGTACAAAACTGAGGCAAATTTATAAGATAATACAACTCATCTTAGATAATAGATTTAACCAGCACTGTACCTAAAAACAAAATTATCAGAAACGTTTAGCACAATGATTAGCCATTAGTAGGAAAGTTAATGTTTGTCTGAGAAGGTATGGGATTTTGGTGGTATGCATGTGTGGAAGGGGTGTAAAATGCTTACATAATTATGAATCTAAAGGTCCTCCTCTTCGGTATTTATAAAATGTGCCATTGAAGGTTAGATTCTATTTCAGTGAATTCCAGATACTAAAATAATGGAATGTTTTTTGCCTGTTCAAGACTTTGAAAATCAAGCTCTTTCAAAAATCCGCACACACAAAAAATAGCGATTTAGTAGCACTGTTACTGCAGTGTAATAGCTTTTATCAAGTAAGTCTTTAAATTTTATAAAAAATTTTAATTTTTTTTTTTATTTTTGGCTGCGTTGGGTCTTTGTTGCTGTGCACAGGCTTTCTCTAGTTGTGGCGAGCAGGGGCTACTCTTTGTTGTGGTGTACAGGCTTCTCATTGTGATGGCTTCTCTCGTTGCACAGCATGGGCTCTAGGCGCACAGGCTTCAATAGTTGTGGCGTGTGGGCTTCAGTAGTTGTGGCACATGGGCTTAGTTACTCCGTGGTATGTGGGATCTTCCCGGACCAGGGCTCAAACCCGTGTCCCCTGCATTGGCAGGCGGATTCTTTAACCACTGCACCACCAGGGAAGCCCTCAAGTATGTTTTAATAATGTTCTTTTCATGCAATCTCCTTACCAGGTGTTATAAATATTCCATTGTAATTTATATTATTATGATGATGGTGATTCTATATTTGTATGCCAATAATACTTTGTAATGCCTGATTGTATTTTTTTTTTTCAGCAATTCATTTTTACTCCTATACAGCTCAAAAGAAAATAGTCTCTCTGACCAGTGTTCATCTGAGGGTGGTCTGCATCATGGTAGAACGCAGCACTACTATGTTCCACATCACTCCCTGAGTGGTGGAAGTTGATAGTTGGTAAACATCTTCAACCCACCCTCTCACTTGACCTTCAGGTTTTTTTTACTGTGCTTGTACTGTGACACTTTGAAGCATTGGAAATGTGTGCCTATCAGCACGGAATGTGGGCATCCATCATCTCACTCTCAATTTTCTTCTTCTCCCTGAGTATCAAACAGTCACAGTTAAGCATGTACTTTCATCCACGCCTTCAGAAGATAAAGCACTCATGTTAAAGAAGCACTGCTCCTTCTGTTCCGTGAGATGTATTCCTTCCTCAAGCTTGGTGTTATATTTGTTTAGATAATTCAGAATTGTAGAGAAACAGAATGTTGGATTTCAGAGGGCCCTAGAGAGCGCTGAAGCCATCCATGTCATTTTCCAAATGAGTAACCTATGGCCATGGAATGTAGGGGCCTCATAATGCCTAGGGAATGACAATCAGAAAAAAAGCTTTAACTGATGACAAGAAGAGTCCAAGGTGTGGATGGCTGAAAACAGAAACAACTACCATTATATTTAGTCCCCTCTAAATGAATGAAGATAATCACATTGCATGGGGAATCCTAGAGGGAAAAAATCCTGCGAGCTAATTTTCTAGATGAGGAAACTGAAGCTCAACAAGATTAAATGACACACAAGGCCACAAGCTGCAGTGTATGGTTGTTATGACAAGATGTAAGACCCAGCTTTGTCTAACTTCAAAGAGGAACTCCTTACCACAACACTTCAGGCTACTACAGTTCTCGTTTAAAAAGAAAGGACCCTGTACTTTTGATAGAGGTCAGTGGAGGTGATGCAGGGTATGGTGAACTGAATAAGCTCTTCATCTCAGGGGATAAATATGGGAGAATAATAGGTTAGCCACTGTGGTTATAACAACAACAAAACAAGATAGAAATCAGACTGAAAACTTGCTAATGGTTTCAGATATTTGTGCTAAACATCTCTTCCTAATTTTGTGTTGTGTCTCTATGTTCATATAAGGCAGTTTCCCTCCTAGAGCTGCAAACCCCAAATCTATGCCCCCTAAAAAGTTGATCTGCCTCCAACAATATACTTTAAATAGTAAATCGTAAAATAGAAAATACAAGTTATTTAAGAGGAAGGAGGTTCAAATGAAAATCTGCATCCAGTCACACGAATGCTTAGCTTTCAGGGGAGAGAGAATGGAAACTAAACTCAACCCCTGACCCAATGGGTTAGAAAAGTTTTCCTTGTGCTGACGCTTTTATAAAATTCAAAAGAAAAAGCCAGAACCTTGTGGTGCTTACAGAGTAGCAGAATCCGAGGATTTTGCATTTGTAAAGACTCTTCTAAGACTCCATTTCCAAACTGGGAATCCTTTCTTCACCTAGCTCAAAAGTTCTCTCAGGAGAGAGGAGCCTTCAGATGCAGACTTTTCCTTCCTTATCACATCTCAGGGAGCAGTTTCCAGGCATGCTAACTGTCCTTGTAAATGTAACAAAGCTTCTCTGTCAGGTCACGGGATGAAATTGTATTCCAGGGCTTGAAATGCCAAGTGACACAGACCTGGTCCTCCTTTTCCCACCCAAATCCAGCCTGGTGAATATTCCTAAAGAAAGATTTGACTGCAATGACCTTCCTCAAATGTTAACGAAAGAATTCTCTAACATTCTTGCATTCATCGTTTCCTGGCCTGGACTATACATCATGAGGAACTTGGGGCACCAGGCTGTATAAAGGAACACAATCTTGGACAATGTGAAGCTAAGAGGTCACAAGGCAGTGCAGGCTTCTGAAAGCCTCATTCAATAACATCCCCTGGGAGGGCGACTATTGTTAATCCAAGTTCTCAGCCTGCATTTGGCAGCATTAAGTAGGGAAGTAATGTAGTCCTTGGATTTAAAAGAGACCACATAAGTCAGGTGACTGGATGGTATACTTAAAAGGTATCCCATCCAGGCCTTTGCTAGCTCCTGGCAATGATGCGCAGCAGGATTTAGGAGTCCGAGTCTTAAGCAATCTACTTTGTGGTGCAACGTGGAACTGCAGTAGGAACCTCAACACTTCTTGATGGAGAGAAGTTACCACAGGGGGGTACCTCTCAAAGGACCGTGTGCAGGCAGTGTGATCATTAGAGCAAACACTGAACAAGGTGTCAGAGGCCCAGTTTCCATGTGGGTTGAATACCATCCCAGTTATCCTCCTTGGCTCCCTGGGCTACTGAGATAACCAAGGGAAGTATTTGGAAGAACAAATTGTGTTGTATAAAAGTAAGAACTTTTTCTATATTCCATAAGAACGTATCCATGTGCAAGGAAACATATGGAAGAACCAAATAAAGTGAGTGAGGGGGCAGTGCAGTGTAGGCAGAAAGAAGCATAGATTGCGGAATCAGCTGGTTCTGCATTCCATTCCCCATTCTCCACTTTCTTGGCCATTCTAGGGCAGTAACTAAATCTCTCGAAACCTAAAATTCTTTATCTGTTAAGAGGGCACAGGGGTGATATTAACAGCCCTCTCTCACAGGGTCCAAGTGAAGGCTAAATAAGATTCTGTACATCTGGAAGGCACTAGGTACTTAGGAAGTGTTATTTCCCTTGGTCCTACCTATACATATCCTTCAACTCCCACCTTGCCTACTCTTTCTTAAGCTGTTAAAATATATATTTATTCAAATATATTTGCGAAATGCAAAAACAGAAAACAACCTCAGCCTTCTCTATGGCCATTTTAGATTACTTTAAATCAGTTGTATAAATTAAATTGTAAATGTAAAATGTAAATTCTAATAAAATGGCTTTTCTTCCAATGTTTCAAAAGCCCATTCCACAATTTTAGAGAGCTTCAGAAGACATAAATTGTCCAGAGGCTTACTCATAATCCCTTCCCACTTTCCCACTTCTTTTGTAAACTAGTGCCATGCTCCCTAAGTAGGAATGATGTGATGATTTCACTTAAAGACTCATTATTAAATTGTTATGCTCCATAACCAGTTTGAGGTAAAATCCCATGATTTAGTCTCTAACATCAATTACTAGAAAGTGTATACCTTTAAAAGCCAAAATTGTTTCTCTGGAAAAGTTTAAAAGAAAGATCATCCTGTTTGTTGGTTCATTCAAATTGTTCTGACTTCATGCCCAGTCCTGCCAGCCACAGTTATTCAGCAAAAGCCATGTGTCAGAATCAAAACGCACTTCTTTTCAAAAAACCAGACCTGTGTGATCAGAAATGCCATAAAAGTATGCATAAGCCCATCTGTCCACGGACTGAAAGAAATTAGTCTGGGCCTAGTGAAAACCACTTAGTGGACCCCAAATCCTCTCCATATGGCTTTTCTGCGCATGCACTCTCTGTCTCCTCTGCCTTACTTCTCTCTCTCCATCTTCACCTTCACCCAATCTTTCTTTTTTCCTCATTGTTTTGGATTCTTTGTGTTTCTGAAATTCTGTGTTTCTGCGAAAGTCACTCACTCTCTATGTTTTGTGTCTGGGCTCCTCTCTTATGTTGTAACACTCACGTGACTTCCTCTCTGTAATGGAGGATTTCTGTTTTACTGTCCATTTGCTGCTTGGCCCTATCTTTTGTGCCTCTTTCTTTTTTTTTTAAAGGGGGGGTTCTTTATTATTTTTTTTTATAAACTTATTTATTTTTGACCGCGTTTGGTCTTTGTTGCACAAGGGCTTTTCTCTAGTTGCAGCGTGCGGGGGCTGCTCTTCATTGCGGTGCCTGGGCTTCTCACTGCGGTGGCTTCTCTTGTTGCAGAGCACAGGCTCTAGGTGCGCAGCCTTCAGTAGTTGTGTCACATGGGCTCAGTAGTTGTGGCTCACTGGCTCTAGAGCGCAGGCTCAGTAGTTGTGGCGCATGGGCTTAGCTGCTCCACAGCATGTGGGATCTTCCCGGACCAGGGCTTGAACTCGTGTCCCCTGCATTGGCAGGAGGACTCCCAACCACTGCACCACCAGGGAAGTCCCTTTGTATCTCTTTGACCCTCTCTCATCACCTCATTCTGTGTGTGTGTACTTATGTGTTGGGGCAGGTGTGTCTCTATGTTTCTTGTTTGGTCTTTTAGCTTCAACTTGTGTCTTTCCTCCCACTTGTGGATGGAGGAAAAACTGGAAACATTTAAATGCATTCCCGATAGTTTACTTGGGATGTGGAATTTGGTTTCAGCTATAAAAAACTTAGACCTTTACAGCATGAGTGTAATGGCAGGAAAAGTGGAGACGATGAGAGGAACAGTGGCTGTAATCAATAGGACCAACCATTGCAAATGACTAATGATTCCTGAAAGCACCTCACAAGGCTGATTAAAAATGTCCCTGCAAAGTCAGGGTCAGATTCAGACGATGAGCTGTGCCAAAGCAACGCTGCTCTAAGAGAAAAATAATAGGACATACGCACACATGCGCGCACACACACACACACACACACACACACTCACACAAGTATGACAAGAGGCAAACCGCAGTGAGAAATTCATTTATACTTTTGGGTTCCCAGAAGCACATAAAAAATAAAAGCAAAGAAAACTCCACTATAAATAAATCTGCCACATTCTAAATAAAGCCTCTGAGTGACTGGGGAGTCTGGCTTTCTTCGAGGAGTCACAGGATTTGGTCATTTTTAATAGCCATGTTTGCTTTTCACCAAATTACTTTTCCTCACAGAATCTGCTAAAGGCATGAGGGGGTTATTCTCACTGGTCAAAGTGCACCAGTAACAAAGGACATGACCAGAACTGTCCAGAGGAAGGTCACCATGACATGAGCTGGCAAGGAAGAGATGAAACAGAGAAGCACATATCCATTTGGAAAAAGATTCTTGGAGTTGCAAAAGGCACTGGGTGAGTCACTGAAGAGAGCTAAGTAAATTATAGATCCCACCTCTGGAGCCTCTGTAATATTGTCTACCAGTTCAGTTTCCAAGTGCACAGGGAATTGTTACTAAATTATTTAGCATTAACACAGTTAGTTCAAGCAACTAGAGGGTACAAGCTTTTTGTCTTCTTTTAGCACCTGTCTATGTGTGCAAGATTTTCTTTTTCATCCCATTCAACTATTCTGCTCTTCTTTCCACCGTTCTGGTGATTCTCAGTTCAAAGCAAACCCACAAAATTGCCCAGTTGTGGCAAAGCTTCCAGTGAGCTAACTTAATGCTACAGCTCTGGAGTAGTTAAGAACTCTGCCCAACTCAGAAAACAGAATCATTTCACTGTAGTCACCTAACCAATGAGAATTCACTTCAGTTCCAACATTGCAATTGTCTTACCTGCGAAATGGAGACAACATCTATAAATATATTTAATGCACAAAGCAAGATGCCTTATAAATGCTCAGGAAAAATATTCTTCTCCTCCTGCTACTCCTTCATCATTTATCTCTTACTTTATCATCATAATCATCTTAAATGTGTATCTGTAAATGATAATGCCAAAAAGAAAGACACTGGGCTAGCCCCTACATTTGGAGAAGAACCCACAAATCACCTTGTACATGGTACCAGCCCTGCTCAGGCTCAGACTGTGGCAGTTTCATCTCCCCATAAAGGAAATAAAACAGAGCCACCACATGCATTAGTCTTAAGGACATTTTTTCTTCTCTCAAGGGGTGTGTATCCACCTCTGTCTCTGACTACCAAAGCATAGAGAGACGCATGCAAAGAAAAAGGTGTTGTGGCTTGCAATTGGATAGATATCACTCAATGTCTATTTACATCTTAATAAACCTTTTACATCTAGTCTGGAGACCATACAGATATGTAGTCGGTTAACTTCAGTGAGTCTCACTTTTCTCATCTACAAATTGGGGTGGCAGCCTAGCACATTGAGCCCTTCCTGCACGGGGTTCAAACGTGACAATGTGCTGCCGAGATTACAGGAACAAGTTCAAAGATCACCACAGCCAGGTTTGACTCCTGGCTTCAACACTTATCACTTGTAAACTCTAATGCAAACAACTCTTCCCTTCAGTGTCTCTCTCCAGATCTGGCACTGGGAATAATGGTACCTTCATCAGGGGGTTGCCAGGGGGACTGAACGAGAAAACTTTATAAAGTGTCTACCATATAGTAAACATTTAATAGATATTTAAACCTCCTTTTCTCCCCTACTTTAATGTCTCTGGCTAATGTCATCAAGTTCACAGTCTCCACTAGATAGTCACAGCCAAAATAATAATAATAATAATAATATTCTATACAATACAGCTAGGTTATTTTTTTAGGATTAGAGAGAAAGAGAAATATGCATCCAGTGTTTTATTCCCTACTGTTCCCCCAATATTCCTCAGCCCTTCTGATCAGGCTCATTTGGATTCCGCTATTGTCTCCCACAGAAGCCCAGTGACATTTGATGCTCTGCAGATTTCAGAGCACATCTGCCGCGCTGTGGTAAATACATGCAGCAGAAAAAGAAGTCCATGGATATGAGCAGGAAACAGCTCCTGTTAACTAATCAAGTTTGGGGAGGGGTGTTCCACAGACAGTAACCTCCCTCTGCTGTCACCTGCAAAACAGGGGAGTCCCATTTGCAAACTGGTGCCACAGCCTGCTGTGTCCAGCACTTACTACAGGGGTGCAAATGAGATAAGCAGCGGCTTCTGCCCACAACCTTGCCTGGGGCTCTTGCAAACACCAGCTCCATGACTCTTTTCTTTAGCTGAGCGGTATTCAAAATTTACTCAGGCTGTCTGCAGAGAGCAAAAAGCATGACTTGCACTATCCCTGGATTAACTGATGATTGACTGATTTCTTTAAAAATATGTATTTTATGGTTTAATGTGCATAGGAATTACCTAGGGGCTATTGTGAAAATGCAGATTCTGATTCAATAAGAATGCAATTCTGCATTTCAAACTAGCTGTCAGGTGACAATGCTGCTGCTAATCTACAGACCCTCACTTTGATTAATAAGAATGTAGTGTATTTTAGTTCTCCTCCTGGATACATCTAAGAAGATTCTTAAATGTTTTGAAATGTAATAGCTGGTGCTAATGAGAAAACATACCTATATTTTAATGAAATATTCAGATCTTTGAATATTGACAACACTGTCTTTAATACATTTCAAAATATTCAAAGACTTAGTTAGGAACAGGAATATATATAATCAAATTATGCCAAGGGGGGAGTGTTGGGGGGGGCGCGCGCGCATGCGAGTGATTTTAAGTTAACTATAATAGAAATAATATGTACAGATGAAAAATGCTGAAATATTAAAGAAACTGCTATGTAGAAAACATGTCTAGCCAGGCCAAATGAGATCCTGTAAAAGCTGTTAACACTTTTTCTTAAATAACACAGTACCTTAAATAACGTTTCTACACTATTCTTACTGAAATGTTAAAAGCAACATGCAGGCTGACTGCATTACTTGAAGACTCCAAAGATAGTTCCCAATTTCAAGGCCAAATACAAAATCTTCATACGATAGTTTCCCATTTCAAGGCCAAGTACAAAACTTCCATTTTTGGTTAATATGTGGTCTGTTCCATGGTAATGCAAGTCATTTAACATGCACACAACAGCGCAGCAAGACTGTGGCTGTTCCTTCTCTCTTCATCGGTTCATAAAAATGATTAAATATTGCTGGCACTTTAATTTATTAATTGATGAGACTGAACTTCCAAAGGTTTAACACAGGTGTGGTTTAAAAAGTAAAAAAATTCTATTAATATTTACCAACTGATTTCACATTAAATGATGGTCCCCATGAATTTGCTATGAATAGATGGCATTGGTTTTAAAAAATTGAACAATATAACATTGTCATTTATTTTTCTCTCATTTTATTATATTTTACAACGTAGTAATAGTAGAGCCTAGAAAATAAAATGCAGAAAATTATAAAAAAAGATAATCCAACCATATATATTGGAAAAGAAGTTTTAGTATATTGGTATATTTCCTTTTATTGATTTGTGGTACAGTTATTAATATGAATTAATGTCAGGCATTAACCCCTTATTTTGTTTGTTTGTTTTTTCATATTTATTTATTTTTTGGCTGCATTAGGTCTTAGTTGTGGCACGCGGGATCTTTCGTTGTGGCACATGGGCTCTTCGTTGCAGTGCACGGGCTTCTCTCTAGTTGTGACACGCAGGCTCATTAGTTGTGGCGTGCGGGCTTAGTTGCCCTGCGGCATGTGGGATCTTAGTTCCCTGACCAGGGGTCGAATTGATGTTCCTCTGCATTGCAAGATGGATTCTTAACCACTGGACTACCAGGGAAGTCCCCCCTTATTTTGTTTTTAATTAAGGCTACATGATTATTATTTATTCATTAGATAGAATCATAATACATTTGGGATTTTTATAATCTTACGTTGTTTTCAACTGGGGAAATCTTTATATCAGAAATAGTGGATAGTGGTTATAGATACGATTAGGATTCTCCTTACGTTAGTTTTTAAAATCAAGAGTATTGACTTTGTTTGTGAAAATTATTGAATATGGATGATCAGAGTGATAGGTACAAAGGAGTTGACTATTTTTGTTCATGTTTGATTATATTTTTTATGTACACATACATATCGTAATAGATACATGCCAGGTACTCTGTTCATATCACATATGCATTTTTAAATTATATTCTACACCCATTTTATATCTTGCTTCTGATATTTATTCAGTTGCAATCACGTTTCCATGTTCTAAATTTTAACCATTTTTGGATGACTCATATTATTCTGCTATGTGATGCAAGGAAAGCCTTCCCAGTTGTGCAGCCTTTACGTTTGCCCAATTCTTCCCTCTGAGCTTTGGCTTCGTATTTGTGATAGGAATCAATTCTCTGCTTTCTTTCTTTTCCACATTGAATACCTTGGTGCTACTTATTCATAAAATAGGGTGACATAATCTGGCTTTTTCACCCACAAACATATAACTACTAGCACTTTGCTTCAAGTGGGAAAAGTAACTGCCTCAATGAGATGACTCTTCAAGAGGACGGACAAAATGTGCAAGGCTCTTCTTGTAAGTCTGCATGAATTTACTTTTCAAGGCATCTACAGAGATAAGCAGATTATACACACTCTCACTTGGCCCCTGGTAAGGAACAAAGATACAATTTGGCTGTGCCCGAGAGGCTCTGTGACCTTCCCCTCCATCTACCTTTGTAGCAGAGGTGAAAAGAAACAGTGAGAGTTTGGGGGCTACCAAGAGAAAGAATCAGGAGATGTCTTGGGATTTTACTCATGTACAAAGTCAGCTAACAGACTGTGTGCGTGTGCGTTCGTGTGTGTGTGTGTGTTGAGGGTTTCTGCTAACAAACATGACTAATACTATTCCATTTTTTTTTATATCAGCATCAAAAGACTTCCAACAGCTCTGGGATGCCTGTTATTTCTAAGCTGGGACACTGGGCAAAAGGCAGACAACCCTTGTTGTTTGGTCAGATTGAGACATGCGAGGCTGACTTGCATTCCTGCCAAATTATTGGTGCACAAGTCTCTGTCTGAGTAAGCAGAAGCTTCATGAAACTGACAGTGAATTGTTCTCGCAAGGCCAAAGATACAATCTGGCTGTGGCTGTGTAGCCCAGTGCTCTTAACAAGCAAACAGCCAGCAAAAATAATGGCATGTCAAGTGCAATTTTCTCACCAGCCGCTGACACCGTAAACTGTAATATAGTGTAATTATTTGGCACCCCGTGTCCTTCATACTAAACACCACCCAAATGATTTCCAAGTTACGGGGAAGAGGGGAGGTTAGAAGGTCAAATTTAAAGACAGAAAATGAGTCAGTACCTTGGAGGGAGAGAATTATAAATAGATGTGGCATCACCAGTGAGAGTTATATCCAAATAAGGAACTGCTCAGAAATTCAGGTAGGAGGGGAAAAGGGAGGAAAGAGAGCAGAGGAGTTTATGTAAGAAAGAGGATTTAGGATAGAACTCTGACCACCTGGAAAGCAAACCATTTTTTCCCAAAATAAAACAGTCTGAGGAACAGAGGATCACAGAACCACAGAACAAGAGCTAAAGGAACTTGGGTAGATAGGTTGCACACGTTTTTTTTTAATATATTGCTTTCTTTTCCTGTTCCACAGGGATCTGTATCTTAAATATAATTCCATAATCCACTATACAATTACAAGTGAGGAAACTGCGCCCGAGAGACGTTGTGTGACTTTCTCTTCCAGTTCCTTTATAGCAGAGGGGAAAAAAGACAGAAGCCAGATTTCCAAGAGATCCTTGCCCATCTTTTTACCTAATTCAAAAGATCTCAACCCTAGTTCTCTGTCTTCCAGTTACTCTGACCCTCTCTCAGCTCCTTAAATTGTCTTGTGCATATGCTATGTCCTCTGTGGGAATGCTGTCTTTTTTCAACCCTGCACCTTAGTTCATGGTTTTGGCATCTCAGCTCACAGGTGATTCCTTTAGGGAAGATTCCATCATCCCACCAAATAGACCAGCTTCCTCGATATGCTTCCAGCTTCCATAGACCCATGTTCCTTCACTTCAGAGTACTTATCTCAGTTTTAACATGGCATATGTCACATTATGATTATTTTCTTAACATCTGTCTACCCCTAGTAGCCCATTATGACAGAGGGCATGGATCTGTGTTTGCTCAGAACTGAGAATCCACTGGTAGCAACACTTAAGAGATAGTAGGTGCCCAATAAATATTTGTGTAATGACTTGATCGGTCACCCTCCTGACTCACAGCCAAGGGCTCTCATGATGGCATCAAGATGCCAGCCTTAAAGAACCCATGTACATTTCATCCCAAGGACAACATTTTTGTCTTGGTTACAAGACTTATGAAAAGCACCATGGGTTTTCCTTCTCTTCCTTTTCAAAACCAGACAAATAAGGATATAGGGTGAAGTGTCCCATGTACCACCTTATTCTCTTCCAGAATTGCCAGAGAAAGTCAACACAGGAGGTCCTGGGCAACGCAGAAATCTAAATATTTATGTGTGTATACAAACAGGCTCCAGACCACCTTGTACCACAGAGAGCTGGAGCCAGGAGTGGAGTCTGTTTAGCTGCTATTTGTTTTTCAAGAATTCAGAAAGATTTTTGGTCTAGTTTGTGACATAAGCACAAATGTAAGTTTGCAGAAGAATTGGAAGATAATGGAATCCCCAGCCTGAATTGCTTCATGCCACTAGTAAGGGGGACAGCCTCCAGAGAGAAGACTCTGCAGCCTTCATAAGGAGACTTGTTTTAACAAATTAACTTATCACTATTACTACCTCAAAGAAGGACTTTTAAAATCAATACATAGAAACAATGTTTAAACTACCCAGCAGGTCTCTAAAATAAACAACTGAAAAGGAGAACATGACAGCAATGTACTGCCCTTTTGGCTGAAAAATGCTATTTGTATTAAAGCTGATTGGGTTTATCTTATTTTATAAATTCCTCCATTATTTCGGTGAGTTATTCACTCACTTATTCATGCAAAATATTTATGAGCTCTGCCTATATGGAGGCAGTGTTCTAGGTTCTGGGGATATTCAGTGAAGAACAAAGGAGACAAAATCCTTTTCTTTGTAGAACTTACATCCTAGTAGGAGACAAATCATAAACATGATAAAGTATGGAGTATGTGAGACAGTGATCATCAGGAAGGAGAAAAAATAAAGCACAGTCAAAGGGTATGAAATATCAGAGATGGGACGTTTATATTTTAGACAGAATGGGGCAGAGAAGGCTCTGTAAGAATACAGATTTCAACTTCATTTTAGTTCACTGAGAAACATAGAGGCTTACGCTACTTCTGATCAAGGGGACCGTCAGTCATCCCACCCTATTCCCATGACGTTGCATAAGCCGAAATCTATCCAGCAGGGGCACCTAACTTCCCACTCCACCCCACGCCATCAAGCTGAGTGACAGTTACCCTTCAAGACACACGGAAATATCAAACATCACCTCCATCCTAAGCAACCTGGGCTCATTGAAAGGGCCCCTCTTTAGGCTCCCAGAGTCCTGTGCTCACCTAGTGATGTAGTTGTCAGTATGTCCATCTCTCCAAGTACACACACGCACACACACACAATTAAGACTACAATCATGACTACAATTGCTACGTGCAGGCACTGTGCATAAATTATTCTTATCTACTTGTATTCATCTTATTTGGATAACCCTTGAAGAGCTTTAGTTACTTTCCCAGGGTAAATATAAAAGGAAGTGGCAAAGCCAATATTCAAACCTCTGCAGAGTCCATCTCTAAGGCTTAGTTCTTTCTCTGCATCTAGCTGCCTACCAATATAGTAAAAACAGACAACAAAGGATGTAAGGGTATATGTGAAGCTCTGAAGAGCCAATCACTTAAAAGCTGGCTCTGCCCTTGAGCTTGAACTCAGTGTGCCAGGCCCAAGACTCCCACCATGGTGACTCGCAGGAGGGCCTTTTACAGAGCAGGTGTGCTCACAAGTAACTAATGCTTCCCAGCCAGTTCCCGGGGAGAAGCTCAGCGATGAAGTGCTTTAGAGTCAGTCGTGGAAGAGCGTGCACAGAGATAAAACATTGTAAAGCACCCATGGGCACCCTGATACGGATCCTCCCCACACTCGGCCTGACTCATAATCGGCAGCAGTCACCCGAAATGCATTTTGGGCTTTGCTACAACTCAAGATCCTCAAAGGCCAAGCTGTAATAATTCAGGAGCAATTTTCTTTAAGGGGAAATACATATGATTGGAAATGTTTGCAGAAAAAGTTCTTCAGAAATAAGTTTAACTCAGATTTAACAATCGTTTGGGGATTGGCCATGTGAAGAGCAGCATCAAGGATGAGAACCACTCTGGCCGTTTCAAAATCCTAGGGTTCACTAGCAACATTTCTGTCGTTCAAAGAGGCATGGATTTCTCAAGGATTACTAAGTCAAAAAAGGGCAGTAAATGCCGCCTTGTTTGCCTCTCTCTCTGTTGCTACATTTAAAGGACGGAGGCAAAATTACTCATTAGAGCCTAAGTCTAAAACAAACCCCAATTTAATTACTTTTTATATTCAGATAAAAATGGAAAGTTCTTCTGGGGATAGCAAGTTTGTTTATATTACACAAGATACCATCAGTGTGACAGACCTCCATAGAGTTCACTAATAGAAACAGGGAGAAAACATCCATCAATTATATATGTGTGCATGTACCGTATACCCAGAATTTCATACGGTATGAAAACGCCTTGCCTTAGGGCTGGCTAAAGAAGTTTTGAATTTCCAGAACGTAGGAATTTAAGAACTCTGCATTTTATACTCAATAATTCTTAAGTGCAAATTATAGTTTAAATACATGGTAACTAGTCACTAAGATGTAATAGGATACAGCGGATAAAATTATGGCCTTGGGAATCCCCAACCTGATTCAGATTCAGATCATTTACTAGCTCTACGATCTCGGTTTACTTTATTAACCCACCTAAGTCTCAATTTTTGCACTTAACAACAACAAAAAAAGATAATGTGGTCAAGAAGCCCCTATTCAAAACACGCTGGGTCAGATGTTTTGGAACTGAGAAGTTTTCACATTTAGAAATGTATTAAGGTAGATAAACTGTATAGTAAACAAAACCTTCAGCAGAGTCTGGGGCAGCACCCTGTAATCAAACACAGTAACATTTCTGCTGGGAAATATACGTACAGTCACAGTAATGGGATGCACTACGACTATAAATAGCCTCCAGTCAGTTCTGCTACCTGAGTGTGTATCAAGCATATAAAAAAATATTTTTTTGTATTTTGGACTTACAAAGAAAGGAATGTAGACCTGTTTTACACACGTATTGTTTATATATATGTACATATGCACACGTATACACATATACATATAAAGAGCGAGGCAGAGGGAGCTGTTGCTAAAATCAAACAGGACTGTGCCTACAAAGTGCCGTTATGAGAGTGCTCAACACAAAACAGTATCGACCAGAATGTGAATTGCTTGAAGGCAGGGATCAGTGTTTCGTTCATTGATATACCCCCATATGCCTAAAAAGGTATTTGGCTCAATAAATATTCTTTGAATGATTCATGACACCACCTCATCCAGATTTCCCTTGTCCAAGTAGAACTACATGAAATGAAGAAGCAGAATCCTTGGGGAGGCTCAATCTGCGTTGCAAGACAATGAGGTAGAAGCGGGAATGGAATCAGAAGTGCCTAGCGAGACACAAAGTGTTAACTCAAGTCTTGAAGATCAATATTTAATTCTTTTTTAAAATCACTGCATTTGGGAAACGCATAATATTGGCATGATTCACTTCTGAATCTGACTTATCAGGAAAATCAGTCCTTGGCAGGCTCGTAATTGGAATTCTACCTATGATGATGGTGAGTGTTAAAATTAACAGAAGCTTATGAGCGATTCTGAGGAATAAACATGTATAGTCTTCAATAACCCACAGTGAAACTTTGAAAAGCAGGCAGCCCTTATCCACACAAGGAACATTTGTCTAACCTGCCAACAGCAACAAAACAAATGTAAATCCAGTCTAACGCATATATGCACGTGCACGCGCGCGCACACATACACCACACACGCACACCACTAAGCTAAAATTTTGATTCTATACATTTGATTCCATCTGACAATGAATGCAACAGTATCCTATTGCAAAATTGACTGAGTTACAGTAAGTACAAAGCACTGCTAAGCACCCACTCTGAGAATTTCCCTTTCCCCATCCTAGGTTAATAATTGAACGAACCAACAAACAACAAAAAGAAACATAAAAAGGAGAAAAACCTACCTGCAATTGGAGATACATGGCCTCAAACTAAAATGGAACAAAATAACATCTTAGGAATCCAGGTGGTAGAAATTCAGACTGAGCAAAAATGCATACCTCTTCCAAGCGCTATAAGTTACAGGAAAGGTTTGGCATGCAGATTTCTTGTGTGAAATGAGAACGAAAAAGCTTATTTGTGTATGCATTACACAAGTGTTATATTAAAGCTATGATATAATAGGTGGGGAGGATGGGAGAGATGGGGAGGAAGAGCTTTCCAGAGAAGAGCAGTTCGTTTACATTTACATCTGTTACCATGGGATTATTCATATTCCTAAAGAACCAAGAGGTAAACTAACTAACCATCTGGCCTAAAATACTTACAGCTAAGTGCGGCAACAACTGTGACAAGCCTAATGTTAAAGGTCTAGGGATCAATAACAGATCCCGAAACTGGGACCTTAAAAACGAAGCTTACCCGGCCAACAAGGATCGGTTCAGGTCCAGAAAACTCTTCCAGGACGAACATTTGATTCCAAACCCAGCCTCTCTTGGAACGGTTCAAAATCCGCTGTTCTTCACTCAGCCTGTTTAGTTCCAAAGGGGATCCACTCATTAAAACTGGAGACTGATTCATCGGAGCCGTGTAAATGCAAGGGGGAAGAGTAATCCATAATATTATTAATGGAGTCCAGAGATCCAACAGCATTTCCGCTAGCCGTTCTGGCATGGTCCCCCCAGTTAAGCAAATCACCACGAAAATGAGACAATTATTTTGTTTGCCTCTGGTCTGCAGCCATCCAATTCATCATGCAGTGACGAGCATTTACTCACAGCTCTGCCACGTGTTTACAGCACGGGAAACAGACATCATCTAAGCAGCTTTTCTAAGACCACGATCCATTGGCTTTTCTTCTCATTGAAATTTCCTGCAAAAACAAGGAGGAAGAAAGATAAAGGTCCACTGCAACAGGTTTTAAAACAAAATCACTGGTTTTCAAAAGCATATACATGAACAATAGTAGGCATTTCCCAAACCCTTGAGTCAAGAAAGTGGACCTGAGGAATTAGAACAAGTAAGCTAACAGGTCTTTTTATATTGTGAGCTTTATTTAAATTTTCGTATTTATATTTGTATCTATGTTACTTATCAAAAACCGCTTCAAGTTCTCTTTTCCCTCCTTGCTTCTTTCCTTCCTTCCTCCCTTCCTTCCTTCCTTTCTTCTTTCTTGCCTCGCTTCCTTTTCTCTCTCCATTACTCCCACTCTCTCTTTTCTTACAGTCGTTTTGGTTGTAATGCAAGTTTGGGTGTTGCCAATACTTTCTTGTACTCTTGTAGAGATTGCAAGCCTCCTTCCTCCTTCCTTCCCTCCCCATTCCTTCCTTTCTTCCTCTCTTTCTTTTCCTTCCTCCCTCCATCTCTCCCTTCCTTTCTTCCTTCTCTTCCCCTGCCCCCTCTACACCCTCCCAGTTTAAAAATAAGTTCTAGTTCACTTTAGGCTGAACTATGTAAATAAACTAGCCTGTAATGGGTACATTTTTTAAAAAAATTACAAATGAGAACAGGAAGGGAAATGACCCCAATTTTCAGTGTCTTAGCTGCCGCAACCCATCAGAAGGGATTGTCCAGTTCAGGGTGCAGAATGCAACTCTCTGCCAGGATGCTAATAAAGAGTGAATAAAATTAGAATGCTCCCGGAGAGAAATTCTGTAATGTCCAGCATGTATGTTATAATCAGGACGGTGTCAAGGCTCCCATTCCAAATGTACAGTTGAACAGGAGATTTAAATTATGAAAAGCTCCTTTGGGAATGAAATACGGTAAAACTACAATTTTCTATTGTAGAGACTCAGAAAGGGATGGACAAAAAAAAAAAAATCCCCATTACCTGAGGTGTCAAATACATTTTTTTGCTTACCTTCAGCACGGCAAAACGTTTCTTCCCTCTCAAAAAAATTATTTTTAAAAAAATAATGTCCACTGTGTATCCCAGAGAGAAGCCTTGCTGAATTAGATTAAATGGGAAAATAATTCCTCAGGACACTATGGGGAACACTTTGGCTCAGGGAATTCATAATTGGGGTAGGGAACCTTTCCTCTGTAGGTCCCTGGTTCCATTCTGGCTCAGAATGGGAAAGCAAGAATGTCATTACATTGGGTGGGCTAGTGAGTGGTCTTAGTGAAGCTAGCTGAAAAGGGCAGACCCAGATTCTGCTGTAAAGACAGGAAGGATCTGATCTAACAAGATGGTCAGTGGAATCGCCCTGCTTGTCACTCTTTGCCTGGGCTCAGCTCAATCACTTGGATTCTCTCTGTACCTCAAAAGAGGCCGCACCCTGATAAGTGCATAGGAGAGTCACTGCAAGCAGCAGTTGTTCTGGAAACTAAAGGGAAGACAAGCTTTCCATAGGGAACCGACTCAGAGCAAAAAGAGTCCGGAACAACGTCCCAACTTTCCCTAGAATTGCAGTACACGCAGGGAAATAAAAAGCAGATTTCACAGTAAGGCCTTCTCTCATCCCAGTGTGAGGGCAGAACTTTGCAGGCTTCAAATTGAAAACAAAAGTTGAAAGGTCTTGATAAGAAATCGCAAAATATTAATATCACTCTGAATTGCCAATCCACTTAAACGGCATGTATAGCACAACCATCACATGCCATGCTCTCCTAGACATGGAGCAGGGACGATGATACAGGACTGTCACACTATTTGGCAGACTCTGTTTTACAGGCAGAAAAGCCTGGGCTTGAATCCCAGCTCACCCTACATGCTGTCTCTGTAATAATGCACGAACTACTTAAGTTCTCTGAGAATTTGCATTTCTCTTCTGAAAAATGGCAATAATAATAATTCCTACTTTCCAGGCAGTAGGGTGATTCACAAACAAGACTCACATGAAGCAGCCAGAACATGGGAAGCACTCAGTAAGCTGCGGTGTTTGTGGTTTTCCTGAGCCAGACTGGGAGGATGGTCCTGACACCAACCCTTTGGTTAAAAAAGTCAAATGAAGGAGCAAAGAGTTAAAGCTGTGTGACCTCCTCAGAAAGGGTAGTGTAGTCAGGGTACGAGAGTCACACAAAGTTAGTCAAAAACCTTCCTGAAGGTGGGATGTGGGAGGATGAGGGTGATGCTGGTGAGAGAAGGGCTGGACCATACTGGATAGAAGGTGACACTCATTCTATTCACAGAGGCTCTGCCTAAACACTTCTCAGGGAAAAGAGACTTATTCTCTCCAAACACACCCTGCTCCATGCTGGGCCATATCTGAATGTTCAAAGGCCATGTAGACCATCTTCTAATGGCCTGAGTGCTATAGAGGCAGAACCGTGAGATGGTTGTGAGAGTTTTCTCTAACACCAGCCAGCGTGGGGATTGAATTCCAGTCAAGGAACTACCTTTATCAGTTGCAATAATTGGGGGCCAATTAACAACAACAACAATTAGAATTATATCTACCTAGCTGGTTTATTTTGAAGATTAAAAAATATAATCTTGGTAAAGTAATTAAGAAAAGCTAGAATGGACAGTTATTTTTAAATTGTGCCAAATACTCTGCAAGTATTCTCTGGCATCTGCTCTGTTGTTAATGATTCGGGGAAAAGGAAATTTAATCCCAATTTTAACTCCTAACAGACACTTCCTTGATGGAAGCCACCAAGTGGATGGAATCCCACCAAACCACTCAGGATGGAATGTGACACAACTGCTGCCCTACCTGAACTCGCCAGAATCAGGTAAAAAGTAATGATAGACCCTGAAACAATCTGATACAATAGTATAGCTTCACTAGTTAGAATGAAGGTATTAATAAAGGAATGTATGCATAGCCCCCAACAGTATCCATTAACACAATATCTTACAGTTAGATAAAGCTTACTATGCCTTGTACTGTTTTGCTCAAAACCGAGGTGCAGAATAATTAAATGACTTGCCCAAAGAACACCTCCAGAAAAGAGCAAACCATTGTTTGAATCTAGGTAATCTAACTTCAAAATTCTTTCTCACCACAATCCCTTCTCTTATTACATAAATATTTGATAAGCATATACTGTGGGTCAGGCACTAAGGCTAGGAACGCAAGCAGATCAGAGTTCTTATGTTCAGGAAGCTAAGAGTCTAATGGTTAAAGACTAAGAAATGGATATTTAGAATATTTTATTTAGTCTGAGAAGGGTTAGGGTAGTACAGAGTGACAGGTATGCCACTCATCTTCACTGCCTTAAAGAAGGCTTCCTGCAGGAAGTGTCATCTAAATGTTGAGAAGGAATTACCCAATGGCAGGGGGAGCAGTAGGTGTAAAAGGACATTTAAGTCAATCAATGGACAGGAACGAAACCACCATTAATCCAGGATTTGTGAATGAATCAGTACCTAGGGTGGTTGTAAATCATTTCTTGTCACATCATCCAATCCATGGCCATGGTATCTTCTCCCTACCCACCAAATCATCCTAATCATGGTCTCCAGAGTACAAGTCCAATCAGTGCCCTCTTCTCTGCCAGTTCTTTGTGAAGAGAAGAGCATGTTTGATTTCCAAAGCTTTGAGGAATAAAAACAAGTGCGATTCCGTGGAGAGGGTATGGGAGACAGCAAACTGAAGCACAATGAGATTGGCATTTTAAATGATGTTTAATTTTCACTTAACTAAATACTGTCAGAGCCTGAGGTCATCTCTCTGTTAAAAAGGAAGACCAGCAACAGTTAGAGGCAAGGGTGTGCAGTTAAATATTTAGCACGTGGCTCTCTAAAAGAAAAAAGAATCCCTGAGTTTTGATTTCCATGATAGAAGTACTTCCACCGTGACCAATTTCAAGTTTTCAATGTGACCACTAACCAGGTCTGGCAGTTTGAGAAAATTTAACAATCAGCTCTGGTTAAGCCAAGAGTCACCTCCAGAATAGCCCTAGGTGGTGCTTCTCAAACTTTAACGTGCATACAAATCCTCGAAATCTTTCTGAAATGCAGGTTCTGATTCAGTAAATCTAGGGTGGGGTTTGCAACTCTGCATTTCTAATAACCTCATTTGTGATGCAGATGTCACTGATAAGAGGACCAAGGTTTGAGAAGCTTGGAGTTCCAGAGAATAAAACCACCTCCTAACTCTGACCTTCTTCATGAAGACTTGAAAGATTCAAAGGTGTGGTGAGAAAGTCACTTCCTCCTTAGTGTCATTTAATGCCATGCCCACCAACTACTTACTAGCACGGTACACACATATATCAGACTTCCAGAAACCCAGCACTGGAGTGTATGAATACACAGGATTTTGCACGATGTTATAACTTACATACTTAACCCACTGCATATGGGACACTGGGAAGACTGCTCCAATAAGTGGAGTGTTCCCATGCATGCTATCGGGGGTGTTGAGACTTGGCCTTCACTTCAGCGTAAGTCTATTACTCAGAGAGAAATGGGATTCTACTGTGACAATTAGAACTGTACTATTTACATGCAGGTACCTCTGCCACAGGCAGAGGTAATTTATCCTCTTTGATGAGGACAGAATAGCTTTATAGGAATTCTTGAGATGCAACCGAATGTTATGTTACTGTTATCAGAATTAATAAACATTGTAAGAGTAGCTGTATACACAAACTGCTTAACTCTATGCAAGGAAGAAGAAATTGAGCGTCGTTTGTAAAGCCTGGGTAAAAATCAATTTATTTTTAGATTTTTCTAACCACAGTATGTACGTCTGGCCAAGCAATCCACTTGATTATAATGCTGCTGCATTGATCTACACCCCGAGAGTGAGATGAAGAGATTTTACAATCTCTCTGGAATTCTTACAAATAAGTAACTCTTTACTTTATTTATTTTTTTAATATTTATTTATTTATTTGGCTGCGCTGGGTCTTAGTTGCGGCACATGGGATCTAGTTCCCTGACCAGGGATCGAACCCGGCTCCCCTGCCCTGGGAGCACAGAGTCTTCACCACTGGGCACCAGGGAAGTCCCCTAAGCAACAGAATTCCCCCAGAAGGTGTCTTGTCTTACGTAAGATACTTACAATCCAACTTTTCATTCTCTTACGTTTCAGAGATAGTTTTAATTACAGCCTGGTCTGAACCCACTGACCCCAACTTTTTTTTAAGGTGAACTCAGTCAACTTTCAGATATGTTAAGTCATTATGCAAAAATTTATTACACCATCGATTTGGCAAACAACATGGATTGAAGTTCCCAATGATGAGCCAACTATGAAGCCTAAAATAAAAATGGGCTTTAACCAACACTTTAGAATTCAATCCTGCAGATTATTTTGGTTGACAGGAAATTACGCTTTTATTATCCACTGGGCTTAGTGGCCACAATATTTCATGGAAGCAAAAATGACACAAAAGACCAGAGAGTTTCTATTAAAAATGTTTCTGACCTTGAATTTACAGCCATTAGCAGGCTGCTTCAAAACAGGTAAATGCACACTGAATTCAAAGTGGTATTTCAGCAACACGGGGTAAGTGGTTCAGCCTGTGGCCCAGTGCAATTCATGCCAAGCCCTGGACTAGAGAGGAACAATACTTGCGTGTGTCCAAATATAAATAATGCAAGAGAATCACCTTTCCTAAAGCCTTCAGGATTCCCTGACCAAATTCCCTTGGCAGGATAGAATTTGATTTTTTTTTCTTATTTACACACACACACATTTATCTCTCCCCTCAACCACAGCACATCTGGACGTCTTTCTTTGGCATCAGATCATACACTTATCCAGCTGTCTCTCTATCCAAAAGCATATCATTTGCTTGTTTTGCCACTCAGAATAATACCTGCCAAATCCAGTCTTTGCTGTTATTGACACGCTATTGTTTTTCTGCAGGAAGCTTTAGTTTTCCTCTAGTTCTATAATTACTGGTTACCATGGCAAAAATAGATAGACAGATAGATAAATAGCTAGGTACATGCCCTCTCCTCATCCTTCCCCAAGATGGAGTCAGAACTTTCTCCTTCACATAGAAGCTTTCCTGCTATAGACATTTCAGAATGGGGTAACAAAGACAGGAAGGTCAAGTTCCCTCTTGTAGTGTCTATAAACACAGAAATTTATTTAATAAACTTTCTTAGAATTATAAGGTTAGTTAAGATACTGACGCTGAATCTATCCTGTTGGATCTTCTTCAGGCAGAACTGTCTTGAAATCACCTCACAAAGATGAATCTAAGTTCCACACTTCCCTTGCCGATTAGACATAGTAGTACCAGGAAGTCGTTTCTCAAGTGTAGTCTAAATCCTTCCTTCTCCATTTAAAAGCCACATCCTTTGCTGTCTTTAAATCACCTGCTCAAAATTTAATAGTCAAAGACCTAATGAGTGAAAACAATTTGTGCTGGCCCTTCGCTGGAAGAGGTCATGGAAAAGTAGTGACCACTGGTTCACTCATGCGCTGGACCCAGGCAATCAAAGGCTCCTTAGCTCTCCCGGTCCTTGGAATGCACGTCCCGCCCACTGTTCCTGCCCTAGGAGCCACTTCAAAGATGTAGCTTTGAGAGAGTCATGCGTTATTGAGACCATCTGGACGGTGTATGTGACTGAACCCAGTGAACGCCTCTATATCAATAACTTTAAGACTCTGACGGGCAGGTGCAGAGATCTTGTGGTTGCCCAAGACAAGCCTCATGTGTAACTTGCTTATTGACACTGCCACCTGCCAATCTGGAGTGGCCTGCCTCTTTTTTCAGTCTTTCCTGGTCCTGCAAGTACAGCTTTGGCCTGAAAGTCCAAGATTTCAAACCAATGCCCCTTTAAATCAGAGTAACCACTAGGAATCAATCTTAGTCTTGAGAATCCTGTAATACAGTTGAACTGTGGGGACACAGCGGTTGACAACACTGACTCTGGAGTCAGACAGAAGTCCTCTGAATCGCAGTCCTACCGTTCCTAAGATAAGTGACCCGGGCGCATTTATCTCAATTGTGGCAGATGAGGAAACTGACTTGAAGGATGGTGAAAAAAATTAAATGAGAGAAGCCTTGTAAAACTCTTTGTCAATGGAGCTATGATAGTTACAATTTATTGAATGTTTCACCTGCTTAACAGAGAATCTTGACTGATTGTTTTAAAACTATTTTATGTCAATTTCTTGCTGGATTACATCGATGGGGAAAATTCTAGTGATCTATGTAAATAGGTAATAAATAAAATAACTTTTCCCAATTCTTTTTTTTTTTTTAAAGGCATGAACTAAGTGGGATATAAATAAAATGGCATTTTACAAATAGCTTTCCCTACCGACAGCTAACATAGGCTTAATGACTTCAAATAGTTTTATGAGGCCTCTACGGGGCGGTATTTTTTAAAATTTTATTGAAGTATAGTTGACTTATAATGTTGTGTTAATTTCTGCTGTATAGCAAAGTCATTCAGTTATACCTATATATATTCTTTTTCATATTCTTTTCCTTTATGATTTATCACAGGATACTGAATATAGTTCCAATGCTATACAGTAGGACAAAAGGATGGTATTTTTAACCTACCCCCACCCCGGGGTCAACCATGTCTCTCTTTTCCACAGGAGACATGGCATTGTCCATCACCATTTCTCCTGAAAGGGCAAAATGCAAGCATTACACGTCTACACTGGAACTACTTACTTTCAATCAAATTGTAACCACTCATTGAAAAAGTCTTTTCTTCTACAAGAAAAATTCCATTTCATGTCATAAACATCTAGTGCATTCTTACGAGAACGGTCTATGTGGGAAGTCCCTACTAATTCAAAGATGAGGACAAAGTGATATCTAAACATTTCTCAGACAGGAGTTTAGAGAAGATAATCCTAATTAGAGGTTGGGTTCAGGGAGTATCTTCTTCCAAAAATATTTAACAAAATTTTTGTACGTATTGCAAGAAATTTTAGCACTACTGATGATGGTTAAAAATTAGCAGCGCTTCTTTCTTGCTTAAGAAATGTGGAAATGGTTAAAATCAGATATATCACATAACCAGGGCTACAGAGTCTGTAATACTGAAACTGAAATGCAGCCAAGTATCCCAGACTAATAAGTCAAGATTCTGCCAATTAGATTATACTCTGTAGTAACCACCCTTACAAGTGCACCTTACTGTCATTCTTTCATGTTTCAAAGGCTTTATAGCTTAAAAACCACCCACTGGCACTGTTACCATGAACTCCATATGGACACAGATGATGGATGGGTAGACAGAGAGCAAGCAATCATTTGACAAAAATAATATTGAGATATCACACCGAATGTATAGTTCCTGAAAATCAAACTGCTTATACAGATACTAAAATAAGTATACTATCTTCAGCTACTATATTTTAGTGAAATTCAAAGACACGTATATTTTACTACTCTAATCAAAATAGGTATGAATTAATTTTTTTCATATTTCTGAGCATCCCCATTTTAAAGGTGGGAATACCTGGACACAGAAAAGTTAAATTCTGTTTGTCAAGCTGAAACAGCAGTGGACTAATAAAGAATGAAATGTGCCCTTGTAATTTTTACATTAAATTTTGGAGATGAGGTTGTATAGGTAAGAAAGAAAAACATTCCCTTATGATATTTATATCATTCCCCCATCTACTTATTTTATGTTACTTGTGTGTGTCACATCAGGAATCAAATAATTATATTTTATGCATGAATTCATCTAGAAAGAAACAATGCATGGAAAATATGGTGCTTACTGCTAACAGAATATGAATATAGCATAACATTTTCACTTAATGATATACATAGAAAGAATTAAGAAGATTCCGTTTAATATTCCTTTGGAACACATTCCATTTGCTTAAAGTATCAGTAAACACATCCCCGAGCACCTTATCATGGAACCTATTTTTTTTTCCTGTGTGTATTTGTGAGGGCCAGGTATCCTGCTGATTAAAATCTATATAGAAGAGTCTTCTGACACACTCGGACTTGCAATTCACATGAGGTTGATATGAACTGTTCAAATACAATATATATTAAAGAGAGAAAGGAGAGAGAGAGGGAGGGAGCAAAAGAAGGAAAGAAGAAGTAAGCTCTTCCTCGGGTACTTTTTTATACATTCTCTGCAAGGGAAAGGTACAGACACTGAGCTATATATGCAACACTTCCATAATTAGAGCATTTTTCCCAATAAAATATAACTTTGCATCACAAAGAGTTTAATAGCATTCTTGATGCAAGTTTAGTCTTGGAGGCATTCTCAATTTTACAAAGCTGAATTAGGTCAGTTTTATATGTCCATATCATATGGAAAAGCTGTGTTTAAGAATAAACTTGGGACAATTTATGAAATTTCTGTAGAGAAAATTGAGGTAGATTGTCACAATATTGGACTTTAGATATAATTGCATCCCTCCTTCCCCTTTACTGAGAATATACTAGAAAAGGAAAAAAAAGGCATAGTGTTTGCCAGTCATTAATGCATTAAATCAATGTATACTGAGCACTAACTATGCTTTGCCCTCAACCAACCATCATTCTAGCATTTGCAGTAGTCTTTGGCAAGGAGGGCAGGGAAGGAAACTGTTTGAAGGTTCTAAATACAAGCGTTATTCTTTTATGATGCTGTCCAAAGAGATATAGAAAATCACAGCTATATGTTTCTACCTACTAAGAGAACTATACAAAAAAGCAAGACTTCTAAAAGCAAGAAGGAGGATGATATTTGTGACAGGGAATAGCACATGACATTTAAACTCAGGAAATAAAAGCTTAGGACATGATAGAAAAAGGAAACTGTGTTGGCCCCGGTGCTTTGCCATGAAGAGGTGAAGGAGATTTTGTTCACAGCAACATGTGGGAGAAGCAGCTAAATGGCATCCCTTGAACTTATTTCTTTTCTGACCTTCTGAAGTTGCCAGGTTCAACTAATTTTCTCCTCCTGGTTACATCTGAAGCGGGTTCCAGGGGCAAGAACCAACAGTTCCGCAGAGATATATTGCACACATCACAGCATCAACAACTTTCTATGGGAATGAAATGAGAGCAGACTAATAGCTCTTTGGTTAATTAAGCTCCACTACATCAGCTGATGGCCTTGAACCATCAAAATATTATTCTATTTCACAAATATACATTTATAAGATTCTGGAAAAAATTTTCCCACACCACAAACAGATGCATTTGCTTTAAAAGACTAGTCAATATACAAATCCAAGAAGCCAGGAGGGCAAATCAAATAATCTAAAGCTGATGAAATGGCAAAGGGAATATGATACAAATCTCCTACTTGAACCAATAAATGAGTTAGTTATCTAGGGACGTTTTCAGGTTTTCTAGAAGTAAGAGGTGTGTGTGTGTGTGTGCATGCATGTGTGTGTGTGTACAACACATAATATAGAGCAAAGGAATCAGTTTTGGTTTAATTCTACACTCTGTAGGTGGTGTACAATACACCACAGTTAGAAGCCTTTTCCTAAACTGAAAAGCAAAGTTGGTCCATTTCAGCTGTGAATGCCAACAGTGCTGAAAACAAAGAGAAAACTGCATTTTTTCCTGCTTCTCTGAATAACATTGTAAGAAATACAAAATTATCAACAGCACCACTGAGCAAAATATTTTCAAAAGAAAGTCTTGGGACCTCAGATTTCATCTATAATTTAAAGGCTATTCTGATTATGTTTGTTCCTTGATTTGTCAAACACAAAACTTTGCTGATGGGGAAAGAAAGAATGGTTGGCAATACAAACTGAATGTCATTTTACCCATGAAAAGCCGTGCATGGAAAACTTGCTCAGATTGGAATGTTGATTAAGTCATAAAGTGTGCCACCTTGAGTAGAAGAATACGAGGATTATTATTTTTTTCTTTAAAGCAATAGTTTACTTCTAATGATAAGGTTACTTCTGAACAGTTGATGAAGTGTGGATTCTCACTTTTCTGTATGTGCTTGTTCCATTTTCCTCGCCAATAAACAGTGAAAGGAACCTGGAAAGGAAAGCCCTGAGGTACAATTTCTTGAGTAGAATCATTATACCCTCCTCCTTTGGAGTTTTCTCGCTTTGTTCCAACAATCAGGTGCCCCCTGCTAACCAGGAGCAATCAGACTTTAAATCTATACAGAGTTTACAAGGAAATGTTGTACCATGAGTATATTTATGTAACAGTGTTTTCAAAATGCCTTCTCAAGTGGTCTGTTACATTCTGCTGAGCGTGTTTTACAGGTTGTTTAGTTGTTTTTTTATTCCTTTTTTTTTTACTTAGAGCATACTGCCATTGGCTACTTAAACTGTGTTCGGTGCTACACTAAGGGGCTGCTTTAGATGAATACTGTCTTGACCAGAGTTCTGCATGATGCCCAAATAAAGTTAGTTTTCAGGTTAAAGACTTCCTTCCCTTTCAAGTTGATATGTGTAGAGCAGGCAAAGGGAGATGCTATTCCAGTCAGGGCTGCTATAAAATTGTTCTTCAGCTAAATTCATAACACCTTCAAGAGCTCAAGAAATGTATCCTAGACACCAAAAATGCAGCCAAAATATATTAAGAGTCTTGGGTAGAGAGATCTACCCATTTGGGGTCTTGAGAGTTTTAAGAGATATAGATTATAAGGCAGAAGAATTGATTTTTAAGTAGTCATAATAACTGGAAATATAAGATCTAGGTTGAAGGGGAGAATGATTAAAAAGTTTGCATGACAACATTGCAGCACAAATTTCAGTGTCTCTGAAATATCTGGCTTATTTGTGATGGTCACAGGATACCTTAACGCCCGTTTGGGTGGCTGGGGAACAGAATGAGGAAGATGAACTGCTGCGGAACAGCCCTGAATGAAGCAATCCCCTGAGTTGCTGGAAAGGCTCTTCTCTGTTTTCAGAACAGATTTTCTCAACTCCAAGCCCTCTTCAGAGTCCAGGAAAAAAAAAAAAATCAAAGGTGATTTAAAATCCTGCGACTGCTCCAGCATGAAATGACTATGTGATGGGGAGCTTCAAATCTGCTAAAGCAGAATTACAGAATATTATTATTAGTATTATTTATTTAAAAAGAGGGATAGCCCTAGAATTTCTTTCAGCCACAGAGCTCAGGGAAGTGGAAAA
Organism: Globicephala melas; assembly: GCF_963455315.2. Classification (NCBI taxonomy): domain Eukaryota; kingdom Metazoa; phylum Chordata; class Mammalia; order Artiodactyla; family Delphinidae; genus Globicephala; species Globicephala melas. The sequence continues at coordinate 39,223,121 of NC_083332.1, forward strand.
ACATGTCAGGACATGATGATTATGGAGAACTTCCTTTGAGGGATTAAAAAAAAAAAAATGTAACCCTCAGAGAACATCCTCTAAAGGTATCAGATCTGTCGGTAAAAGAATCTCTCTCTCTCTCTTACACACATACACACGCACACACTAGATAAAACCCCTGCAAAACTGGACACAGCTGATGAAAAGCAAAAGCCAGGCAGAACACTCAGTTGTGTTTGCCATGAACGACAGGGCTCATTTTGCATGCAGTGAGGTACAGCGGCCAGGTTCAATGGATGGAAAATCCCACTCTCGAATCTTACATAAATATCTCTTTCCCACACACAGTTTTCCAGTTGAAAAGCTCCTATAATGAAGCCAGAGGTGACAGCCAAGGGAGGGTTGTTAACCATTGAGATGGCTGTCAGGATTGCTGTAAAGAGGGCAGGCGCTTTCTAAGGGCCCCAACCGTCCCCAATCCCTCCGATCTGCTTCGCTGTGGGATCGATTCGAGAGGGCAGTGCTCCTATGCCTTCTCCAGCGTCCCCGTTCCCATTCCCGGCACACAAATTCTATGAGGCCGGTGAGAGAAAGGAGCCGGCTGATCTGATTAGCAGCTCCGGCGCGCTAAGGGATGGTCGGATCATGCCTCTTAAAGAGGAAACTCTTGTGGAATCTTCAGGAAAGGGTAGTAAAGTTGAAAAGACTGTTTCTCCCTTGCTTGAGTATAAGCTCTATCCTTTAAGTGGAGCTGAAGTGAGCAGCTGCCAGCTTGATTTTCCATCACTGACTAATGTGCTTTTGCAACAATAAACAATTAATGTTGTTTGATATCTCACATTTAGCAACCCAAGCAAACAGCTGCCATTTCGCCTCGGGAAGGCAAACGGCTAGTCCTGGACGTGCAGCCGGCTCTATGCCTGCGCGGAAGGGTCCACGATAACGAAACTTTGAGGTTTCTGCCAGATTGGATGGGGAAGGCTTTGGTCTCGGGGAGGGAAAAGACGCAGGAAATTAGGGATACCTGTTGGCATCATCGTTGGCGGCGGCAGGTTTTCACCCGCTCCCTGGCTTGACTGGAGCCTGAGAGAACGGGCGCAAGTCCCTTATGAACCTGTTACGCGCTGGCAGAACCCAGGCAAGAGCCCGCTTTGCTTCGGGCCCTGCGAGGGGCGCAGCCCGCCCCGCAAGGGCTCGCGGACGGGGAGGAGTGAGATGTCAGAAAGCGCAGCTCCGGGCTCTGCCGGAGTCTGAGGGAGTGCCTGGCTCAGCTCAGGAGGCCTCTGTGAGCGCAGTCTCGCGGGCTCGGGGAGCACACTGCTTGGGGGGTCCTGCCTGGATGCGGGGCAGCATCTCCGCGTCCGCTGAGCCGCGGGGCGGCTGGGGAGCCCGGCAAGTTTGCAGCGGGCACCGCGCTCCCGGGCTGGAGGAGCCACTTGTGGGAAAGCCTCGCGCTGGGGCTCTCGCAGCTGAGTCGTGGCCCGCACGACCGCGGGGGTCGCCCTCCCTCTCCTCAGGGGTGGGGCGGTGCAGCAAATCAGCCAGAGGGCACCCCCGATCCCCTTCCCCTCCTTTCTGCTCGGGCTCGCACCTGCCTCTCATCCGGCGGCGGGTGCTTCCCATTCACCGCACGGACCCCGCAGTGAAGGCGCCCGGCTGCAGCAGCGCCTGCCTGTGTCGCGAGGCGGCGAAATCGCCAGGCGACAGCGAGGGAGCCCTCAGGAAAACTGGAGGGGCACAGCCCGCTTGCTACTACTCCCCAGAATCTACTGTCAGAGCAGGTTGCAAAAAATCGTCTGGCAGAACCCTGAGGTGATCCCATCATCTATTCATAGCAGGAAAGAAGACACAGCTCAGCCCCGCACCCGGGCGGCGAACCCGCATCCACCAACCGAGAGAAAGGAGGCGCGCAAGGTGTCGGAAGGGGCATGGGATTCCTAAAAGAAAAGGTCCCTTCTGGGTCCTCGGGGCGTGGATTAAAACGAGGGGGCGTGGGGGGACCACTTACTCTTGCGGGGCTCCGCGCCGGCGAATTTCAAGCCTCTTGGTTCACAAATGGCTGGAGGGGCTCGAGGTCGGCTCCCGAGGGCGGTGAACACCGAGCGTTCCCCGCGCGCTGGGCAGGCGCCTCCGGATCGCGTTCATGCCTCTCGGAGCTTCGGGGCTTGGTGCGGAGACGCCGGGCGGGCGCGCCGGGCCCTGAGTGTCCGCAGCCCAAAGTGCGGCTTCGCTGGGTGGGCGCGACTGTCCGTGCACAAACCGGCAACAGGGATGAGCTTCGAGGAAGCAGGGAGATTCCAAATAGATTCACGAATTCTGGGCTGAGCGCTCCGGCGTGCGAGCCCGCCTGCCTGCCAAATGTAACTGTGAAGTGATGTGGAAAAGTGAGTCTGGTGCCTCCCCTGACGGATCTCATTGGGCAGAGCGAAGAGGCAGGTCTACCACTTGGAAATTCATGTAAGCGGGCCCCCTCCCCGCCCGCGCCCGGCATCCCGCCCCCCCCCCACCCTACCCCGGCGCTCTGGCGCGCTCGCTCCTTCGTTCTCCCCCGCTACCAAGTGGGCGCACAACTTTTCGCTCCTCGCTCTCGAGCACGCCCTGCGCGTCTCCGCCCCGGAGCCACTCCGGAAAGATGCGCCCTTCCGTGTCCTGCGAGCAGCCCGCGGAGGGCCAGGCTCCAGGATAAGAGGGCTGGCAGACGATAAAAGGATGCGGAGGAGGTACCCGCGAGCTTTCTGAGTCTTCCCTGAGCTCTGAGGCTAGCGAGATCTTGAAAAGAATCCCAGTGGTCCAGGGCTGTTTTTCTTGGGAGGAAGAGGACGCGACAGGGCAAAGGGGTGCGCGTGGGCAGCTTACCTTCTCTTTATGCCAAGAACCACGAGGGGACCGAGTGGAGTGTTTGTAAGGCCGCTGTCTACTACTCAGACGCTGTGGTTTTCGAGGCCGTGCGTCGTGGTCCTGTGGGTGGTGCGCATTCCTCATATCCCCAGGCTTCTACTGCTTTAGGGCGATGGGATGAGGGAGCGCAGACGGGCAGCCACGAGGGGTGCGTAGTAAGTCCGTGTGAAAAAGGCAGAACTTGCTTGGGAAATAAAGGGAGGGACTACTAGGTCTTCTCAATGTGCCCTTGCCTCCAAATCTCCTCTCAGGCACCATGCTTGCAGCTCCTCTGCCTCCGCCACGAGATGCCCTTTCAGGTCCTTTAATAGACTCCACTCAAACCTTGAGAATTGGCCACCCTGCGGGAGAGACAGTGCAAGAAGAGGAATCATGAATCAGGAGGTCCAGATGTCTTTTCTTCTCATCAATGGGGCAAACACGTAGGAATATGCGGCCACTATGATCATCTTTTAATAAAATTCGTGAAAAACACCGATGAGCCAATCTTTTGTTTGCTTGCTTGTTTGTTTAACTTCCCGCCACAGGACACTTAGTCCATTCTCTGTGCACTAAAGCTGAACTCTGAGGAAGGGTTTTACTACCTGGAGACAGAGCCGGAACGGAAAAAGAAAGGGTATGGAGAACCAGACACAAGGTCCGTAGAGCTTGTACTGTCGGACTCAAATTAATGAGACAGAGGGAAGAGAATGAGAAAACAGACACAATATGCTTATAATATTTATGCAAAGTTGCCTGTTTTGTGTCTGCTGCATCTACCATCCATTGGTGAAATACTGAAAACAATATTGACTACAGGTCTAATATCTGTCAGTTTCACATTCTAGCTGATATGGGCAAGAAACTTAGTGAATTATTTCAGAGAGAGAGGGTGAAGAGAACCAGGAGGTATTTTCCCACAAGGCAGTCACTAAGTAACTGTTCTCAGCTCAGATTTTGTCTGCTTACAGGGTATTCAGGAATTGGCTAATTCTGTCTTGGAAAAAGGAACAGCAGTCACGCCTCAATCAAATTGTAACTGCTGTTGGACCAGGCAGTCCCAAGTGAACCAAGTGAAATAGATCACATCTTGGGCTGTGCTTAATTTTCAGACATTCATGTTCACTTTGAACAAATGCTAAACCTTTCCTTGGGGTACCTTCTTACATCTATGAGAACTAAAGAAAAGTTTATGTGTTATTGAAGCCTGGGAATTGTTACAAGTAACAAACTCACCTCAAAAGAAAGCTAGAGTGGTACAGCTAGACACTATCCTCAAATCTCATTTTCCTAAAGGAAAAATAAAACTATTTTGATGACAAAGTGAAGAGAGTCAGAATCCAATGGCTTGAGTTACCTTGGGTTAGAATGAGTTTGTTTTGACTCACCTTAGCCACATTTATTCTCTGAGCAGTTGCATGCACTGTCCTAGCTGAATTTTGGCCATCTAGAATTCAAGGTAGCCCTCTCTCTCTACATTGTTAAACTCTGCTCAAAGCACTGCAGTAGGAATTTCCTGCTAATTTTCTCCTAATTCTTGGGAGAGGCCTGGATCATTAAGTAGTATGAAAGAGGATTAGGATAATGTTAAAAAGAGCTATAAGGATATTTCTAAAATAATCAGGGATGCTGAAAGACAAGGCATTTGCCTCTTTAACAATTCTACCCCCTCTTAATAGGATGCAGTGTAATGTCACAATGGTGAGAGCCTAAATCCTTAAGACAGTTTTCTTTCAACATCCTCTCCAGGGTTATAGCCTTCCAGTAGGAAGAAGACTGTTACACAGGCTTTTTAGGATGGCCACTAAAATTGCATGTGTTGTGGAGTATTTCCGGGGAGGAAGGGTGAGGAGTTATCTGATAGGGCAGGAGTATAATCAGAGAAGCAGTGAGGGTTAGGGGTCGGTGAGAGGGAAGATTGCATTCAGAATAACCATAACCTTGGCTGATTGATGCTACAGTGGGATGAGGCAGGATGTCTCCAGCCTGCATTTTGACGACAGGCAGACTATTTTGCAGAGGAGTCTCTGCAGTAGAATGAGATGGAGAGTGACTCCATGTAGTAAAAGACACTTTCCTTTTTCACTAGGAGTGGAACTTTTCTTCTAATTTTCAGCAAGGAAGAGAGTAAACCAAGTGACTGGTTAGTTGAAGGGTGAGGAATCAGATGGCTTACAGGAATCAGAGCCCTGGAAGTGGGAAGGAGAGCTAGGAAGACTCCAACTTCTACAGTTGGGGCAGGAAATGGCAGAATGGAACTTATCTATTACTCCCTGTGATAAAATTCAAACTTTTCATCTTTTCCTTCTTCAGCACACAATAAAAAACTAAAATAAACTAACTTAAAAAAATGTGTTTACCATGGTATGGTTACTGAGAACTTTCAGATTTATTGGATGGCTTTTAATTTTGTTTTGTTTGTTTTTTTTGCCACACCACGCAGCATGAGGGATTTTAGTTCCCTGACCAGGGATTGAACTCAAGTCCCCTGCAGTGGAAGGGCAGAGTCTTAAGGTTGGACTGCCAGGGAAGTTCCTGATTCTAAATTTAGATTAATATTTAGATTAATTAATTCATTCATTTACTCACGGAATACATCTTAAAGGTAAGGTTGAGGAGTGTGGATTCCATGAATGAAGGGATTTTACAATGTGATACCTGCCAAGGGTATTTCAAAATAAGGTTTAAAATAAAAACTTGAAGAATGTGAATATGAAGAAGGCAAAAACATAACACCAGTAAGTATGTGATATTTTCTAGGAATTCAGGAACCTTTTCTCATATTTCAGCTTATGGAATTCCAATGAAAAATCTGAAAATGACCGTGTCTTTTTTTTTTTTTTGGAGGGGGTGCATATTTTATTCTCAGTAATTTCCTGAGAAACACACTTTTTATGTATTTAATATAAAAGTATGTAACAACTGTGTCATTAGGCAAAAAAAAGAAAACTTTGAAATTTCAGTTTGACTTTCAATATTGGAGCCTAAGTCATAAGAATGGAAAGATTAGGAAAGCTGTTTTTAGAAATTTAAATGTTTAAATAAATTTAGAAAAGTGTGCGTTTTATTTTTTTTAAGTTTAAGGGTTTGTTTTAAACCAGCTTCTTTACCAAAATCATGAAAAGACGTGATAGTGCTCAAGTGAAGAGAATGTGAGCAATTATAGTGGTTCTCAAACTGTGATCTCTGGACCAAGTACTACCTCCCGATCTTCAGGGAACTTGTTAGAAACACAAAGTTTCCTGCCCTGCATCTGGGTGGGGCTCAGAAATCTGCCTTTTAACAAATACTCTGGGACATTCTGTGACTTGCTAAAGTTTGAGAACCACTGCCTTAGGCTATTCTTTTCTCAGGTGATCTATAAAAAGATGAGAAGAATAAAAGTAAAGTATGGTATTATATGACTACCTATTGTTTTTGTCCTGGAATATTCTAAGACTGAATACTATCCTAAACAAAATAAATAAAGTAAAATAAAGACAAAGAAAAGTGTATGCACACTAAATTTATCATGTGCTTATTACTTCACCAGCATTTATTACAGGATTTGAGAAATTAAACTGACTTCTTTAGAAATGGTTATGGTTCTTGGGGTACAATCATCACTGGACTCTGTTTAGAGTTGTGATGCTCTACATTTCCTGGCAGCTGCTTTCAGCTGTCCCTGAAATTAGACCTGGATCTCTTAATATTGACTGTAATTACTAATCTTGAGCTTGCCATTATATTTTCAGTAAATGGAGGTGTAAACACTTTCTGAAAACCACATCTGTGCTGAGAGCATTTTGGAGAAGTTTTTTCAAAACGGCATTATCTCTCATCTTCCCAGGTGCTAGAAAAGAGATAAGCTCCAATTCAGCTTCTAAACAGAAACTGAATGGGGGTGGGTGGGGGCGGGGCAGCAGATAGATTTAAGGGGACTGGTACAAAGCTATCAAATAAGCCAGCCCAGGTGTGGTGGACTACACACATTTTCATTTGTTGTTTGGTTGTAGGTTTTGGTTTTTGGTTTTCCTGAAAGAGAACAGCAGCTAGCTTAAGATTCCAGACCCCTCTTGTTTAACGTGGGAGCCATGAAGAGGAAAAAAATAAAAATAGTTCACATTGTGCTTTAAAAAGAAGAAAGAGCAACGGAAGGGAGCTTTTTCTCCCAAACCCGCCCACCCCCCCCCCCCGCAAATACTACTAATTTGGTATATTAGATTGCATCAACATTAAAACATATTAATTAAATTTAACTGATCTTAAATCAGACTTAGAAGATTACGATCATTTGAAATTTGCACACTTACACTAATGCATCATTACACATGAATACAAATATATGGGGGGGGGGGAGGCACACCAGCATCTCTTATTATGCCTAAAACGGGGTTTATAGTTCTGATTAGTTGTCATCAAGTTGGTTACTAGAGACATGCATTGGACAAATGTTCCAAGAAGTTGAAAGGAAATTACATTACTGAGAATATGCACAGAATTTCTTTATTTGTCAAAGCTGCATAATACTGTCTAAAGATTTTTTGTTTGTTCGTTTACTGAACTTATGCTGCCTTGCGGATAAAGAGAGCGCTGCTTTTAGGTGGCCGTCTCCCGCCTCCACGGGCAACTGTCCTAGCTGAAGGGATGTCGAGGCTTTTTTCTTCCACCTCAAGCGCCCTCTAGCGTGCAATAGCTGCATAGGTTGCTGTGTAGAGGGAGATGGAGAGAAGAAAGGATAAGAAATGTTCTACCAATCGCTGTCCTAATTCCTGAATTCCTTTGCTTTTCTTTTCCTCCTTCCTCAAAGGGGTCATTTCCACCGAAGTGTATGGCAAAACAAAAGAGGTGCTTTGCTTTTGCATGAAAAACAAATCACTCATTTACTAAACTGGGAAACAAATGCTAATCCTTTCTCAGGGGTTTCTTTTGAACATTCATAATTTTCCAGAAGTTTCATACACTCTAATAATCAGGCAAATAAAAGAAGGTAAGCTGCTCCCTAGGAAGAAATTCATTTTGTTCCTAACTCACTGCAGCCCAGCTATAAGACATTTGATTGCAAATTGATTAACGTCTCCATGGGTTTTCAGTTTGTGTCTCCATACAAGTGCATAATACTTCTTTCTTGCCTCAGGGGGGTGGTATGAGGCCTAATTGAGGTTTATAAAACAATTTCAGTTCCGCAGATACAATTTTTGATATACAGTTGAACCCACCTTTCACCTTGCATCCACTAACAGGGTTTCAAATTCTCTTTGGTAGTCCAGAGGGAAACTGTGATTGGGATCTGTATTTTCATAAATGTGTCGTGAAAACAACTCTATTGTAAATAGTGGCTTTGCTCAAGAGACTTAGAATGGTAGGAAATGGGGGAGAATATTTGGAGAAGAAAAATGTACTTGCTTTTGCAAACACTGTGTGTGAATAAGTACAGATAAATACTAAGGCAAAATTCCTACAAGACATACATTTGGGCATATCTCCCTAAATTTTAAAACAAGCTAACAATAACAGAAGGTAGTTTTACTCACCCAAACACCATGCACTCAACACTTAGTCTCTGAGAAAGAAGCAGACACCTGTAAACAAACTTGTGCATTGGCATCTGTTCAGATGGTAGGATGTCTAAACACATGTTGTGCAACTCGAGATTTTATTTACTAATAATATGATTATTATGCAGCACCGTATTTTACCACTGCCCTTATAGCTATGATATTTTACAGGGTAGGTAAAGAAGGAGGTGAGCTAACATTATAACACGCTCCATTAGCTCTTTTACATACAGTCTCTCTTTAATTATTAAGGCACTGTAAATGGACAGGATATTGTTGATATCGTTTAAAGTGTGAGAAAACTGAGGCTCAGAGAAGTTAAGTGATTTTCTCAAGGTTATGCAGTTATTAAGTCGAAGAGTGCAATTCAAACCGAGGATTTCTAACATTAAATATAATCTAGTACTACCTTTCAATATTGAAATACTGGTAAGTAACTATTATAACCTACTTTCAAAACAATGTATGACCTCACTACAGAAGGGACTCATACACTGCAATACAAGATGGACTAAATATTATGTGTTCCTGAGAAGAATCAGAATCCTTAACTGCATGTGGTTTTGAAACTATAGATCCCAGATTCCATGGTTAACCAACTAAATCAAAGTCTCCAAGGAGAACGTATATTTTCAAAAAGCAAACACGGTGATTCTGATTCAGCATAACAAACATCAATTTGGAGACCATTTGAGAATAATGAAGCCAAATGGTATCCAAGGTCCCGCTGAGCTCCTCAGCTCAGGAGTCCGAGGCTAAGGCGCACTTCTGCTATTACTATTTAGATCTGCATAGCCCTTCGTATATTTCCAAGCATATCAGCTCTCCTATCTGATCCTTGCAATAATCTTGTGAGGTGAGAAGAAGATACAATATTTCCTCAATTTTAGAGAGTTACAAGCTTTTAGAGCCAAAAGGGCCCTTAGAGATTTTTCTAGTTCAACGTCTTCATTTTCTAGGAAAAAAAAATGGGGAATGCTTTTGACTCCTGAGCCTAAAGTTACATAACCAAGCTCTTGGAAAAAGCCAAGACCAGATCCCAGGTCCTTGGTCTTTAAAGGATATATATCAGGTTGTCACTTGTCCCTGAAAATATGGCCCCGGGAAAAATCATTAAGCTAATAACCTGATTAGTCTTCCAGATATGAAGTCAGAAGACTGGGGAAAAAAACAAACAATCACAACAACAAAAAACATAGTTTAGACCCAAATTAATGCAGTCTAGAAAAGGTCTACTTACATTTTCTGGTGAGATTACATTTACTCTCTTCATCTAGTATCTGCTCGGTCTAATAATATGTCTTGTCTTGGTTGAATTATTTCAGTACCCTGGAGTTTGTCTCATTAATGTAGCCCCAGAGGCTCCTTCAAAGCAGATCTTGTGTGCTGTGGATTTTTGGAGTGAGAATTATTTTGGAAGCAGAGGAAGATAATAGCATAAGAAAAAAAAAATCGTGCTCTCATATGTTCTGATGTACCCTAAAACTTTCTCTGGTATCTTCCAGTAGAAAACCCAAACAGAAACAACATTTCAGATGGAGATAATGTAAGGCCTGACTTCTGCATTCTCCGAAAGCAGAGAAAGACAAATGCAGGGAGCCTGCTGAATTTTTTCTCACTCTTCCTTTTTGCATAAGGATATTCTGGCTTTCTTCCTCCAAATGATCTCATTGTGCCTGAGCAGAGAACTCCTTATTTTTCATCAGGTTGTTCCCTGCCACCCCCGCTCCCCCCCTCCCCAATTACATAAGGCATATAGTCACTTTTCTGGAATAAAAAGTAATAATAAATGGCATTAGTGCTTGTACTTGGAATTTTTACTACTGAATGTTTATTATCTTGCTAGGCACTATAGGGATTGATGGGCATATGTTATCTCATTTATTCTCTACAATAACCTCCCAATTTTTCAGATGAAGAAATCATCAAGGGAAATGTATTTTCTTCTCTCCGTCCCAACTAGATCTCTGCTCACCTTTCTACTATCATTTCATAGCACACACAGTCTCTCTGTCCTGTGTGCAACAGCCACACTAAACATTTCTTGGTCCTTTGAAAATGTTAACTCCATTATTTGGGGGCACAGGAGGTGTAACACCTGAAAGAAAAAGCAAGATATATAGATGTTTCTGGGGTCATCGAGCGAGATCCGGCCAATAGTCACAGTACTGGTTCTGTAAATTAGACAGCTAACTGGTTAACCACTTTGATAACCTCTCCGAGTCTCATTTGCCTTTGTGTATAAGCTATTGTGTGCTTTATGGAATGTTTAACTCACAGGGTTGTTGGATTAAAGGATGCAATGAAAGACAAAAATGTCTAGTTTTTAGTATATATGTTAGTTTCCTCTCAAGTGAGCCCATGGATACCTATCTACAAAAAGCAGACGGCCAGAACACAGATTCTTCTGAGATCCCTATAGCTAGGCTGCTCCTCTTAATTGTGTAATTCTGTGTCCTGGCTACACAGGGCATTCAGTCAGACCCCAATCAGCCCTTTAAATGGTATCATCCACTGTTTTCCACACATCTGAGCTCCAAGCAAACAAGCCTTCAGTTTTCCCCAAACCATCATCTTCTAAACAATTTATACCCTGCACACACAACTGCATTTCTTCCTGAGAATTGAAATTGTTTTTTTTTTTCTCTTATTGTATCTTCCTCCCCACTCCACTTTGATTACTAAGACACTAAAGGCAGCTAATGTTAGAAGGAGGCCTGCTTCAGTCTTATGATCTGGTAAAAAAATACGGATTAATATTTTGCGTTTAATGACCTAAAGAAGAAATAATGGGATCTCAAGGCATAAATGAGAGAAAGGAAAGGGTAAGGGTCAAGGTCCTTATGGAAGATAAGCTCTCCTACTTCTCCGGTGAAAAGGGCACTGGTATCAGTTTTCAATCAGGAGCGTGTTAGAATTTACAGACAGGGAAAACGACTGGCCACTAGGTTTTGTACTTATGTTCAGAACATTTGATAGGTGAGTCCTTGGCCAGCTGAGGGCTTCAGAGGAGAAGCACCCTGCAAACAGTAGGTCAGCCCCATACTCATTTCCCTACCGATGAACTCCACTGGAGATTTTTCATTTATCCAAGTATCTTGAAGCCATGGATCTTGGAGACTAGAGCTTAACCAGCCTTATAAATGAGTAGGTCTCAGGGGAAGAAATCTGGACAGAAATGCCTTGCTTGGGGCTGAATAAGAGAGTCTGACTCCTCTGGGGTCTTGCCTAGAACCTGAATTTGCACAGCAAGAACATTGTTTTTTTAGATAGATTGTATGTCTTTTTGGAAATGCATTGTTATGGTGCTGCTGGTAATTGTAGAGGAGCTCAACGCCCCCGGAGACACTCCTTGGAAATGTCACTAGGCTTGGCTCTGTACTCTGGGGATGCAATCAGCATCTGCTTGTTGAACAGACCCTGAGCATAGAGAAGTGGCATTCTTCCTCTCTTAGGATACCTCTCCGTGAATAGTGGCCATCTTATCTTCCCAGATGGAGCACAGGTATCACTTATACTCTTAAGTCTTCCCTCAAGTCCCCACTTACATACCTCTGCTGCTCCTTGCATATATTTGCAGTATGAGGCTGAACACACTGGCCTGTCATTTTATGCTTATTTGCCTGCCACCCTCACTAGATTGATTCTGAACTCCTTGAAAATCAGAGACTATATTATCCATATCTGTGTATCCTCAACCTAGCCCAAAGCCTAATGCATAGTTGATGTTCAGGAATTGTATTATTTAAGATAATAAACAAGTGAATATGACTGCAAAGATAACTATGGGATTATTGTTAACAGTTGGCTAGAAATAGACCCAGATTTGGAGTTAGAAAAATCAGATGGCCCAGCAGATTGGTGTGGGGAGCTCGATGAGAGTAACAGATTTCACTGGAAAAGAGAGAGGGAGAAAAAGGATCACAAAACAAAGTGAAAAGAAACAAAACCGGGAAACTCAATCTCCTAGAGCAGAAATAAAACAGTGAAGATAGACTAAAAGGCTGAACAACTGGGAAAAAAAAAAAATTCATCCAACTGACACAATTAAGAGGGACCATCAGGAAACAATTCAGACCCGAAATGGTGATTTGCATAATAGTAGTAGTTAATACTAGCAGTGATAATAATTCTAATGACACTGAGTATTAACATGGATCCATCTGCTCCTCGGTGCTTCATAATATGATACCTGAGTGTTTACAAAGCGAGTTTCCATTCAGGAAGAAAGGGACCCCTCAGGCAGAGTGCACTGTCTCTCTGCAGCCTTTAGACTCTCATGCATGTCACCCCTAAAACAGATTCCCAGAGTGCTTTCTTCCTCCAGAGCTAGATGTTTCCTTGAAGACCAGAGGGAAGTATTCTGTTCCTTTATCTTTGAATCGCCAGTAGCACAGAAGTGATGCTCCGTAAATTTTTGTTGATTTATCATCTCATATCTACCCCACAGCAAACTGCAAGATAAATCGATCCTGTCCAGAACCCCCATTTTTCAGATGAGGAGACCGGAAACATCTAGTCAGAGTTGAATCCGGGAAACCAATCGGAGATCTTTGAACACATTTGGCTTTTTCTGCTGTGCCATGCTACAATAAAGATTGCCAAGGTCGCACTGCTTATTAATTACATCTCCTCTGTCAGAAATTCTAAGAAAGTATGTTCCTCTAGTATTCACAGAGAGGACCAAAGAAACATCACCACTTCTCATGCTTCACAAGCATCAAGGGCAAGGCTTAGCACTTTTCTGTCAGTCTTGAGCGCCTAAAGCACCTGTTCAAATTGTGAAGTGACAGAAAACAGGAAAGGCATTTTGCATCTGGATGCACCAATCCACGTGTATTCTAAAGGAGATGGAATCCATGCATTTCTGATTAATTTACACTTAAATCAATGAAGTGTTTGGAAAAGATATTTGATGTTCAAGAAGGCTTTTTAAAAGAACCTAATGGGACTTTAAAGTTGTTTTTGCCTTAAGAAGAGGAACTTATCTTTCCCCCAGACCTTACACTCAAATGATATGACTTCAAAGTCTCATTTATGAACAGAATCTTATTGCTCTCAAAATCTTTCCACTTTCCCCTACCCAGGTGTGGTTAATCTGTATTTTATTATTGGTATTTTTTTTTCATTTATCTGTCTACCTATTTTGCCAATATAGCTTTCAACAGAGCAGGCAGATATACTTGTGGAGTCTGTCAGAATGTTGGATGTGATTTCCTCAGAAAGCATCACAGTGTTGGAGCAAAAATGAGGGGTGAATGCCACAGGTTAAAGATTTCTGTAAGAAGGTAGGATAGGCAAAGAGTGAGGACAGGTGTTTGGAACAGATGGAGACTTCATGTTTGTAGAATAGAATGAAAGGACAAAATTTGGTGAGGGTTGGTGGTAACTAGAATTAATTGAGCAACCAGCAGGTACTGGTGTTTTTATAGAATGTTATCCCATTTAGCCCTCACAGCCGTTCAGAGACGCAGGTGATGCAGAAATGCATTCCTCAGTTAAAGTATGTGAGACTCGGAAAGGAATTCCACCTTTGACTGTCCAGCCTAAACTTGTTAGGAGACCCCAGCATTTGTCATAGTGCAGGTGGTGCACCGCCATGGTGATCTCTGATGGGACACAAACGTGAAAAAATAAACACCATGGAATCACATGGCGGGAGAGTTACTTGCTTTCCAATTCTCTTTTAATCCTCTGAGTACATTAAAAGAGAACATTTCAGTTCCCTGCCAGTGGTGATCTCTCTAACCAGCAGAATGCTGGCCTCAGGCTCAGAGCCTTAAGCAGACCCCAAGTGCCTTGTTAGAATGTAAGAACGTTGTTTTGCATCCATTCATTTTATTTCTAAGTTTTCCTTGTATTTATGGAGAGTGAAAGTAATTTTCTTATTTTTAGGTATGGATATAAAATTCCCTTTTAAAACAAATATTTATGTTGTTAAAGAAGTGAGTTGATTAAAAAATTATACCACACAGACGGTGTGCAGACATTTAAAAAAAAAAAAAGAACCAACACAGAACTATATAAATGACTTCAGTTTGTGGTGAAAAAAAATCTGTATTAAATCAGCATCCTTTCAAAGTACCATTATCAAGTCCCCTTAAACTTGGAAGCATACACATTTAAAGTATTATTCCTGAGCTTAAGGTTTTTATTTGGTACCAAAAGTTGCAAATTCCTCTATTTTGATTTCCTATAAAATCAACTCTTAAAAATATAAATGTCAAGTCTGAGAGTTACAAAGAATTGAAACAGTATAACCTCTTCCAGTGGGCTTTGCAGAAACCCTTCTAGTCTTCAGGTACAAACAGTATTATACTATTGTCTCTCTCTCCCTGCTTCCCCCACTAATACTTGGAAACAATAATCATCATCTTCAGTTAACATCCTTGACATGGGTTGATGAAAATTGCACTGCAGTTTCTTTTGTTCAGGAAAGACTCAACTAAATAAATCAAATAAATCTTCCCAGCATACAGATTTGGAGCAGAGCGAGTGAAAACAAATGAAAACATACTTCCATTTTTTGGTGCCTATTTTATTTGGTTTATCACCCAATTTCATTTGGGGAGACACTGCAGACTTCTTCAATGAGAGTTTATTTTTATTTTTTTTCCCTTGCCATTGTAAGGGGAAGTGAACATATTGCTCATAAAGTGTTAAAGTCTCTATGAACCGCTGATAGATATCTAGGAAATGCTCTAAGGATTAAGAGGTGAAATTGTGGAAAATATCCATTTTTCCTCTAAATATTACCTTCAGTAGCTTTACAGCAAGTATTGCTGAAGAAAGAGAACATACCTCACCTCAGTCCCCCAGGACTTCATACTGAGGTACCATTTATGTTTTTCTTTGGTTTGAATTACTGACTAGCACGAGACAAAAAGAGAAAGAGAGATTGGAAAAAAATACAGAAGAAAATAAACACTACACATGTCTGGTCCCCTTTGATCCTTGAACTTGCATGGTGTGCCCAAGTCCTTGGGGTTTTGGGAACACCTTTGGGGATATTTAAAACACACATCTCTTTTCAGGGCCAGAAGGGAAGCGTACAATCTAGAAATCATTTTAGGATTTCACAAGTTTGGAGTCAGAAAACCTGGGACACGTTCTAGGCCTTATGACTCACGAGGTACGGGACTTTTAAAAGTAAAAGAGCTACGGGCGTACCTTGTGTGACTGCACTTTGCTCTATGTGCTTCACAGACACTGCGTTTTTTAAAAATTGAAGGTTTGCATCAACCCTGATTTGGCATTATTTGGCAATAAAGTGTTTTTAAATTAAGGTATGTACATTGTTTTTTATTAGACATAATGCTATTGCACACGTAATAGACTATATATAGTGTAAACATAAACTTTATATACACCAGGGAATTAAAAAAAATTGTGTGACTTGTTTTATTGTGACATTTACTGAGGTGGTCTGGAACCGAACTCGCAATAACTCTGAGGTATGCCTGTATTGCTCTATTGTTGGTTTGATGTGTCTGTCTTTTAAAAAAGAGGTTCTGGTAGTCATTTCTTGATAAATTGTACCATGACCCTCCTGCTCTCTTTTCTACCTGCCCCGTGACTTTGTTCCTGCCGAATGAGTCAGTCAGGATGGGAGTGCTAATTTATTCTGGTGGTCTTTTGTCAGTGTCACTTTGATATCTATACAGAGCTTTCACCTCTTTTTTTTTTTTCTTCTGCGCTAACCACCTCCACTACTCCTTGTTTAACCTCCCTGAACCTCGGGCTCTTCATCAGTAGTTTGGGAGAAATAAACTCTCTCATCTTTCTCATTGGGTTGTAGTAAAAATCTAATAATATGAAATACACGTCACAAAACTGTGTTGACTGCACACACACACAGTGTTATGATTTTTTGTTAACATGTGAGATCAAAAGCAAGAAACAAGGCAGTAGAACTCTTCCTATTTTGCTGCAATTTTGACTCTAACACGTTACCTGTCATCTTTCCATAATGATTTTACAAATAGAGAGGTGAGAGTCCACACTCTCTGTGTGGGGGCTAAAACCCCCTCAGCAGCAGACATCCTCATCTGACTTGCGTTTCCTTTAGAATTCCGCCGTGAGTATTTCTCATTAACGGCTAAGGCATTACGTGAGTGCTTAGCAGGAAGAGTATTTAGTTTGTTTGATTAACCCACTAGAAGTCGGTGTCTTATTAATATAGAAACAAGTGCATGTATGACTATGTGTACATGACTAGCCAGTTTCATCAAGCATGCAATAATTCTCATGTTGTTACCCCTACTTAGTACCAGGTGCAGATAATTCGGAGATGAATGAGACAAGATGTCCTCAAAAGCTCAGTCAAGTGGCAGAGACGATGTGAATACACACGCTTGGTACAAGGACAGCTCTCGAGAGCTGCAGCAGAATGGATGGGTGGAAACAGTGCAGGCTTAGGAGTCAGGGAGTATCCTTGGAAATGTCACTTAACCTCTCTGAATATCCTTGCAACCTTCTAACCTTGGGAGTCACTTAAACTCACTGACAAGCAGTCAAGCATGGCTGGAGTGTAGACTACATGAGAGTATAAGGTGAGAGTCATGGTCTTGCGCCTAGAAAGTTAAATCCACCAGCTCATGGGGCCTTATCTGTTAGACTGAGAAACTTGGGCATTAATCGACCAAGCCTACCTCCTGTTGAAAAATATCCAGTGGGTATAGGATATATCACCTCTATGACAGCCTGTATAAATAGAGCTCTGGAAGTAGTGTAGGGGTAGATTGGATAACAGGCAATGGGAAAACGGAATACCAGTTAAGAGTAATTGCAATATTAGCAAAACAACAGCAAACATAAAATAGCACTCTTCTAAATGCTTTTAATTCATTAACGTCCCATAAATCCCTAAGACATAGGTAATCTTATTATTCTTGATTTCACAGATCGGAAGTGCAGGGTACAGAGATGTGAAGTAACGTGCTCATGATCACACAGCTAGTATGGCTTCAGAGAGCCTACCCTTAGCCATTATATTATACCGTAGTGGTCCAGGCAAGAAAAATGGGGTGAAAGCATTGTGGAAATATGCTTTTTAGATATGGAATCTAAAAAAAAAGGTACTAATGAACCTAGTTGCAGGGCAGGAATAAAGAGGCAGACATAGAAAATGGACTTGAGGACATGGGGTGGGAGGGTGAAGCTGGGGCGAAGTGAGAGTAGCATCGACATACATACATTACCAAATGTAAAATTGCTGGCTGGTGGGAAGCAGCAGCATAGCACAGGGAGAGCGGCTCGATGCTTTGTGATGACCTAGAGGGGTGGGATAGGGAGGATGGGAGGGAGGCTCAAGAGGGAGGGGATATGGGCACATATGTACGCATATGGCTGATTCTCTTTGTTGTGCAACGGAAACTAACACAAGATAGTGACACCACTATATTCCAATAAAGATCCATTAAAAATATTTTTTAAAAGCACATTAAAAATTATAATATTGTAAACAAATATGCTTTTTATTTGACTATACATTTTGGACTTGCTATCTCTGATTATATGATGAGTTTCTTTTTTGGAGCTATAGGCTCCAGGACAGGTGCTCTGAAGTTTACAAATTATTATTACTTTTACTATGTTTTAATGGGGCCTCCTTTAGCGCTTAGCAAATAGCAGGTACTTATAATGGGTTACCGAATGCACCACAGTGATGGGATCAGAGGCATCCGTGGATTTATCTACAATTCCAAGGGTACAATTCAACTGTAACATGCAACCGCATACTGTCCGGCAGGCACATAGCAGCACCATCGTCTTTCCTTTCTCCAAACAACTGCTCACTTCTTTAGCCTAGAATTTCCTCTTCACTCTGCTTTGCAGTTTATACATACAGAAATCCTGCCTGACCTCCAAGATACAGCTAGATGACAAGGCAGCTCTTATAAGAAGCCTTTGCTATCTCTGCCCCTCCGCAATCTCTCAACCATGTCTCTCTCATCACATCTACCAAAAAATCTGCGAAATCAGGGACACATTATTTAACCAAGTATGGGCTACACACAAGGCAATTTGTAGTAAAGAAAATAAAATGTATTGAAGAATTGTTAATATTGGGGAAATGATAAAGGACTGACAGTCACGTATGGATGGAATAGCTATGGGCTTAAATCAAATGAAGTTTGTCCCACTAGATTTTCACACATACTATAGTGAGTATTAAATATATGTATATAATTTTCTTACAGCGTAACATTTCCTCACCCTGACATCAACAGCCCTTTTCATCTCCCTTTACTAACCAATCTCTTTTACCTCCTCTGTAAAACTTCCCCTTCTCCCAACTCCAAACTTAGTGCTTTGGCTCAGTAGATTCTTCTAATTCCTTGAATATGGCCGTTGACAGGGATACCTCTTCAATCCTGTGAGCATGGCAGACGCATCTCATTGATCACGGCTGAGCATGGACTCATTTTTAAGATTTATCTCAGGGTGACACTTAAGCTAGACAGGAAAAAGCAGTCAGAATTGGACAATTCGGTTAAGCTCCTTTGCCAAATAAGCGTACATGCTTCCTTT
This sequence comes from Globicephala melas, assembly GCF_963455315.2. Classification (NCBI taxonomy): domain Eukaryota; kingdom Metazoa; phylum Chordata; class Mammalia; order Artiodactyla; family Delphinidae; genus Globicephala; species Globicephala melas. The sequence continues at coordinate 39,242,050 of NC_083332.1, forward strand.
GGCTTGAGATGGCCTGCTTCATCAGGCTCACCTTGCGGAATCCTGCCAGTTCACTTCCTCTATGAAGCTTCCTTGATTTCCTCAACTCAAGGGGAATCACCGCCTCTGTCCTAAAGCAGCACAGGTCTACAGCACCTAGAAAATCTTTATTTTTTGCATTCTGCTTCCCTGATTATTGTATTCCCACCTACCTTTTTGCCTAAGTCACTTATTGTCTTAGTTCAAGCCACTCTAACAAAATAGCATAGGCCGGGTGACTTAAACACTAGATGTTTATTTTCTCACAGCTCTAGAGGCTGGGAACCCCATGATCAAGGTGCTGGAAGTTTCAGTTCTTGGTGAGAGCTTTCTTCTTGGCTTGCACATGGTCCCTGTTTCACTGTGTACTCACCTGGCCTTTTATGGATGCAGACACGTTTCTTCCTTTTTGTTTAAAGACAGTAATCCCATCATGAGGGCACTACCTTCGTACCTCATCTATGGCCTCTCAAAGGCCCCATCTATAAACACCATCACATTGGGAATCAGGGATTCAGCACAGGAATATTGGTGGGACACAAACATCCAGTCTTTAAGATCTGAATATGTCTTGTGGGCGGTGGAAATGCTCCTTATACTCATTACGGCACTCATCCATGTGTAGCACTTAGTAGGAGTTCAGGAAAGCTGGAATAACTGACTGATGCATGGGAAAGAAAGCAAACCCAACGAGAGACTGATCAAGTTTAGCATAAACCAACAAAATTGAATTTGAAGGGAGGGTGGATTGGCAGGGCCATTACGTAAGTTAATTTGCTCTAAGATGTCAGCACCATTCTGAGCTTACTTGGCTTTCAATCTGCACGAACACCTCATCCTACAGACAGACAGACAGCTTCAGGTGGATTAAATAATCAGTCAAGTGAGAGGAGCATGTCTGCTAAAATACTTGTATTTCAACAATTATTAAAAGCCACAAGGAAGGCAGTGGTAACACAGTTAAAACATTGACTTACTGATCAAAAGAGACACTAATACGTACTCCTTGAAGGAAACGGTACGGTTTTTACATGCATACAAGCAAACCCCCTTGCTTCCTTGTCTCTCTGCATTGTTACTTTCCTTTTGGCTCACAGCTCTTCTGCAATAGTTTCTTTTTTTTCTTTTTTGGCTTCTGTATTCTTTCTTTCCTTCTTTCTTTCTTCCTTTTCTTCTTTTTTATTTCCTTCACTCCCTCCTTCACTTCCGTGGTGTGGTTTTCTTTGGGTTCTTTTTTTCACCATTCTTTTATTTTTCCTTTTTTGTTCAGAGAGATTTTCCTCATCATTTAGATGATGTGGCCACCAAAACAACAAGTACAATTTGTTGAAGAGGAAACTTCATCAAATCAAGTTACACGGGCACTTGTTTTTTGTTTTTTTGTTTTTGTTTTTGTTTTTTACGGTACACGGGCCTCTCACTGTTGTGGCCTCTCCCACCGTGGAGCACAGGCTCTGGACGCGCAGGCTCAGCGGCCATGGCTCACGGGCCTAGCCGCTCCACAGCATGTGGGATCTTCCCGGACCAGGGCATGAACCCGTGTCCCCTGCATCGGCAGGTGGACTCTCAACCACTGCGCCACCAGGGAAGCCCAAGGGGTACTTGGGTTTTAATCTTCATTTCTTAGGTAAAATATCTTACTTCTCTAAATATAAATGTCTACATCTGTAAAATAACATGTCTACAGTATAACTGGTACATAAGGAAGACTTATATGGTTACACTGATCGCTTTTATCAATATTGCATGGGGAAACTGAGCCACTGACATGGAGGTGTAATCCCCTGGGCTTTTAACTCATTCTGTGAATATCAGTCCATTTTCTGAGATCTGTATGTTTCTTTTCAACAGGGACAACTGTATTCTGCAATATACTAACATTCATTTCTATGTGGCAGGTAGAGAGGGCAGCCAGGTTGTAAGTGCTCCTAATTAAAATGCATGATGCTGAAAATGTAAAAGGGACAGTGAGCCATAAACAGATCTCCTGACGGTGGATAGCTCTGTTTTGTGCCATATTCTTTCTATTCAATGAAGTTGATAGTTGCTTGGAACCACAAAAGCTCAGAGCCAAAATTAAAGTCTAGGGTTCCTGACTCCCAGTTTGGAGATCTTTCACTTTATCTATGTTCTAAAATTGAACTGTTAATTAGTTCATTGAAAAGCAAAGACAAGTAGTTTCGCATCACGTATGTTGTGTATTTACTCCACTGAGTTAGATACTGACACTGTTTAAGCTCCTCTTGAATACCTAGCATTTGATATATGTCATCTATTTTGTCATCTATTTCAAAAATTGTAAGATAGGTTATAGGACCCTAGTTTTTAAGATGAGGTAACAGAAGGTTACAGGGGTTAAATAACTTTCCCCAGAAAGCAGAACAAATCCTGGAATTTGGCTTGGCTTTTTTTTTTTTTTTGGTTAGAAACTCCACATAATTTCCAACAAACTGTTCTGCTACCTAAATATTCTAAGTAGTGTTTTGCAGTACCTAATATAAAATGAGTTCTCTTATGCCAATTTTCCTAATGTGAATGAACATCCCCTCATGTTCATGATCCTAAGAAAAAAGTTTAAATACATATATACATAATACATTACATGTGCATATTTGTAATATATGCATTATGCATATTTCATTATATTTTTTCTTCTGAGGCTAATCAATTGAATAGTAAACCAGAACCTAAAGGGAGAGGCATACAGAACAATTTCTGCGTAAATAGAAATTATATATTCTTTGCAGATGTAGTCTAAGTATTATGCAGAATACCATAACAAACCTGGTTTTCCTTGGCCAAGACATATGAAGAAATCTTATTTTCCAATAGCATGGTCACAAATTATCCCTGTCTGTGGAGCATTTACTAGACCTTCCCAACTTCTAATTGCATATTTTCACCATCAACCTCAGCATAGCTAACATTTATGCCAGGAACAACACTGAACTCTTCACTACATTTATTAATTTAATTCTCACAATACCACTACAAAGTAGATACAATTATTATTCCCCTTTTATGAAGAGGAAACTTAAGTTCAGAGACTTTAAGCATTTTACCTTAAGCCATGCAGCTTGGGCATAAATAACCAGGGTTAGAATCCAGAAAGTCTAACTGCTATCCCAAGCCTGAACCAATGCCCTGCTCTATACCAAACTCTCTCTGCAAAGATGTAGAGTAGGTCTTGTCATCTGAGCATCCAGGTTTTGTCCTTCCAACTCTTTGAGGGAAACCCAAAAGTTGTATGGTGTAATGTGTGCCATTTTCCTGATGCACAGTTTTTATTTTTTAATTTCACAGGCTCTTCAAGGTTAGCGTGCAAGCAAGAAGATCATATTAAGTTCTGTGTGTGAGTCTATTCCTAGATCACCCAATATCCATGATCTGTGCAAGGTTCTATTCCTAATCATGCATAAATACTTAAATTTCCTGAAGTGAAATTGATACACACACACACACACACACCCCCCAAAACGCAGATGAACTGAACAAATCTTTCTTCTGACATGAGTCTTGACCTTAAGTAAAATACAATAGTTATTATTTATAATCAAAACAAAAAGGATAATCATAGTTTGGAGAACAGAATATAATGTTTTTAAGTAAGTTATGTTATGGGATACTGGATTCGGTATTGGCCCATATTCACGGCCTTACTGAATCTACATACCCAATAGGGAGGCAAAAAGTCATTCAGGAAAGTATCTCATGTGCATGTTGGTGTTGGAGTGTACTATAATTGATTCATAGGGGTGCCTCGGCCCTGCAATGAATAGTAAGGAAAATATAAGGAACATTCTTCACACACCCTGTCACTGAGTTGCACGATCCCTAGCAATTCAGTGGAATTGTAACGCAGAATGATGCTATGTGGCCTTGGATCTGCGTTATCTGCTCCCTGAGCCTCAGTTTTCTCACCTTTAAAATGAGGGAATGCTTTTGTATGGGGAAGGTAGTTGCTGGCATCTCTAACATGTTCTTCTGTCCCAAGAAGAATGAATAAAGTATTGGAGAGGGAAAAACAAAATCCTAACTTCTCAGAGGAATTAGAGAAATCATGTTTGCTTAAACCTTAGTTTCAGGGCAGTTAGTGAATCTGCTGCTGAGAATCTAGAAACTGAACATTTCTCTTTATATCCATTGTATGACTGCAGTGGGCATAGGTCACCAGATTTTCATAATGCTTTTCCTTTTCTTCAATGTCTATTGGTGAGTCTGTGAAAAATGTTTGGATATGAATAAATGCATATTGCTCAGAACTCTTTAGGATTCCTCTATTCCACACTGCCTGCCATGTGGGTAGTTCTAATCCATGCTCTTCTGAGTGAGTGATGCTGAGGTCCACCCAGCTGGAAGTCTAGCCTGGACTGCTCAGTCTCTCTAACCACTCATTTATCTCTCAGTAAGTTCAGCTGAATTTTAAACATTTTCAATATATCCATTTGCAACACCTGCCACTGTTCTATTCTAATTGTCCATCATCTTTGGGCTGCATTGTAAGGAGAGCTTCCTAACTGGTCTACGTGAATCCAATGTGCCAGATATTCTACCTAGAGTTAACTTTCAGAAATGCAAATCTGCTCATGTGAATTGCACAGCTGTCCCTCCCAGCCTTCCCCCTCTCCACTCAGGCACTCTTTAGAACCTTGCTGCCATTGCCCCTTCCTCCACTATACAGATTAGTATCCTTGTCATATCCCACAAGACTCCGAATGCCTAGCCCCTACCTTCCTCTCCTCATCTTGCACCAACCTCCTGCTTCTTCTCTATTTTGGAGAAAACTGGCCTTTTCTCTGCTGCCCATGCAAGCCAGGCTCTGTTTGCTCACATCCTTCTGTCTGGAGCACTGCTCCTTCCATTCTGAGTTTATTTTTCTCATTCTTCAGATCTCAGTTGAAATACTTTTTTTTTTCAGGAAAGCCTTTCCTGACTCTATTCCCATTTCCAGCAAATGTAATGCTTTCTGTGAAATGCTCTCATAATACTATTCTTTTTTTTTTTTTTTTTTTTTTTCGGTACGCGGGCCTCTCACCGCTGTGGCCTCTCCCGCTGCGGAGCACAGGCTCCAGACGCGCAGGCTCAGCAGCCATGGCTCACGGGCCCAGCCGCTCCGCGGCATGTGGGATCTTCCTGTACCGGGGCATGAACCCGTGTCCCCTGCATCGGCAGGCGGACTCTCAACCACTGCGCCACCAGGGAAGCCCAATACTTTTCTTTTGTGTTGACATTTGCACTCAAATCCTGGCTCTGCCACACACAATTCTGTCAGCTGGGAGAAGTCTCCTAGCCACTTTGAGTTCAGTTTCTTTCCTGGCAGAGTAGGAATGATGATGTGTACATCGCAGATGTGCCCTGGGAATCAAAGGAGATAATAGACATGACGCTGGATGTGCTTTGTTTTTACCTTCATTGGGCCTGCTTCTCCAGTGCAGAGGCAGAGGTCTTTTCACACATACATATGCATACGTGCATGCATATGCACACACACACACTGCTCTCTTTTCCATAGGGCAGCGGTCCCCAACCTTTTTGGCACCAGGGACCAGTTTACTGGAAGACAACTTCTCCACAGCAGGGGGTGGGGATGGTTCAGTCGGTAATGCAAGCGATGGGGAGCGATGCAGAGCGGCAGATGAAGCTTTACTCTCTCACCCACCTGCCACTCACCTCCTGCTGCGTGGCCTGGTTCCTAACAGGCCCCGGAACGCTACTGGTCCACAGCCTGGGGGTTAAGGAGTCCTGCCATAGGATATACCTGGGGCGTGTTAAACAGCTTTTTATCAAACCCAACCTTAATCATCTGAGTTTGGAGGGAAGAAGAAAAGCATTTAAAAAATTCACTCTGCTGGGCTTCCCTGGTGGCGCAGTGGTTGGGAGCCCGCCTGCCGATGCAGGGGACACGGGTTCGTGCCCCGGTCCGGGAATATCCCAAGTGCCGCGGAGCGGGAGCAGCTGGGCCCGTGAGCCACGGCCGCTGAGCCTGCATGTCCGGAGCCTGTGCTCCGCAAAGGGAGAGGCCACAACAGTGAGAGGCCCGGGTACTGCAAAAAAAAAAAAAAAAATTCACTCTGTTGATTCCTCTATCATGTGTTTCTTCTGAATAGTGGTTAGAAGCACAGACGCTTCATTACTATTTCCTGGGTTCAAGTTCAGACTGCACTGTTTATTTGATGTGTGAACTATATAGCTTATTTGCTGTGAAGCCCCTCTAAAATGGAAATAATACAGAACTTAGCTCATAAACCTGTAATGAAGAGCAACTTCATACATCAGAATAGTTTCCAGTTATAGTAAGCGCTATGTGGGTTCTGGCTGGCATTACAGATCAGCATTTACCTATCTTGAAAACGCAATTAACTTGGTTTTCTTTTCATAATGCTATGACAGGGCTCTTAGAATTCTGAGAAGGCACTGGGAAATGAGTGAAAGAGGAAGCAAGCCAGCACAGAAGTCACCTTTTTACATTATTTATGTATCATGCACATGAAAGTTAGGCAAGAGTGAAGACATCCATTTGTTTTCTTGCCTTTGATAAGTTCATGAACGTTAACATATTATGCCAAGCAACATCTGTCTTTTCTATTCAATATCTTTCTTCTGACCAAGTTTCTGTATGTTTTTCCGGGTGTTTACAGACACATAAATGAGGTCTTCAGACCATATTCACTGAAAAAGGATGCTTGGGAGAGGAGTGGAGACAATGAAATATTTCTGTTAAATGCTAAATAGTTACCATGAATGGGAACAAGAAGTTTATCTTATTCATTTTCTTTGAAAACCCTGTGAGTTATAGAAACTCATTTTGCCCTCGTGGTAGACATAGGAACCACATCTTATTTGCCCTTTTCCAAAGAAGGCATCATCTTCAACCTATTCATTTTTTTCGGCTGTATCTCTTAGAACAAAGAAACAATTACTATTTTCTTTGAGACATTTTCCAGTCTAGATCGTTAGCAAGTCCTGCTGAATCAGAAGCAACACTTCTCTGTAGAGAAACAGAACTCTGGCCACACTTCTGGAACCAAAGAGACATGAAAGTGCTTAGTTCTCTTAAGACTCTTTCTGGAATGAACTTCCCTTTCTCCTCGTCTGGCCAACTCCTGTTCTTCAATGTTTAACTCAGATGTAATCTCTTTCAGAATGCTCTCCCAAACCTCCCATCCCCCTAGGAAGGAGTTCGGTATCATCTGTGATGCTCTAGTCATTAGGGAGGCTACCATCAGCTTGGCACTTAATGTATTTATTGTGCCACTGCCATTATAGTTGCTTATAGAGCGATGGTGGAGAGGCAGTGGGGATAATTTTTCCAGAGTAGAAATGGTTAGCTGGTTCTTCCAGGGGAGCCAGCTCTCCAGCGAATGCCTGGCATTTAAAAATTAAATTCCACTGAGAAGGCTTCCAAAACCCTATTGTCTCCCTTGCTGAGTTATTCAGCCCCTTTCTTGAGTTCACACTGCAATTTCCCCACCTCCACCAAAGCTGTTACCATCCAATGTCTATAATCTATTTACAAGTCCTCCAGTACAAGTCTGTAAATTCTTCGTGGGCAGCAGTTTTCTCTTATCCATCTCTGAATCTGTGGTTCTTAGCAAAGGGCCTGACATATAATAGATATTCAATATATATACCATGGGCAGAAAAAAAAAAAAGAATGGATGAAGAATGTAGGGAAGTTGAAGCTGCAGAAAAAAAGTGTGTTGGACATAGCAGTTGGAACCTCTGTCTTCCTAACCCCACATGTGAAATATTCTGAGACATCAAATTCTCTTCAGGAATGCAGGCGTGGGGGGCGGCACACACAGTTGGATTTTTGTATTGCTTTCAACACTTGCTGTCTGCTACCATGACTGCTGGAAAGCATATGCACGCTCTCAGAAGGGATATTCATCCATAAGTGGTTCTGCACACACACACACACAAATTTAAATTAAATCTGTAATTTAAAAGATCAATGCAGAACAAAAGCTGCCATATCCAACATGAGCAATAGATGAAAGATGTAGTGAGAGGTTTTATTTCTCAATGGAAAATGGGTGTTCCAGTGAGGACTGGCTTTCTTCATTTAGTTATCCTCTGCAGCTCGGTACTTTCATCATTGTAAGAAGCAACTGTGCTCAAAAGACCTCTTTGCTAAAGTGCCTGTGGGCTCCCAGTGCCACTCTACATGCAACTAACCTCTATATGCTACCAACTCTTAATGATGCAACAGAGCCATGTCCACCTGAGCTCCCATAACCCAGCTGACCAAATAAATGGGTCTTTGATAGCAAAATTATTTCAATTTTTAAACTTCGCTTCTGAGTAAACACAGAGTGTTTTATTATATGTCATTGATTTATATTACATATTTCTTCTCTACTTTTAATATGCCTTCCCAGTTTAATTAACCTAAAAGTAACTCATGCCTTTATTTTCCAAGGACTTTTATTGTGGTTGTTTTTGTTTCAGCATTTAACTAAAGACATATGTAAAAATGTACAGGCATACCTCGGAGATATTGCAAGTTCAGTTTCAGACCACTACAATAAAGCATGTTACACGAATTGTTTGGTTTCCCAGTGCATATAAAAGTATGTTTACATTATCCTGTAGTCTACTGAATGTGCAAAAAACTATGTCTAAAAAAAATGTACATGCCTTAGTTTAAAAATACTTCACTGCTAAAATATGCTAACCATCAGCTATCTGAGCCTTCAGCAAGTCGTAGTGGTAACATCAAAGATCACTGATCACAGATCACCATAACAAATATAATAATGGAAAAGTCTGAAATATCGCAAGAATCACCAAAATGTGACACAGACTCGAAGTGAGCAAATGCTGTTGGAAAAATGGCGCCAGTAGACTTGCTCTACACAGGTTTGCCACAAACTTTCAACTTGTAAAAAAAACAAAAAAACAAACACACAGTTATCTGCAAAGCACAATAAAACAATGTGCAATAAAACGAGGCATGCCTATATGTCAAAATTTATGAGATTTACAGGAGTATCAAGGTTTTGTTAGAAACAGAAACTCTGAAATAATAATTTTAATACTTTCAGATAAATATCTGGTTGGAAACATTCTATTCAAAAGAATAGTTTACATAATCCTGTGAAAATTCTCACATTAGTACTTTCTGAAAAACTACCATAATTATGGCTACTAATAATATGATTATACATTATAATAAATGTCAAACTAGGTTGTATATGAAGATGGACTTATTTTTCCCCCAATACTTATCTTATAATAACTCAAAAGAAAACAATGATTGAAGGGATTTTTACATTACTACATGCCCCAGATAAGGACAAATATGCAATACAATGTTTTTCACATCTAGAGGCTTCAGAGGAGAATATGTCTAAAGAAGCTGACAAAACACCATATATTAGTTCAAGAAGGGGGGGTTCGAGAGTAGTAATTTCCCAAGTGTCTGATTTTTGGTCCCAAAGTTCTCTACCACTTCCAGATGCTCTGTGCATTTGGAGGCAGGGGGGTTGTTAAACTTGAGAATGTAAGCCAATAATCATTTATTTGATAACACTCACCTATGTGCAGCGGAAGAAAATGTTTTGTTGCAAATCTGTGCACCTGGTTTCTTTGTTATGATCTTACATTGCACTAGTTCATCTCAGAAAGGAAGTGACAGTTGCTGTACAACTAGACTCCAAGAAATATGCTTGTTGAGTGTTTTAATAGAAGATATTTTAGGAATTTTCACACAAATTACCTGAAGAATTTTTAGAACACCCTAAACACTCTCCCTGCTTTTCACCTTCTTGGTGCCTATCAATTGTGTGTAAGCCAGGGATCTGTGAAAAATATATGACTCTACTGATAGATTACAAGTCATCTGTGAACCTTCAGAAATGTATGGCAAGTTGTATCTGTCTACAGTTTTTAGCCAAAAGCTTTAATTATATTTCTATTGACCTTCCAAACAGTAAATCCTACTAAAAGTATATCTAACATTTGAGTGGTTCAAAGAGACAGACTGGTATTTATTAATCACCTATTGCAGGCCAGGCTCTTCACATTCATTAATTCATAATATTTTCACTGTGGTATAATAAGGTAGTTGGAATTACTTATGTTTTACAATTTAAAATGTTAGACTTCAGGGGACTTCCCTGGTGGTGCAGTGGTTAAGAATCCGTCTGCCAATGCAGGGGACACGGGTTCGAGCCCTGGTCCAGGAAGATGCCACATGCCACAGAGCAACTAAGCCCGTGAACCACAACTACTGAGCCTGAGCTCTAGAGCCCGCGAGCCGTAACTACTGAGTCCGCATGCCACAACTACTGAAGCCCGCGTGCCTAGAGTCTGTGATCTGCAACAAGAGGAGCCACTGCAATGAGAAGCCCTCACACCGCAATGAAGTGTAGCCCCCACTAGCCACAACTAGAAAAAGCCCACATGCAGCAACGAAGACCCAACGCAGCCAAAAATAAATAAATTAATTTTTTAAAATGCTAGACTTTGAGAAGTTATGGAGTTTATATAAGTCATACAGCTAGGATGTGACAGATTGGGCAGTCCAACTCATACACATCTTTCTCCATGATGCATCCATTTTCTGCTAAAATCTACTGCCACCCACAGAAGAAATAATCATTTAAAATGGGTTTCTTGTGGATTTTTATTTTTCTTTCATTGTTGACTAACAGATATTCTGTAAAGAGAATTCTGTATTGTACTTGTTCTTTAAGAGACTCATTATTTGTTTTTTGACCATTTATATTTGCAAGGGTTTGTTTTATTAACACTATCCTCAGCCTCTATGTCTTCTGACCACACCATTCTGTCTGTGCATTATTCAGGCCAGAAATTAATAATCCCATTCCACAAATGATTTTATGACTCTCATTTTACTGAAATGCTTACCCAGTGCTGCTCGGCTTAACGTGAATGTTATACCGCTGGTTGGGGACGACTGGTGAAAGCCAGAACTCAAAATACGTGACCTAACAGAGTCAGACTAAAAACGAGGATGAATACTGTAGCACCTCATTTTGACACAAAACAAGCATTAGGGTGTCAAAGTTTAATTTGTACTAGGACCGGCTTTGTGATTTTTTAATCTCTATTACACTTAGCCACTTGACCCACAGGAGACAAATAAAGCCACTCCTATAACTGGCCATGAGAATTGAGGAGCTTTTTCGTGAAAGTTTTCTTCATCTTGTATCAGCAGGTCTTAGGGATTTTCCACCTGCTCTGCAGTAGAGTAAGAATATTCCTTTGCTTTAGGTAATGACGAAGGATGTCATAAGTGATACAGTATCTCAAAAGTTGATTTCACCTTCACTTGTGCTTTCTATTCTAGAATAGAGTAGCTCATTTTCCTAGCTTATACTAATATCATTAAACACTGTAATTGCAAACCAAGTGACTTCTGGCAGTCACTAATTTCTTACATCAGTTACACATAAAGAGAACAGATGGAAATAGTTGCAACACTCAGAGGTCCCTGTATTTTTCTGTTAGCAGGCCTAAGCACCCGTGGAATTTATAATTCCTTATTTCACTACCTCCTGGATCTTACCCGAAGACATATCTCTATTGCTACAGCAGGATCAGAGCTATCCTTCATTTGCACAGGAACTTTCTCTAGGCAGAGTGGGGTCAGAACCTCAGGAAAGGTTAGCTCAGGGGGCATGCTGATGGTTATGGCAATGGTGAATACCTTGCTTTTATTCTTTCTGACCTCTTAGATTTCCTGCTGTCTTTTCACAGCTAGTCCCAGGTAGTCCATTCTGATGCCCTGCACCTTTTGAATAGTTTTGCTTAGAAAGAATGAAACAATTCAGCTGGTATTTTCATCTAAGGGATGCTTAAGGCATAGGGTATTTTGAGGAGGTATCTTGACTTCTTTTGTAAAACTATTGACCGGTATCAAAATGTCAACATGCATCTCTTTTGTTCCAGACTTGGGGATGGATTGCCAGATATTTACTTACCAAGAATGATATGGGCTATAAGATTCTCAGTGGCCAAAAAAGAATACACACAAAAAAATGAAAAAAGCACAGGGGTGAAATTGATGGGATATGTCTCTGACCATAGGTCTTATCTAGGAGGGGTGGGGGGACCTTTCATAGGTTGAGACAGGAATCTGGGTCTTTAACCTTTGCAACTGTAGGATTTCAGTTTCTCTATCTAAAAACATGTGCACTCTCTATTAGAACGGAAGTAGACTGTAAAGGTCTGCAAATTTCTTGTTTGTTTTGATTTGTTTCTTTTGTTTTCTAAAATCATAAAATAATTCTCTAATGACACATAACGAACTTTTGGCATTGCTCTAACCTAAATTTTCCCGGATGTCAGCCTAGAATTTGAATTTTTTTGCACGTCGTGTTAGTGATAATATTTAGAAGATGCTTGGTCAAGTTTCACTATTATATGCTTTCATAGAATGGTAATCCTTTCCTTTATAGCAAGCTTATCAACTTTTAGTTTTTCACTTACTGTAGAGATACTTGATCAATACCTGTTTCCCTCAACTGACCCTAAATGTCACAAAATCTCCACATTTGTCTTTCTGTTCATCTTTGGAAACAAAGCCTGGCACTATCAGACAAAAAATTTGGTTTCTCACTAATATTTTTATATTAAATTTTTAAAAATTGAAGTATAGTTGACGTACAATGTTATGTTAGTTTCGGGTGTACTACATAGTGATTTTTTTTTTTTTTTTTTTTTTTTGCGGTACGCGGGCCTCTCTCTGCTGTGGCCTCTCCCGTTGCGGAGCACAGGCTCCGGACGCGCAGGCTCAGCGGCCATGGCTCACGGGCCCAGCCACTCCGCGGCATGTGGGATCTTCCCGGACCGGGGCACGAACCCGTGTCCCCTGCATCGGCAGGCGGACTCTCAACCACTGCACCACCAGGGAAGCCCCTACATAGTGATTTGACATTTGCATACATTACGAAATGATCACCGTTGTAAGTCTAGTAACCATAAGTCCCCATAAAGAGTTATTACAGTATTTCAATAATATCTTTAAATGAAAACGTGAATGTCTAAGGTTTTTTTAACTTCTCTAAGCCTTGATTTACTCATTTATCAAATAGTCTATTGCTCTATACCTGCTGGGTTTTTAATAAAGAAAGCAAAGCATTTCCACAAAGAGAGCAGTTACTCAATGAAGGTCCATTTCAATACATCAAAGAATGTCTATTATGACACTTGTATGAAAGTTGTCTCTTGCAGACTTATTGTACAGATAGAGTATAAACAAATATCACTGAATACCTACCCTATAAAGCACACAATTATACACAATAAATACTCAATAAACATTACAATGTTACGTATGTTTCAACAAATTTGGCTCCTTTAACTTTTCTCTTCAGCCAAATGATGAAGACAATGATATCAATATTTCTGTTTATTATTATTTTTATCCAACGAAAGAAAATAAATCAATTTGTGTGTTGATTTTTCTGACACGGAGTAATCATCCAAAGAAAATGTCCCCCTTCACATTGCCTGTCAGGGGTTGTACATAAGAGATGCCATCCTTGCCCATTCCAGAATCTATACATCATATCAGAGTACAAGAAAGGATTTTATTATCAACTTCAACTGTACATTACCAGATGCATTTTAACTCACGGACATTTTCTTTCCTTTTTTTTTTTTCTAACACCTTTATCGGAGTGTAATTGCTTTACAGTGTTGTGCAAGTTTCCGCTGTACAACAAAGAGAATCAGCTGCATGTATACATATATCCCCATATCCCCTCCCTCTTGCATCTCCCTCCCTCCCACCCTCCCTATCCCACCCCCCTAGGTGGTCACAAAGCACCCAGCTGATCTCCCTGTGCTATGCCACTGCTTCCCACTAGCTGTTTTACATTTGGTAGTGTATATATGTCCATGCCACTCTCTCACTTCATCCCAGCTTACCCTTCCCCTTCCCCGTGACCTCAAGTCCATTCTTTACGTCTCCATCTTTATTTCTGTCCCGCCCCTAAGTTCTTCAGAACCTTTTTTTTTTTTTTAGATTCCATATTTCTGTGTTAGCATATGGTATTTGTTTTTCTCTTTCCAACTTACTTCACTCTGTATGACAGACTCTAGGTCCATCTACCTCACTACAAATTACTCAATTTAGTTTCTTTTTATGGCTGAGTAATATCCCATTGTATACACGTGCCACATCTTCTTTATCCATGCATCTGTTGCTGGACACTTAGGTTGTTTCCGTGTCCTGGCTATTGTAAATAGTGCTGCAATGAACATTGTGGTACATGACTCTTTTTGAATTATGGTTTTCTCAGGGTATATGCCCAGTAGTGGGATTCCTGGGTCATATGGTAGTTCTATTTTTAGTTTTTTAAGGAACCTCCACACTGTCATCCACAGTGGCTGTATCAATTTGCACTCTCACCAAGAGTGCAAGAGGGTTCCCTTTTCTCCACACCCTCTCCAGCATTTATTCTTCGTAGATTTATTGATGATGGCAATTCTGACCAGTATGAGGTGATACCTCATTGTAGTTTTGATTTGCATTTCTCTAATGATTAGTGATGCTGAGCGTCCTTTCATGTGTTTGTTGGCAATCTGTATATTTTCTTTGGAGAAATGTCTTAAATAGACATTTCTGCTCATTTTTGGATTGGGTTGTTTGATTTTTGATACTGAGCTGCATGTGCTGCTTGTATATTTTGGAGATTAATCCTTTGTCAGTTGCTTTCTTTACAAATATTTTTTCCCATTCTGAGGGTTGTCTGTTGGTCTTGTTTATGGTTTCCTTTGCTGTGCAAAAGCATTGAAGTTTCATTAGGTCCCATTTGTTTCTTTTTGTTTTTATTCCATTTCTCTAGGAGGTGGGTCAAAAAGGATCTTGCTACGATTTATGTCACAGTGTTCTGCCCGCATTTTCCTCTAAGAGTTTTATAGTGTCTGGCCTTACATTTAGGTCTTTAATCCAGTTTGAGTTTATTTTTGTGTATGGTGTTAGGGAGTGTTCTAATTTCATTCTTTTACTTGTAGCTGCCCAGTTTTTCCAGCACCACTTATTGAATAGGCTGTCTTTTCTCCATTTTATATTCTTGCCTCCTTTATCAAACATAAGGTGAGCATATGTCTGTTGGTTTATCTCTGGGCTTTCTATCTTGTTCCTTTGATCTATATTTCTATTTTTGTGCCAGTACCAAACGGTCTTGATTACTGTAGCTTTGTAGTATAGTCTGAAGTCAAGGAGCCTGATTCCTCTAGCTCCATTTTTCTTTCTCAATATTGTTTTGGCTATTCAGGGTCTTTTGTGTTTCCATACTTTTTGTTCTACTTCTGTGAAAAATGCAAGTGGTAGTCTGATAGGGCTTGCATTGAATCTGTAGATTGCTTTGGGTAATATAGTCATTTTCACAATGTTGATTCTTCCAATCCAAGAACATAGTATATCTCTCCATCTCTCTGTATCAACTTTAATTTCCTTCATCAGTGTCTTACAGTTTTCTGCATACTGGTCTTTTTTCTCCTTAGGTAGGTTTATTCCTAGGTATTTTATTCCTTTGTTGTAATGGTAAATGGGAGTGTTTCCTTAATTTCTCTTTCAGATTTTTTATCGTTAGTATATAGGAATGCAAGAGATTTCTGTGCATTCATTTTATATCCTGTTACTCTACCAAATTCATTGATTATCTGTAGTAGTTTTCTGGTAGCATCTTTAGTATTCTGTATGTATAGTATAATGTCATCTGCAAACACTGACTGCTTTACTTCTTCTTTTCCGATCTGAATTTCTTTTATTTCTTTTTCTTCTCTGATTGCCATGGCTAAAACTTACAAAAACTATGTTGAATAATAGTGGTGAGAGTGGGCATCCTTGTCTTGTTCCTGACTTTAGTGGAAACGGTTTCAGTTTTTCACCATTGAGAACCATGTTGACTGTGGGTTTGTCATATATGGACTTTATTATGTTGAGGTAGGTTCCCTCTATGCCTACTTTCTGGAGAGTTTTTATCATAAATGGTGTTGAATTTTGTCAAAAGCTTTTTCTGCATCTATTGAGATAAGCACCAAGACCCAGTCAGCCACACAGCTCAGAAGAAAAGGGAGAAAAAGAGAAAGAAAAAAATTTAAAAAAATAATAGTAAATTTTTTTAATTATTAAAATAAATATAATAATAATAATAGAAAAAGAAGAGAGCAACCAAACCAATAAACAAATCCACCAATGATACCAAGCACTAAAAACTAAACTAAGACAAAAATAAAAATCAGAAAGAAATCAGTCGCAGACAGCAAACCTCAAGTCTACACTTGCTCCCAATGTCCACCGTCTCACTTGGGATGATTCATTGTCTATTCAGGTATTCCACAGATGCAGGGTACATCAAGTTGATTGTGGAGATTTAATCTGTTGCTCCTCAGGCTGCTGGGAGAGATTTCCCTTTCTCTTCTTTGTTCGCACAGCTCCTGGGGTTCAGCTTTTTATTTGGTCCCATCTCTGAATGTAGGTTGCCCTTGGGCATCTGTTCCCACCCAGATAGGAGGGTGTTAAAGCAGCGGTTGATTAGTGGGCTCTTGCTCATTCAGGCCAGGGGGAGGGAGGAGTACGGCAGTTATAATTGGAATGTGGGGCGAGCCTGCAGAGGCAGAGGTTGGTGTGATGTTGCAACAGCCTGAGGCGCACCACGTGTTCTCCCAGGGAAGTTGTCCCTGGATCATCGGATTCTGGCCGTGGCGGGCTGCACAGGCTCCCAGGAGGGCAGGTACTGATAGTGACCTGTGCTTGCACACAGGCTTCTTGGTGGCTGCAGCAGCAGCCTTAGCATTTCATGCCCGTCTCTGGTGTCCGTGCTGATAGCTGCAGCTCGTGCTTGTCTCTGGAGCTTCTTTAGGCAGTGCTCTGAATCCCCTCTCCTCCTGCACCTGAAACAATGGTCTCTTGCCTCTTAGGCAGGTTCGTTTTCCTGGACTCCCTCCAGGCTAGCTGTGGCGCATTAGCCCCCTTCAGGCTGTGTTCACACAGCCAACCGCAGTCCTCTCCCTGGGATCTGACCTCCAAAGCCTCAGCTCTCAGCCCCCATCCACCCTGGTGGGGTGAGCAGACAAGCCTCTCAGGCTGGTAAGTGCTGGTCGGCACCAATCCTCTGTGCGGGAATCTCTCTGCCTTGCACTCTGCATCCCTGTTGCTGCGCTCTCTCCTGTGGCTACGAAGCTTCCCCCGCCTGCCAACCCCTTATCTCTGCCAGTGAAGGGGCTTCCTAGTGTGTGGAAACTTTTCCTCCTTCAAAGCTCCCTCCCAGAGGTGCATGTCCCGTCCCTATTCTTGTGTCTCTGTTTTTTGTTTTGCCCTACCCAGGTACGTGGGGAGCTTTTTGCCTTTTGGGAGGTCTGAGGTCTTCTGCCAGCATTCAGGAGGTATTCTGGAGGAGTTGTTCCACATGTAGTATTTTTGATCTATTTGTGGGGAGGAAGGTGATCTCCACGTCTTACTCCTCCACCATCTTCAAGGTGCCCCCCACCGCCATGGACATTTTCTAATTGTATGAATGCAACTATTGACTTGTATTTTCAATTAAAAAAATATACAATCTGATCTTTTACGTATTTTGACATTGAGAAACTAGCCTCTCCTACCTTCAGCCCTCCTTTGAAAAACAGCACATAAATTGTTACACGGCTAAACACAAATATCTGGTTACTTCCACAATACACAAAAATCATTTTCAAAAACAAATGTCAGGGCTTGTCTGGTGGCGCAGTGGTTGAGAGTCCGCCTGCCAATGCAGGGGACACGGGTTCGTGCCCCAGTCCGGGAAGATCCCACATGCTGTGGAGCGGCTGGGCCAGTGAGCCATGGCCGCTGAGCCTGCGCGTCCAGAGCCTGTGCTCCGCAACGGGAGAGGCCCCAACAGTGAGAGGCCCGCGTACCGCAAAAAAAAAAAAAACAAATGTTGTACTGAATTGGCCTTGTGAAGCACTTGTGAGACTCTTATTTTCTTACAGAAAGTTTCAGCAAATACTTTAGTACTAACAAAAGCTAATAGGTGAAAATCAAGTGTGAAGAAATGAACATTCATAATGGAATGAGAGCTTTGGAAACAATCAAGAATTTAATACTATAGTTTGCCTAAATTATGGTTTAAAATAGCATGCTTAGGGCTTCCCTGGTGGTACAGTGGTTGAGAATCTGCCTGCTAATGCAGGGGACACGGGTTCGAGCCCTGGTCTGGGAGGATCCCACATGCCACGGAGCAACTAGGCCCGTGAGCCACAACTACTGAGCCTGCGCGTCTGGAGCCTGTGCTCCGCAACAAGAGAGGCTGTGATAGTAAGAGGCCCGCGCACCGCGATGAAGAGTGGCCCCCACTTGCCACAACTAGAGAAAGCCCTCGCACAGAAACGAAGACCCAACACAGCAAAAATAAATAAATAAACTCCTACCCACAACATTAAAAAAAAATAGCATGCTTAAATACTCTAGTGTTAAAAATAATTTAAAAAATAAGAGAAATATTGAATTATCCAAGAATCATATAAACTCAGTATTACCCATTCAGTCTTATGCAGTCTAATTATTATCTGAAGGAAAGCTTTGCTAACCTTATGACCTGCATCAATAGGGCTAGAGGGAGTTGACGTATGCAAAGTAAATTTACTATGAAATAAAATCAGCAGCTATAACCCACTGCTTTTTGTATTTTTCATGTAAAAATTTGATACTATTTAAAGCACACTTCCCTACATTTCTGTGGTCAGTTTAGTCAGGAAAAATCCTCTTTGATTAATATAGAACCTGGGCAAATTAGAATAGGCTAATGCACTTGAATCCTGATGGGATGTGAGACATAATTTTCACTCAACAAATACTTTACTTTAGACTCAAAGATTAGGTTAAATTGGGACATGAGAGAATAGGAAAGTGGCTTTGTGAAAGAATGGAGAAAGTTATGAAGATGGGCTAATCTTGTGAACTTCAGTGGTTCAGTTTGTATAGGTTCTCAGTAGTATATAGTCAGATCTATATCTGTATCTACCTATCTATAACCATATCTATCTAGCTACTTACCTATTTATCTAGAGATTGGTTGATTCCCAGGAACCAACTCATATAATCGTCAGGGCTTAGTAAATCAAAATCTGCAGGGTAGGCTGGCAAGCTGCAGACTCAGGGAATAGTTGTGGTTTGTGTCTAAAGGCAGTCTGCTGGCAGAATTCTCTTTTGTTCAGGTGAGGTCAGTCTTTCTACTAAGGCCTTCAATTGATTGGATGAGGCCCACTCACATTATGGAGGGCAATCTGCTTTACTCAAAGTCCACTGATTTAAATGCTAATCTCATCCAAAAAATACCCTCACAGAAACGTCCAGAATAATGTTTGACCAAATCTGGGCACTGTGACCCAGCCAAGTTGACACATAAAATCAATCATCACAACTTCTTGATCTTTTCCCATGAATTTACAATCAGTTACCATGAGAAAGGAAGGTTGGACCGTGGTGGTTGGTATTTTAAACGTCTTTCCTTTTAACGGAAAATATGGTCACTTTAGAGACCATAAAACCATTTTACAGGAAGATGCTTAAACTTGCTCTCTTATTAAGTCACAGCTGTGATTTTTAAAATCCAAATTTGGTTTTTGAACTCCAGACTCTAAAATAAGCTTAAATATTTTTTGCTTCTAGAGATAAATATAAGAAAATATAAGCTGATGCCTGGAGAAGTACTCTTTGACTCTAGAAATACGGATATTGATTAGGTAGTCACCCAGGGCAGATATCCTTGCTAACCTGGACATAAAACCACTAGGCTGAGAGAGGAGGACTTGAAGGAGGTTACAACAGTGTAAAGGGAGGGGCATGCTAATTTAAACAAAACACTGATGAACAAATTCCCACATCTTCCAAGACAATTTCCCAAGATCTGGGTTATAGAACTTCATCCTACCTTGGACAAACCACAGTGATTGATTAGTGGAAGACCATATACAAGAGCACAGCTTGTGCCCTGGAGGAGCAAGGACATCAGTAGAAACTTGTTGATAGACCCAAATCCTCCCTCTCTCCACCCACACATCTTTAGACAGGAGCCTGGTTTATGTTTAAGCCCCTTAGGTTTCTCATACGATTCTTAAACTCTAAGGACAAAGATGGAATGGTAGAAGTAAGACTGAAACAATATTCTTAACAGTTTGGTTGGTAGCCAGCTTTAATATAATTTAGGGAAAAAAAGTAGGGTAGTTTAACTCATGTTATAAGTGATGTGGAAGCATAACATCATTTCAGCCACACAAAATTGTTGAAGTTTTTTTTTTAAATTTTCCTCATTTTATAGATGAAATTATGGATTTAGGTGCTAAGTAACTTATTTGAGATCACCCGGAAAAAGGTAGGAAAGGGTAGATTTAGATTTTGCATAGGTTTTAACATCTTTGTGACTTGGTCTGTGTCATTCAAAATCAGCGAAAGTAATGCACAATTTTGAAAATGTGATTTTGTTATATTGTCAAAGGTGTTACTTATCAGAAAAGGTTTATTTTTCCTTTATCACTGCATAAGACTGTTGCAAAAGCCTCTGGTGCCTGATAGTCTTATTTCCAGAAGTCTCAGCCTTTCCACTAGTTCTCTGATATGATCATAAATGTTCATCAGGTTGTACATTATGTGTCATCAGCATTCTTTTGTTCATGTGGGAGCTATCATTTTATTCATCAACATTCCTTGCAGTTAAAACTTTGGAAGACGGTTGTCAAATTCTGTAGAACACTTATGGAAATCAAGGCCAAAAATATGCATTTAGAATTGATCTCCATATAACTGACAAGAATGTATGCATCTTGGGGCCACATCAATTTCAACTTTCAACTACTGGTCCATAGTTGATTGTGAACACTTCACTGAGGATTTGATAAGATGAAAACAATGACATGGAAATTCCACACAGAGGAATGAAATTCCACTATGACTATGGTGATCAGGGATTCATTCTTCTGAGAGAGATGACTTCTTTAATCAGGATATTAAATATGCTATGCATGTTTTCATTCCTACATGAACTTTTAAAAAATGTAATTTACAGGGTAGATGTCAGACAATTTATTGTAGCTGGTATTCCTTGTTAGCATGCAATACAGCTTCAGAAGTGCTTTTCAGAGAAATCTGTCTATAATGATGTTACTTATTAGGAATGCACTGGCATACTCAATATTAGATAAGAAACAAATGAAAAAAAAATTGGGAAGGTTCAATGTCCTTTTCCAAATGGTGTTTTATGGTGCTATGTTCTACCATTACAGGGAAAGAAATTCTGGCTTCTTGCTTCTTCAGGATTAAGAAGTTACAGCACTTGCTTTCATTTCAAAAGATGATATCCAGTGGATTGCTTATACAATGACAATGGATTAGATGCTTTAATTGTAAAACAGAGCATTTGAATGACTGTCTTTTACAATATTAAAGGGCCTTGTAGTGGTAGTCTGTTTTGCCAGCACATCTGGGTCTGGAGCCTGTGATCAGTAGGGAAGTATCATGATGGGGAAGAGGGAGCCAAGAAAGATTAAATTCCTCCTTGTGTTATTAGTTATTTATCCTCCAATCACCTCAAAGCCAACAGACAGAAGCATAAATGGGTAGGGAATTCAGAGGTGTAGAAGGACTTAGTGGTCAGGTTACCTTAAAATACACCTGCCTAAGACAGAGTGTGTAGTATAGATAAACACTTAAACATAGGAAATTCAACACAGATTTTGTATTTGTTGTTGGTGGTTTTATCTGTGTCACTTACGGTTCATCACATTTTTTTGCAGCTTCTCCAGACAAGGTTCATTGGAAAATTTTTCTTAAACAATGCACCGTTTCTACTACTACTATTTTAGAGAAGAGTAACATGAGGCTTTGAGAGACCAAGTAATTCTCCCAAAGTCAGCTCCTAAGTGATGGAGTCAGGAACCCAAATTGTATTGTTCGAAAGTCTATGTTTGTTACTCTGCAGTGTTCTCTGTTTCTTCCTTTTACTGCTCATTGTTTTTCATTTTTATTTTGAAATAATGATAGATTCACAAAAATTTGTATAAATAGTACATAGAGTCCCATGTGCCCTTCTCTTACCTTCTCCAAGTTATTAATATCAAAGCCAGAAAGTTGACATTGGTGTGATACTGTTAACTGAACTACACACATCATTCAGTTACTACTCATTTTTAATTAATTTATACTGATGTAAATTCAAATAAGCCATATTACAGTATTAAGATTTTATATTAGGAGCCAGCCTAGTAAACTAAAATTGCAGGTAACTTACACATGAAGAATGTTATAAGCATATACCAAACACTGAAAATGAATTTTCATTATAAGTGCAGTTTCAGAGCCTTAAGAAAAGCAGGTCTTAGCAAGTTGTGACTACCTGACATTTAATAGAAATAGTCACATCACGGATCCAATTTTCTCTTAAGAGCAAGTGTTCAGTACATTTTTTTTTTTAATATCAAGTGG
Organism: Globicephala melas; assembly: GCF_963455315.2. Classification (NCBI taxonomy): domain Eukaryota; kingdom Metazoa; phylum Chordata; class Mammalia; order Artiodactyla; family Delphinidae; genus Globicephala; species Globicephala melas. The sequence goes on from NC_083332.1 coordinate 39,264,509, forward strand.
TCAGTGCCAAGCATGTTTTATCTCCAAGTTACGAAGTTAGGAAAAATTAAAAACCAATCAAAATGAAATTATAGTGAAATAGAAGATGTATAAACAAGTGTATGACTTCTGAGTAGAGATCCCCTGAACCATGTACAGCTGAATAGCAAACACCTTAGGGTTTTCTGCCCCGTGGCAGAAGCTTTGGGATGAATTAGAGGATAGAATTTCTACAATTTCTATCTCATTCAATAACCCCACCCAATGGGAATAACCGGTACACATTTTTCCTGAAATAAAAGAATAGAGCTACTCAACTGATCTGAAAAATAAAAAGATTGTATCGATTAATAAAATTGATACAATGTTACAAAATAACATTTTGTTATTTTCCAAAAAATAACATTCAGACCAGAAGAGAAAAACAAGTACATACGGTAAACAGTTGCCATAGGATTTCTGCTATTGATGGACAGCTCCCTATTAGTCAGGAGGTAATTTTTTTTTTTTTTTTTTTTTTTTTTGCGGTACGCGGGCCTCTCATTGTTGTGGCCTCTCCCATTGCGGAGCACAGGCTCCGGACGCGCAGGCTCAGCGGCCATGGCTCACGGGCCCAGCCGCTCCGCGGCACGTGGGATCCTCCCGGACCAGGGCACGAACTCGTGTCCCCTGCATCGGCAGGTGGACTCTCAACCACCGCGCCACCAGGGAAGCCCAGGAGGTAATTTTTTTAGGAAACACTTTCAAAGAAATTGGCCCATAATGATAGCACTCAGAGGAAAACAGGTGGTTTAGAAAGCACTTCTTATCCATTGGAAATATTTGAAGGATTGAGTGGATGTGTGGAGAAGTGAAAGTTCGCTATATCATCATCAATAAGGCTTAACAAGCTATTGGTTCTCTATCTTTTCAGGACAAAAAGTCAAGAGGAAATGGGGGAGAGTGGATTCTCTGTGGGGAGTGCAGTGTTTCAGGAAACTATTTTCTGTTTTCAGGTTCCCTTGCCCCCAGCTCGTTCATGTTTCTGAAAATCAACTTCTTTCTTTTTTTCCTTCATTTGTGTTTTCCTTCCTTCTTTCCTTCCGCCTTCCCTTTTGGCATCCCTCCCACACAAAAATAATTTTACTCATAGCCCTTAACATAAATACTCCATTGTTTAATGTATTTGTCAATTTCTCTTGGTTATGTAGGAGACTATAAGGGTAGTGATTGTACTATATGTTCTCAGTACTGAGTATAGTGCTTGCCACAATGTTATGCTGTAACAAAACAACTTGTAAGCAGGTGAATCTAGATCAAAGATAAAGCAAGAATCAGGAAATCCACATGCTAACTAAAAACTGTTACTTGCCATCTGCCTCTACAAGGATTAAGTCACTAGCCACTGCAGTCGCTGACCTTCAACATGCCCTGAAAGGAGTTCAGGGTCGAGATGTGTTTGTGTTCTGGGAAAAACTGTCAGAACAGGCCTTCAGATCGTTAGATATTTTCAGGAGAAGACTTTATGAGCCCAATTTCTTGCATCTTCTCAAATCCAGAAAAACACTAGAATCATTAACAGAGACGTCTGCTCCTTGTGACTAGCAGCAACCTTCTGCCAAAACATGTGCTTGAGAGCGTGTACCCCTTCTCTAAAATCACATACATACTGATCTCCCCCGCTACCTCTTTGGAGAAGTTCCTCAGAGCTATCTGAGAGGCTGTGTCCCAGGCCATAGTCCTCATTTTGCCCCCAATAAAATTTAACTCACAACTCTCATGTTGTGTTTATTTTTTTTATTTTTCCAGTCAACACCATATCTCTGACATGCCCTCCTGGAATCTGGATTCCAATGGGACTGGTTCTTCCAGGAGGTGTGTGTGTGTGTCGGGGGGAATGTGGCTTCCCATCTGGGCTTGTTTCATGGTCTTCAAATCTCCATGATCAGCTCTTTTCTGTCACTTTGATCCCTAAGAACTTCTTCGTCACACATGGAATCTCAGAGGCCAACTCTCTCCCTTCTATGGACAAGTCCCACACATACATCTGGGAACGGTGTGCAAAAATAGTGTCTTCCAATAGGAAGGTCATTGACCTGGTGTCATTAGCCTTGAGTTCTAGTCCCTATGTTAGGTCCCCTGTGAATGTGGAGTTTTCTAAGCAGTAAAATGTATTTGATAATGTTGTGCATATCACAGTATTACTGCAAATATGAAATAATATGATGCATGTTAACAGTTTAGCACAGTACCAGGCACACCACTGGCACCCTCCAAATGTCACAACTATGGTCTCCCCTACACTTGTCTCTTTTTCTTTGATTGTTCTAATCTCCTGTGGACAATTTTACTTTTTTTAAAGTTTCTTTCCTCCAAGTTCCCTTTCAGTGAAAACTGTCTATCTCTGCCATTTTTTGCATCATAAGAATTTTAAATTGATATTTTAAAGTATAACAGTAATATGTTTTGGAGGTAAAATATCATTAGTGAAGAAAACAATATTTCCCCTGGAAGAAATAATCTCCAGGGGCAGCATTTTAACTGGGATGCCTTCTTTGGGAGAATTAGTTTGATATTTGAGACCTTCCTGGCTCCATTATGTTATATCTGGAAGACCATTCTCAGCTCCTCCACCTCTGATACCCATTAGAAACATTTGGGGAATTTTAAAATAGACTGATTCCTAAGCCCCACCCCAGACCAATTAATTGAGAATCTCTGGGTGTGGGTTACAACAAAGATAATTAAAAACAAAACTCCTCTGTTGATTCTAACAGGAAGCAAGGGTGAAGATCTCACAATGTAGTATATTGGCAGTATGAACTAGAATGAGGCTAACTACTCCAGTGATTACCTGGGGAAATTCATAAAGTATATTAATTCCTGGACACCAGCAAAACACAACTGAATCAGAATTTCTGAGACAGGGGCTCAGGGACGAATAGTTTTTAAAAACCATCTTGGCTGATGCATATGTACCACAAAGTTTGGTAAAAGCATCAAAATCATTAACTCGAGATGTCTGTTTTTTGTGATTAGCAGTAATCTTTTGATGTTTGACTACATGTTTTGTTTTTCTTTTTCCCCCAGCAAAAACTCCTATATATCCTGGCTCCTCCCTTACCTCTTTGGAACAATTCCTCAGATCTGAGAGGTTGATTCCCGGGCTCTAGTCCTCAGTTAGATCATTGAATAAGACATAATTTTCAACTTTTAGGTTGTGCATTTCTTTTTTTTTTTTTATTTTATTATTTTTTTGGAATGGAAATTTTTAATACTTATCTAGACACTTTTACCTCCCAAATCCCCTTGAGATTTCTTTTTAAAAAATAGAATAATAAATAATGACGATGACATTGTTGAGATGTTTCCTTCACAAATTGACCATGGTGAGGTGAGGCTGTGGCAAACGCGTCTCACTGTGGCTTCTCCTTTGTCTTTCGGATGTGGGGTCTCTTTTTTGGTGAGTTCCAGTGTCTTCCTGTCCATGATTGTTCAGCAGTTAGTTGGGATACTGGTTCTCTCAGAGTGAGAGGCAGTGAGTGCACATCCTTCTACTCTGCCATCTTGAACCAATCTCCTCGGTTGTGCATTTCTTTCAGTCAACATTGGTTAGGAACCAGCTTCCTTAACCTCCCTACTTCTCCCTACTGCGAGATTCTGCAAATATCAAAGTTTCCTGATGCAGATACTTGTGACTTAACTTCTCCAGGACTCAGTTTTCTCATTTGTAAGGTGCTGATCCTCTAAGACTTTCAGGGAGTATGCAACCAAATAAATGTTCAAAGATCCTGACACACTGAGAACCCTCAATAAATGTTAGAAACAGTCTTCTTTTGTAATAACTGCAGTTGTGCTCAAGTTCCTTTAATGAAAAAGCAACAGTAAGATTCACCAAAAAGAACAAGTTGCACACTGAGAAAAGAATTTATAGTCATTTTACCAAACAGCTAACTCTTATGTATAAATATATGCATATATGTATATCACCATATGTTTAAAGTTATATGCATTTGTAATTTTATGTACATATGACTATCTGTAATTTAGTCTCGAGTACTTTTACACATCTTCTTATCAAATACAAGAAGAGAAGAGTTATAAATATATGAAATTAACTAGAAATTTCTCATCAATGAGGTATTTGTAAAGCCAGGTACAGAGATAATTATCATTCAGTTATATACATATGCAATGGTGACTGAGATCATAAATGTAGGAGAGCTGGGCTTATACATGACTATCTTTTTTATAATTCCAGCTGAAGTATTTGTTAACTGTGAGTTCTAGGAAAATTTAATTCATTTCTCTGAGTCTGTTTTCTACGCTATAGGCAGGGGTGATGATTAACTTACCTAAACATGTAGAATTTAAATGACATAATGCATGTAAAGTACTTGACTAAATTTTAGTGAAAACATCATAGGTGCCGGGCACACTGCTATTATTAGGAAAGCACTTAGCCAACTCTATGGTATAGAGAAAGCACTTAATGATAGGATGTTAAGGACCAAACTGGGTCCACGCAAAATTTATACATTGAAGTCCTAACTCTCAGTATTTCAGACTGTGACTGTATTTGGATATAGGGCCTTTAAAGAGGTAATTAACTCAAAATGAGGCCCTTAGTGTGGACCGTAACCCAGCATCACTGGTGTCCTTATAAGAAGAGAATACTTGGACATAGAAAGAGACACCAGGAATGTGTGTGCACAGCGGAAAGACCATGTGAGGACTTGCCATCTGCAAATCAAAGAGAGAGTCATCAGAAGAAACCAAATCCTGATTTTGGAGTTCTGGCCTCCACAACTGTGAGCAAATAAATTCCTGTTGTTTAAGCCACCCAATCTGTGGTATTTTGCTATGGCAGTCCTAGCAAACTAATGTACAAGATAACTAAATTAAAGGAATAAATGATAGAGCCTGGGTACAAGAATTAAACAATTCTATTCTTTACTTCAGTTTTTCTAGCATGTTCCTCTACCTTCATGACTCAGTCATGGATACTGAATCAAGCAGGTTCCATCGTTTTTCCTGTCACTTGTTGGTATTAACACAGTCTCATTCATAGATATTTAAACGTATAATTCAGTAAAATATAAACACTTCAATTTTTCACCAGTTGAAAATATTTTTGCTTCCCCAACCCATCTCTGTGTCTATAATTCCTTTTTTTTTGTTTCCTTAATTTATCCCTTCCCTCCCTCTGCTTCAGTAACCACAGTTTGTATTTTACGTCTGTGAGTCCATGTCTGTTTTTTAAATAAATTCATTTGTATTATTTTTAGAGTCCACATAGGTATAATATTTGTCTTTGTCTGACTTACTTCACTCCATATGATAATCTCTAGGTCCGTCCATGTTGCAAATGGCATTATTTCATTATTTTTTATGGCTGAGTAATATTCATTGTGTGAGATATATATATATATATATATATATATATACACACACACATATATATATATATATATATACATATATATATATATACACACACATAAAATCTCACATCTTCTTTATCTATTCATCTGTTGATGGACACTAAGGTTGCTTCCATGCCTTGGCTATTGTACATAGTACTGCTATGAACCTTGAGGTTCATGTATCTTTTTGAATGAGAGTTTTTGTCTTTTCTGGATATATGCCCAGAAGTGGGATTGCTGGATCATACGGTAACTCTATTTTTAGTTTTCTAAGGAGCCTCTATACTGTTCTCCATAGTGGTTGCACCAATTTACATTCCTCCCAACAGTGTAGACCCACACCTTCTCCAGCATTCATTATTTGTAGACTTTTTGATGATGGCCATTCTTCCACAATTCTTTAGGTTAACTTTGCGTAGGTCAAATCTGAAATGTTCTTCCAGTCTTCCTTTTCTTCTCTCTTTCTGCTCTTCTCCTGCTTAATTTACTTCTCTTGCTCCTCCTGGGTCAGGACAGAGTGGATGGGTGGGAGGGAAAAAGGCAGGGAGATGATTTTACTTAGTGGCTGCCATCCTTTTGGTTGTTGAATGTACTGGTAGAAGCCCCAAAGTTAGTCTCTCCTCCCTCTAAGGCTCTTATCACCACCTGAGCTTGGTACTGCTCTCTCCTGTTGGCTTCTTGCAACTGCCTCTTGGTAGAATCTTTTCATGACAACTCCAGCTAGGGGCCCTTCTGTGGTGCTTTCTTGCCTCATTCTTCGGTTTCAAATCACTGGAAGTACACACAACTCCCTCTCCTTCAACAGCTGTGCAGGATGGTCCCACGAGTTCTTGAAGCTCAGCTCTCATTTTTTATGAGTGATATAAGAGTATTCTGAGATCCAATTCCAACATGGGAGAGGGGTTCTCCCCACACAACTGACAATTTTCTGGACACCAATTGGGTGCCCTACAATTCAACTCAACTCCAACACTATCTACCCAGAAACAGCATCAGGTTACACAGTTTGAGGACTCAGACCCACAAGACTGCCTCCTCCCCATTTCAGATGCCAATCACAAGCCCAGGTTATCACCTGTGCTTCTGACTGACCAGCTATAAATTGGAGGTTCCCATGACTCCATCCTTCGATATACCAGTAGCAAGTCAAAGCTGTTACCTGTACTTTTGACCCAGGCTATAAATCAAAGGTTTATACCTGGTTTACACCTGGCTATAAATCAAAGGTTCTAACCACTCCCTCCTTGGGTTAAATTACTTTGCTGGTTTACAGAACTCAAAGAAACATTTTACCCACTAGTTACAGGTTTATTATAAAAGGCTATAATTCAGGAACAGCCAGATGGAAGAGATGCATAGGGTAAGGTACAGGGAAAGGACTCAGAGCATCCATGCCCTCTCTAGGTACACCACTCTCCCCACATCTGCATGTACTCACCAACCCAGAAACTCTCTGAACCCCGTCCTTTCGGGTTTTTATGGAGGCCTCATCACATAGATGTGATCTATTAAATCACTGGTCATAGGCAATTGACTCAACCACTAGCCCTCTTTCCTCCACAAAGGTCAGGGGTAGGAATACAGTTCCAACCTTCGAATCACCTGGTTGGTTCTCTTGACAAGGAGCTCCCATCCTTAGGTGGGTTCCCAGAAGTCACCTCATTAACATAATAAAAGACGTATTTATTGGTCTCATCTCTTAGGAAATTCCAAGGGTTTTAGGAGCTCAGTGTCAGAAACAGGACAGACTAAATATATATATTTCTTACTATAAATCACAATATTCCAGGTGAGTTTCAAGTTCCCAGTCCAGGCGTCCACTCCACTCTCCAACAGAAATTGTTCTCTTTAAGCTCACCTCTCTTGCCTCAATTGGATATACGAATCTAGAAACACAGAACACAGTACACATACGAAGGCATTTCTCATGCATGCCAGTAGTTCTCTGGGCTCTTCTTACCTATAACCTGGAGTCTGGCATTGAGCTGGTAGCAAAGAACCAGGTTAATTCATTTCTTAGGGAATTTCCTGCATTGATGGTTTAATGATCCTTTTTATAATTTGGGGTACTTGTCATTCAGTGCTTTCAGGTTAAAGCTTCACCTGATATTCAGAGCCAACAGGGAAATTCCTGTCAGCATCCTGTTACACTGGTTGTGAACATGATGATGAAAAACTGATATAGAGTTCCTAATCTCTAGGCTCATATGTCTCATGTCGCAGGGCTTTGCAACGTGTGGATTTCAAACACCCAAGAGAGCCAGGGAATTACAGGAAAGATTTGTAAAATATTTATTTTCTTCACGCCCATCAAAAGGATGGAAACATCTTTTGACTTGTTAATTAACATGCACCAAAAGATTGTCTGAGTTAAAATAAATATTCCCCCTATACAATACCATTTTTAAGATGTCCACAGATGCAATTAAGACATGTGTGCAATGAGTAATGTGCATATTTACTTGTATATTTTGAAAACAATAGTGTAAATTTAGTATTCTTTTCAAACAATGTTAAAAGTGTTCTATTATTATCTTAGATTAAGAAATATTTGTATATTTTCAAAAGTTGTCTCACACTTCCTGAAAACATGGGTCTGATTTACATAGCATAAAGAATGCTATTTGAAAATTATGCGCAGGTGTTGATCACAATGACTTCAAAGCCATAATTCCTTTTACAGACACCAGCCATTTGCTTAAAATGTAGTCTACGAGGAAGATTCAGCTAGTTGTGCCTCTAATTAGATAGTTCTGCAAAAGTAATTGCTCAGGCACCTCAGGCACTAGTGTTCTGTGTCTCCAGAGGACCACGTCTGATGACTCGCTGGACCTCTCCTTCCATAAAGATGCCAAGTCCCTATGTCTTCACCATCATGCACAGATTTCTAAGAGAGAGAGAGATTGGGTGTCAATCTCATGTTTCATATTCTGTTCTCGGAGGTAGCTGGATCTCCCATTAACTGCAGTGTTTAAATTCTGATCCCTTGTTGTCAACAGGAATATAGAGAAGTGTGTCCTCAGAGAACCTTGCCTACTTTCACCTCCCCCGTCTATTTCTCTTCCAGCCACTCCTCTCTCACTCTCACTGTTGAATACTGCAATAACAACAATGCTACACGTACAGTGTTTAGAAATCACAGGTAAACAGGGTTGCATGATATGGTGGAAAGAATATACGGCTTGAACCAGGAGTGTTGCATGAAGGCAGTGCCATTTGTTTGCCGGGTGAATTGGACAAGGTCTCCCACTTCTTGGAACCTGCTTTCTCTCCTGTAAACTGGACATCATGGTACATCCTAGGCAGTTGTTAGGATCAAATGAATTCAGAGATAAAAAAGACACTCTGGTAACTGGCTGGCCTGCACTGCTTCTACCAGGGACTCTGAAATTTCAAAGCTGGAGGTAGACAAAAGGAATCACATGAGAGGAGGCTAAGTGATGTTGCAATTTTGAGGGGGGCCTTCCTGGTCATGGATGGTGACACAGCGGTGAGGTGGCTGGAGTTACTGATGTACGTATGAAGACCTAACAGGTCAACGAAGGGAGTTACCTGTATTCGGTGCTTGCTATGTGCCGACCCTGTGTGAGTGTCTTGTCACACTGTAGCTGATTTAATTCTCACAACAACCCTAAAAGGCAAACACTACTATGTTTTCTCTTTCACAGAGGAGGCTACTGTGCACAAGGAGGTAAATACTTTGCTAAGAGTCACATAGAAAAGAAAATAAACAGTGGATCTTAGATTAAAACTCTTATCAGCCTGAATGTAGAGCTTGGGCTCTTAACCACAGTGCTGTTCTCCGGTTCAGAGAACTGAGACAGGAAGAGGGTCAGCATCAGGGTGGGTGAAAAAAGAAGCAGGGAGAGACCTGTGACCACTTTATTTTTCCTTTTATTCATTTAGTTTATTTTAAAACAGTATTGAACTTGCAGAAAAGTTGTACGTGAACTTTGTGGATTTGTTTTTCTTTTCCTTAAAACTACGTGTAAGTTGTTGAAATGACATCCCATCACCTGCAAACATCTTCGTGTGCATTTCCTACAATAAGCACATTCTTCTCCATGAGCACAGCACAGTCGTCTACATCAGAAAATTAACACTGACCCATCAGTGCCACTGACTCCTCAGACTCCATTCAAGTTTTGCCAGTAGAGTCAAAGGTAACCTTTACAGCAAAAGGAATCAGGCTAGAATTTAGTTCTCACGTCTTTTTTTCTCCTTTACCCTAAATCCATTCTTCTGTTTTACCTTGTCCTTTGATGGCCTTATTACTTTTGAATACTGCAATCCAGTTACTTTGGAGAATGTCCCTCAATTTGAGTTTATCTGATAATTTCTTATGATTAGGTTCAGGCTCCGCATCTGTGGCGAGTGCGCTGTAAGTGGTGCTGTCTCCTTCTCACTATATCTCATCACGTGATGCCCAGATTCTCTTTGTCCTATTGCTGGTTGATGTTCACTTGGATCACTTGGTATAGACAGTTTCTAGCAGCCTTCTCCATTGAAAAGTGTTCTGTTTTCCCATTACAATGAATATTCAATACATATCTTATGGGGAACTGTTTGGAAACTCTGTACATAATCCAATTCTTACACAACTTTCAATATATTCATTCATTTTTATACAAGTATAGATGCTATTTCATATTTCATTCAATAGGTTGTAATTTGTTACTGTTACTACCTATTTTGATTCTCAAGTTTTCCCTTCAAAGAGGCTTCTGTGCTCTTTTGAAATCACCATCACCATTACTACCTCCTCAATTTCTCATACAACCAGATGCTCCTGGCTTATTTTGTTTGCCCATCTCCACCTGCCTGGACTCTGACAAGGTGCTCTGGACCACACAGCAACCTTTGATATGCCACAGACACCTACCTTTCCCAGTCTGACCTGACTTGTCTGGGAAGAGAAGAGAAGGAAAGAAGAAGAGGAAGAGGCGTATGCAAAAAGCTTTGATAGAACTTGCAACTTGAAAAGAGACTTCTGGATAACTATTAGAGCAAAGAGGCAAAACAAGCATGATATATTAAAAGTCACTCTCCTGGGGCTTCCCTGGTGGCACAGTGGTTAAGAATCCACCTGCCAATGCAGGGGACACGGGTTCGATCCCTGGTCCGGGAAGATCCCACGTGCCGCGGAACAACTAAGCCCATGTGCCACAACTACTGAAGCCCGTACGCCTAAGCCCACTCACTGCAACGAAGAGTAGCTCTGCTCACCACAACTACAGAAAGCCTGCGTGCAGCACCGAAGACCCAACGCAGCCAAAAATCTATAAATTAAATAAATAAATTAAAAGTCACTCTCCTAACACATTAACCACGTGTAAAGTGCAAGTCGGCTTACTAGCAGGTCCTGAGACTAGAGAGGTAAACTGGTCCCAGTTTGTGAAGGAATGTGAGCTTCTATTAAGCACAGAATCTGTGTCTGCTTCATTGGGTGCTCAATAAATATTTAATGGATGAATTTTTAATGGTTATTATGCATCTGAAATCACCACTGGGAAGTGTCCTGGAGAGATATAACCACTGAATCACAGAAATATGATTTTGGTTCCTGAAAGAATTTCATCCCTTTGGATGCTAGTAAACTCTTACTCATTCTTCAAGTTTCTACCCTTAACTTCCTGGGAATCCTTCCTAATCCCCAGCCATCTTTTACGTTAGATGCTCCCTAATCTGTCTTCCTACAATGCTATGCATATTTGTATCTTCACACTGAATCACTCAGTTTAGGACTAACTGCTTATGACAGGAAAAAACAAATAACCATGACGTGAACAAAATGGGACTCTTACTTCTCTCACATAATCTCACATAAAGGAGATTAGAGAGCTTCATGAGCATCAGGATCTGCATCCTTACAGTTTGCTGCTTTGCAGTTCTTAATGTGTTACCTCATAATCCAAGATGGCCCCTTGAGCACCAGCCATCATATCTGCCTTCCAGGAATCAGTACAGAGAGAAAGATATAGAAAAGTAGGCTACCTTTCTACAAGGACAATTCTTGGAAATTGCACATAAAACTACATTTATTGTTAATTTAACCAGAAGTTGTTACATGATCATACCTCATTACACAGAGGAGTAGGTAATGTGATTAGGTAACGGTTTCCACTAGACTAGGTACATATCAGGGGTTGCTTTACTAAGAAAGAGGAGAGAAATAAATTTGTGGGAACAAATAATAGTCCGGGCTGAAAACACTGACATATGTATTAGCATATGTTTGTGTGCCCATCACTAGCAAGTTGGCTCCATGTATTCATTTGTACATTTATTCATTGAAAAAAATGTGTATGCAGCATCAACTATAACTTACAGTTTATTTGCAGTGTGGTAGAGGATGACGAATTTTAGTATATCAAACAAAGTGTTATGAATTCCTTCAAGCTATGTATTCCCATAAATTCCCCCTGCATTCCCAGCAACTTCAGTAGTCTCTAGCACAAGATACACGTGCAAAAACTGTTGTTAATTAAATGAAGGAGAAGATTAAGAGTAACACAGAGTTTTCTAGAAAACAATATTTCAGAAGCCTATATAATATAGAGAATGAGTCCAGTTTCTGAAAGCAAACTCCTTGGGTTTATCTTCCACCTCTGTCACTTACTGAATGACTTTGGGGAAATTATTTAACTTTCTTTAGAATGGGAATAATAATAGTTACTCCTCATCGTGTTTCAGGGGGATCAAATTAGATGCCTAGAAGAGTATACGACACATGATAGCCACTCAATAAATTTCAGCTTTCTCTAGGATTTTTCTGCCTCTTTCTTATACTGTTCTCTTATTCCAGACTCACAGACTAATTCTACTGAGCCCAGTCCTAAACCTTCAGTGACAGAGTACCAACAGCCATCTGTAAGCTACAGGTAAAATATGTTTGCACCAGGACAAGGATAGAAATGCCACCCTGTTTCCTGTGATGCTATCACTGCTGCCAACTGCTTAGTTAAAAATGTTACCAAAAAAAAAGGCTTCCCTGATGGCGCAGTGGTTGAGAGTCCACCTGCCGATGCAGGGGGCACGGATTCATGCCCCGGTCCAGGAAGATCCCACATGCCGCGGAGCGGCTGGGCCCGTTGGCCATGGCTGCTGAGCCTGCGCGTCCAGAGCCTGTGCTCCGTAACAGGAGAGGCCACAGCAGTGAGAGGCCCGCGTACCACACACACACACACAAAAAGTTACCAAATAAAGATGTCATTTTCAAACAGAGTAATATTTTTCTGCTCACAGTAAAGTTATTTCTTAGCTGCAAATTATGATGGTTATACCCCCATTAAAAGAAAAAAAAAACAGTTTAGTGGAGAAAGGGAAAAAAAAAAACCTGGAAAAGATTATAGGGCAGTATATAATGAACAGAATACTATCAGAGTTTTTTAAAATTTCACTTACATTTGAAATCCAGGGACCCTAAGGTCTTTCATGAAATAATATTCTCCCTTCTGCTCCATTTTTTCCCCTCTTAAAAGAATTTCTCACCTCTCTGTTTTTGGAAAAAAGAAAAGTACTTAGCTCCTACAAAGCAGAGTTTCAAAGAAAATCCATCAGCTCAATGTTTTTCCACTGAAGAACGTGGAAGAAAGTAGGAAGGGAAGTGTACTTCGACATATTGGCAGGGAAGAAAAGAACCAGTTTGTGTTGGGTACCTGCTGTGTGTCTAGATTGATGCCAACTAGTGGGTCAGAGAGCAGGCTCTGAGACTGAAAAGCCAGGCTTCAGATCTTGGTTACTTACTCAATGAGTGACTTTGAGAATGTTACTTAATACGTTGGTGCCTCAGTTTCCTCATCTGCAAAGCAGGGTGAATACCTATGTCATAAAGGTGTGACAGGCATGCAGAACAATTATTCCATGTCTGACACATATTAGCTATTTAACAGAGAGGGGTTGGCTGAGAGAGGTTCAAAAAGTCTCAGATAAACAACAACAACAACAAAACAAATACATGCTTGGGCTCTATCTCCAGATATTTTCATTTAATTTTGTCATTACTTTTAAATCTTCCTAAGTGATTTAAAACTGCAGCCATATTCAAGAAGCATTGCACTTAGCTTAGTTCTTACAATTCAGTGAGCAGCACAATCACCAGAAATGCTTCCCGGCCCACCATACCATCATGTCCAAGGTGAGATGGCTCCAGCGGTTCCCAGAGAGTCCTAGGGAGCCACAGAGCCTATGATAATCACAACTGAAGACGAACCTACAAGCTTCACAACAGTGTCAAGTGGCCAACCTTTCCTTTCACTGTTTCTCATCTTATCCAGCTGCCAAAAAAGGTGTTTTGTAGAAAGAATTCAATTAAGCAAATACATTTTGGGCTAACTTATCTCTGAGCACTGGAAGACCATTTTGTATTGTTGCAGTCACATGATTCACAACGGTGATTGTGTTTGTATTACGGACGATACTCACAGAGGTGGGTCTATGGTGGCCATTATGACACTAAGACATCCAGTAGAGAAAGAGCTCAGGTAGATGGCGTTCCACAATATGCAGCCTGCCCTGGGGGACTAGAGTCCTCCTGCAGATATGAAGTTTATTCTGCATGTACTCTCTGGAATAAATAAGCAGGTCCATCATAAAGGGCTCATGAGAAACTTTTTGTGCTTGATGGAAACACTTAGAAATGAAGATAATTAAGTTATACTGAGATATTTTTATTTATCTGACTTAACCAAAATTTCAGAAGTAATGTCTCCAAGCTTTGGAAAAACTAATCATGACTTTCCGTTGCTGGTAGTGACAAGCATATCATGTATATGCGGATATTCTACACAATAAATTTAGAGGGGTGATATACACTTAAGATTAAGGCCAGATATCCCTACAAAACTGAGTTTAACTTCTCTCTCTGCCACTCTATAGCACCATAAAACTCAACATGCCATTACACCTCACCAAACTCCTATTTTCTGATCTCTAAAATGGCAGTAATGATTAATAACTCTGCTGTTGTAAGGAATCAGAACGATAATATAAAACAAGCATTTTTAGCATGTGTTATGCTGTACATAATATCTTATACCAGTTATTAAGGATTTATTATTATACTTTGTGGGTACAATATGCATTAGCTAGTTAATGTTTGTTCCATACACAAGAGAAGTATAATACAGACAGTGTTTGCTAAAGGGGTACTTCTGGAATGACATGGTTTTGTCTTTAGTTATTGAGTTCTTATGGAACAAAATAGCTTTTGTCTTAAGCACAGGGATGGGGAGTGTCATGCACTGATTTAGTCAATGAGAGACACAATGTGAGCAAGGCAGAGGGGAATGGTACACAGACAGAGTTGTCAGAAATAGCTCCAACTCCAAGAGACTCATTCTTCTAATGTGATAATTGCTATTTATTTTATAGGCTTGCATGTGACATATCACCACTGAAACTGCTTCTAATTCTGCTTTTATTATTAACCTCACTTTTCAATTCCTTATCAACTTTGGACAAGGCTATTTTCCTTTTCACAGCATCAACAGAAAAGCTAGTTTAAGTTTGCTTTAAAAGAAATTAATCTCAAGGCTATTCCCACATTTTAAAAGGACCTTGTATGAGAATGTGAATAGCTGCTATGAGGCCTGGAATCAGCCCTTCCCTAAGAGAGAAACAAAAGTGCAGGTTTAGTGTCATTCAATCAGAGAAACTAATAGGATGGCCATGAAATGCTTCTACAGAGCTGCTTGGTGAAGGAGAAATGCCCAGATCTGGCATTGCTTAGCTGGGTGAACTTGGATAAGTTCCTAAATCTCTCTGTATCTCAGTTACTTCATCGGCAAAATGTAAACATCCATCTGTACGTTGCGTTATGGCAGTTCCAGGTACCAATTTTCTGAAGCATGCACGTAAAAGAAAGGATGGAAGAAACAGGAGAAGGAAGGAAGGGAGTGGGAGAGGGAGAGGAAGAGGCAAAGATAGAAAATGGCATATATAGTCTGAAAAGGATGCATATTCGATAGAGACAACGAACAGAATCTTTCAAATCAGGACTTGGTAGCAATAGCCAGGATTTTTCATCACCACACCCTGACTTATACTCAGAGTTTCATGTTTTGCGCTCCCTAGGAGATGTCCCTTAAAGTTTTCCCAGAGACAGGCATCAAAGGAAGGAAAGTGGCCATACAATGTTCCAAGCATGAAATACTTAATTGTACTTAATCAACACAGTAACCTTATGAGTTCGATGCTTTCAATCTCCACTCTTACCAAGTGAACCCAAGGTGGATAGAGTTAATATGAAATGCCTGGGGTCAAAGGCTTGGTAGAAGGCAAATCCAGACTGAAACCAATTTGGCTTCAAAGTCTGGGTAGTGACTACCACAGGGTTCTGTGCTACCTCTGCAAAGTCTGGAATATTAAATAATTCAACAAACGCGACGACAGGTCATCTCAATATCTCATAATAATGTGTACCAGGCACGATTTTAGAACTTGTTTTAAAATGTTTTATGAAAGAAGATGCTCCTTAAGCTCAGACAGACTTCCTTTCAGACAGAACCACTTGGAGAAAGTTTCTAGATCAAGTGACATTCTAGGCAATTAAGGCCTCAAAGAGCCTAGGAAGGATGCATAAGTTTTCAAGAATAATTCATACTGTGGCAGAAATGCAAGTTGATTGAAGTTACAATGTCACTCAGAAAGTCTGCTAGTCTTTTTAAGAATGGCATTAAGCAGTGACAGACAAGTGACAGGGACAGCCACTTCGACAGAAGTTGACAGAAGGACTGGGATGCCTTAAAAACAGGGGGAAAACATCCAGCGGGAAATAGGCATAACGAGAGATTGTTTTGTTCCCATTTTTTCCTTTCTACTTTTTTAGATACAGATGTCAATACATTCCCTTTTCTAAAGTTTTTAAATACAAAAAACCTGCCTTTATATTTATCTTTTAAGATCTCAAATAGTAATGACTACTTTGCATTTAAACAAAAACACCTTAACTAAAACAGAGTTTATAAAGTGGAACATAGGGTGCCACCTACAGAAGAGTACTGAGAATTTGGGCAAAATGGGAAGGGGACTGTATTTTTTATATTGACAACGCGCTCAAAACAAAGAGCTAAAAATTTTTTCTTAAAAGCTCCAAAGTCGAAAAATTTCTTATTGGTTTCTCATCATAAACCTAAATGAGTGTGGATTAGCTTGTGACCGGGAAATACTAGCCCTTAGAGCTGGAAAGAATTTCTGCTGGTAAATTTTACGAGCATGGAATCAGGAGCACAGATGGGCAGAAAGGTTTACCATCTTCACTAACCTAGTAATTGTCAGACTTGGAATGAAACTCAAATCCCTATCTGTTCTCTTCCACATCACTGCCACTCATTAAAAGGGAACACCTTCCCTGCCCATAGAGATGCAAAGTTCCTCTGATTGGTGTCTGAGCTATATATATTATAGTATTATAAATATTGCACTATATATGTATATACCTATAGATATATATATATATAAATTATATACTTATACAAAGTTTAACAATTTGTATGCAGTTTAAACCACTATTGTTAACTGCTATATAACTGCTAGTAGTTACAAATATAGTAGCCGTGACTACAAGTAGTTATACAGTAGTTATGACTACAGTAGTTTAAGCTATATATAATTCATTTGATTCTCTTGTGATACAGGAAATCTATTTCAATTCAATACAGCTGAAGTTTGCCAAGCTCTCACCATGCGGCAATCACTTTGCTGGGCTTCAGGACACAGTGATTAAGTCAAACTCCTGCTCTCACTGGAGTTCCTTCTCTAAGCAATATGTGTTCTTGCCTTATAATTACACCTTCTAGAACCTTAAACGTTACCATCAGTTTTTTTTTTAAATTTTTATTTATTTATTTATTTGGCTGCTCCAGGTCTTAGTTGCAGCATGTGGGATCTTTAGTTGCAGCAATGTGGGATCTTTAGTTGCGGCATGTGGGCTCTCAGTTGCGGCAGGCAGGATCTAGTTCCCTGACCAGGGATCGAACCCAGGCCCCTGCACTGGGAGTGCAGAGTCTTAACCACTAGACCATGAGGGAAGTCCCCATCAGTTGGTTTTAAAATGTACCACAACAAAAATAAAATTTTGAAAAACCAGCAAATGTTCCATAACAGGATTTCTGCTCTCTATATGGTAGTGAACTGCTGGGTCAAAAGGTGGTCAGACAAGATAAACAGTGTCTCGTTCACCTCTACATCCAATAATCTATTCTGAAGAGAGGTTTTATGAACCACAAACTCATAAACCATGAAGGAGGATTCATTTCCCTCCCTCTCTTATGAAGACCTGGTTGAGGAGTTGAGAGAAGCAAAAGAGAATTCTGCTCACCTTCCAAGATGTTCAAGACAATATCTGTATTCAAATATAAAATAAAACCCAAGCAACAAATAGGGTTCTAAATATAGGGTCTTGATATTCAGTAGTGAGAATAGGAAGGAAGGAAGGGAGCTCATGGAAAGACTATTATACTTTTAGACCTTGGACATGTCTTTCCCTGATTAGTAAGGAACAAAAAGGCAGAGAGATTTTAGTGCCCATGGAAGATCTTCTTTCCTTGCTGCCCAAAACCATTTCCACTGACTGTATGAGAAAGATCCTTAGCCTTTAGTAAAACCACAGAAGAGCTGCACGCAAATGAGCTCAAATCTCTTTTTTTAGAATGATACAAATGAACTTATTCACAAAACATAAACAGACGCACAAACATAGAAAACAAACTTATGGTTACCAAAGGGGAAAGGTGGGAGGAGGGATAAATTAGGAGTTTGGGATTAACGTGTACACATTGTTCTACATAAAATAGATAATCAACAAGGATGTACTGTATAGCACAGGGAGCTCTATTCAATATTTTGTAATAACCTATATGGGAAAAATATCTGCAAAAGAATATATATGTGTGTATATATTTATATGTATACATATGAATATGTATAACTGAATCACTTTGCTGTATACCTGAAATAACACAACATTGTAAATCAACTATACTTCAATAGAGATAAATAAATTATTAGTTAAAAAAATCTTTTTTAACTATGCTTCCCTATATACATATATATAATTTAAAATTTAAAATCTGAATATTACTCATACCTACTTTGTGAGCTTGTGGTTATTAATAAAAATATAAAAATGTACTGAACATAATGCCTGACACACAGTAATCAATAACAGTTACTGTTATTCAGTATTATTAATCTTTGCTCATATCCCAATATATAGCAATTCTTGCCCATCAAGTTTGCTATCTTGTGGGGAAAGTATTACTGATTTTTTTCTCTCCTCAACACTTAACAGTGTCCTTACCAAACCATAGGATTTTAATAAGGATTTGTTTAATAATTAAACAATGCATTTTCAACAACGGGAACAATATTTAACCTAGTTTCACTCTCCCTAGTAAATTTTCAATTAGTTTGCATTACTATATTCAGAATGCTTACATATTGAGAGCATAATGCTAGTACACTGCACCATGAGTAAATCATTTTCTCTTCAGCTTCCTCAATTTACTGGGGTAAATGAATGGAGTGTCTAAATAATGTGATTTATTTGAGAAACCTCTGCTGAAAAGTAAATTATAAATCACTGGGCTTCAGGGAGGATTCTCCTCTAGAGTCTTCGCAGTGAGCACAGCCCTGACGACACCTTGATTTCACACTGATAGCCTTCAGAATGTGAGAGAATAAGTTTCTCTTGTTTAAAGCCACCAAATTTGTGGTAACTTGTTTATGGCCGTGCTAGGAAACTAGTACACCAACATATGCACAGTTCTTTTCCTTTTTTTTCCTGACCACCTTCATCAAGGAAAAAATAAAACCACCCAGGAGTGAGATCAAGGTCAGGTACTTATGTAACTGAACTATATTAGGAAGCAAAGTACTGAGAGGGATGGCCTTGATTAAATGTGGAATAATCTGGGCAATAAATAAATAAATCACTGGGCTTTATTTTTATTTAAATAATTGGATTTTGAAGGTTAAAACTTATTTGTGAAAACCATTCTCTCTTAAGGCCTGTTAAACATAATGACATTTTACTTAGAACTCACAGTTTCATTATAAATAAAAACAAGATTATTCATTTTTACATATGATCAAGTTTCAGTGAACTATCTTTTACCAGATGAGCTAAAATTACATGGAATTCACTTTTGTTAATTGGAGCTTGTCACCCCAACATTGTCCTGAAGAAATTAGAAGCTCATTTTAGGTGCAAAGGACAATTTTTGCTAGGCAATTCTGCTGCATATTATTTACATTGGTGTAACACTGTATTTCTTCTGGTCTAACACACAGCACTCCAAAACAGAGCTTGCTGAGTGTGACCAACTTGAATTGTTTGCCTGGGACTTGCCCAGGTTTAGCACTGGAATTCTCACATCCAGAGAAACCCCTCAGTCCTGGGCGAACTGGGAGAGTCGGTAACCCTAACCGGAATGAAACAGAATTACTTAGACCAGTGATTCTCAGCTGGAGCAGTTTTGCCCCATTCTCACCTCCCCCAGTACACACACACACTCCCCCAGTGATTCAACCATGTCTAGACTTTTTTCGTTGCCATGACTTTGGGGGACGAGTAGTTGCTGCTGGCATCTATGAGGCAGAAGCCAGGAATTCTGCTAAACATCCTGCAACGCACAGCACAGGCACCCTGACAAACTGTCTGGTCCAAAATGGCAATAGCGTCTCTCTTGAGAAACCTTGTTGTAAACCCTTAAAACACTTCTTTCATGCCCTAGAAGGTTCTGTGCTTCCTTGATCAAAGTTGATCTCCATCCATTTTTTCTCTTTTAAACATTTTTGTTTCAAGATGGGGATACAGGGCTTCCCTGGTGGCGCAGTGGTTGGGAGTCCGCCTGCCGATGCAGGGGACGTGGGTTCGTGCCCCGGTCCAGGAGGATCCCACGTGAGCCATGGCCCGTGAGCCATGGCCGCTGAGCCTGCGTGTCTGGAGCCTGTGCTCCGCGACGGGAGAGGCCACAGCAGTGAGAGGCCCGCGTACCGCAAAAAAAAAAAAAACCAAAACAAGATGGGGATACATGTTTGTAAAGAAAAAAAAAATCTTTAACTTTTTGGTATCACCGTAAGTGAAATTAGTCTTCATTGTTTTAGGAATGAAACATGTGTTTTTCAGTGCAGCTTTTGTTCCACTAAACCAGCAGCCCCTATTTGCCCAATAAAACAACTTCAGGAAATTGCTACTTAGACGTATTACAATCAGGCTATTGCCCTCTGTAAATCACCTCCTTTCACTCTGATAAAGATTTCTTTAGTACTATATCTCCCTTATTCCAAAAACTTGGCTTTTCACTTTCCCCGCCGGAGGTCTACCTGGGCCTCATCACTCATTTAGAAGTTTACATCCCCACATTTGAAACTAATTTTTCTACATGCATTCTGATTTCACTCACTTCTGTGGCTCTGAATGTCCAGATCCAGGCTGAGTATGATAGATACTATGGTGCTTTGCCCAGATCCCTCTTCAGGGTTGAAGCAATACTGGCTTCAAAGAGCTCACAGCTGTTTCTCACCGGGCACTGTCTCAGCCACAGGTAATGTCTGGCTGATTTACAGGTGCAAAGGCCCAGCCACCTTTACTCAATGTGGGACAACTCTAAAGGGCCAGTCCAGTTTCAGAGCTCCCTGTGGGATCTTCTAAGGTCACAGATGCAACTTGGTTGTCAGCCAGCTTCTCTCTCTGCTCAATTCTGCCTCCCTCACTTTCTTACAGGTGTTATCTCCTGAGACCATTCCCCAACAAACCTTCTCTCCATCACAGAGCCTCTTTCCAGGGGACAGATTCTACTAAGTTGCTCAGGTGGCCAAACCCAGGCTTATGAATCTACCATTTCTCAGGTCTTTCTGGCTGAGTCCTCACTTTGTCTGTCTTGTCCATTGTCAAGAAAACTATGTTTCAGCTGAAATCTTTGTATCATGTATTCATGATAAAAAGAGTAAGACAAACTGCCTGAAAGTCTTTAATAAAATTGGGTCTGTCTTACTATGAAATTCTCTACATCACTGAATACTAAAAGTTTAGGGTTATCAGTCACAAAGAATTGCGTTTGTATTCATCCAAAACAGCAACCACAACAAAACCTGGAATGTAATGTCACATCCATCTCTGTTAGCACATCTGTCAAGCTAGATTGCCATGCAGTTTTTTAAAAGGTAATAGGAAGCATCAGCAATATAAAAAAATGCTTAGTGCTATCCAGACGTGGCTCCTCCCGTCTAATTAAATTCCACTTCTTTTCCCAAGTTACAAATGAACAAGGAATAGTATTCTGGTTGACAGAAGTCCTGTAATATTAGCAGTAAGTAGGTTTTATTCACAATGACTCGTTAAAAATGTATTTAATATTTTTATAAGTGGTTAGTCCTTAAAGTTTTTACAGTGCCCCATCCCCAAGATCCTGCCTCCACCTTTTCCCACTTCTTTTTAATCACTCATCCAAGCACCTACCACCCTCTGTCATGAATCACAGGATCCCTCCTGCCTTTCGATCTTCTGATTCTTGGAGGACAAACCTGATTTCTGCCAGGCATATACGAATAGTTCTGTCCTTCCATCAATCATCTAAAAGACTCGATGACTAGGCAGGAGAACTAAGTTCTTGATTTTTTTTTTCCTATCTTATTTTAAAGTGCCAAAAGTGGAATTAATGGGCCACAGAAAGATGCTATTAAAAGAAAAAAGCAGATATAGGAAATGAAGTTCACGATCCAGAGACCAGGGATTTGCTCTTGATACACCTGGTAAAGGTATATTGGCTAAACTGACCTAGATGCATGTGAAAAAACAGACTTCTGCAAGCCAATATCTTTAATTACACATGAATATCATATGCCTATTTCCTCTCCTGAAAAGTGGTTTTCCTCAATGGTCACAGCAGAAGGACCTCCCGTTCAACTAGAGCGGCTCTGTTTTAACCTCCTGTTCAAGTCATGGACAAGTCTTATGTGTATATGATCTAATTCCTTAAAGAACCCCTTCAAATGTGCTCTGAACTGGGCACTATAATCCATACTGACCCCTGTATTAAAATTATACCCATGGGATTTTAACATATGGACATGACTACTCAACACAGAGAGGTCAATGCCATTGAAAGGAAAAATTAAAACTGACCAGTTTTGATCAGGCAGAAGCAGGAGCAAGGGGAAAGCCAAGTCTGAAAGCTTTATTGGGGTTTTTGTAGGAAAGGCAAGGCAGGGCAGGGCAGGGTAAACAGCTTAGTATTGGCTAGTCTGAATAATTCCAGTGGGCTTTAGGGCATAGGGGCTGTCCCTAGTTGCCTGGTACCTGGCCCTGTGTTGATTTAGAGTAGGGGAAGTATTGGTTTGGTGTGTTGGATGGATCAATGAGAGTAGGGATGCAACAGGAGAAGCAGGAAGACCAAGAGAAAGTTGAGCACAATAGTCCAGGTGAAAGATGATGGTGGCATGAATTAGGTTGCTGTGAATGAGTACAGTAAGCAGTGGGTGTGTAGAGACTACTTTTGGAAATTGGAACTTGTAGGTCTTACATTCAATAATTCACTGAATTCTAAAATAGTGGGTAGGATCCCAAAGAAGAAGAAGATAAAAGAGAGAGAGTAAAGCGAAGTGTAGCTTTTTCTCACACTCAATTCTCCGCTCAATTCTTGGCAGGAGATGCAGGATTCTATCAATGTTACAGTTCTATCAATGCTGAAGAGTCACTGACAGTGACAAGCACCACAGTTGATGGAGAGAAAACACAATGCTGAAGAGCAGCTGCAGAGTGGGTGAATCTGGGAGATCATAAGATGAAGCCTCCTCTTCCTTAACAGATACTAAAGTGAGGTGACTTTAAAAATGTGGGAGTGATATGGAGACCGACTCCTAAGAGTATAGCTGTGTAAGCTGTCCAGGAAAACAAAACAGACTCCAGACATCAGCAGTGGCTCATACTCTACCTTGTTCACTTGTGTTCTCTTATGTCTTTGTATCATGTCTGATAACACTGATGAGAATATTTCAGCTCCAGGTAGAAATGAAGAGCCCTCCTACGATACAAGAGCCCGTATAAGAGCTCCTTAGGGGAGTTCCCTGGTGGCGCAGTGGTTAAGAATCTGCCTGCCAGTGCAGGGGATGCAGATTTGATCCCTGGTCTGGGAAGATCCCACATGCCACGGAGCAACTAAGCCTGCGAGCCACAACTACTGAGCGCATGTGCCACAACTACTGAAGCCCACGTGCCTAGAGCCCGTGCTCCGCAACAAGAGAAGCCACTGCCATGAGAAGCCCGCGCACCGCAACAAAGAGTAGCCCCCACTCGCCGCGACTAGAGAAAGCCCACGCGCAGCAGCGAAGACCCAATGCAGCCAAAAATAAATTAATTATTTTTTTTAAAAAAAGAGCTCATTAGAACCCTGACAAACTTACTGACTCAATTGCCCATTTCTTGCAAACTGGAGAGAGACATGGCAAGAAAGACCAAGGCACATCGTGACATTTAGAGCTAAGATAATATCATCGTGAAAAATAGACTTTGTGTCATAAGCATCAAGGGACATAATTGGCTTTTTTTCCCCTCTGTAGCTTGATCTTCAACTTTGTATTATATGACAAGGTACATTTTTATGAACAAGTTGAGTGTCTGTGATCAGCCTTCCTATGAAATTAGTTTTGTCCCAAATGCCTGTTATTCCAGTTGTTAAATTACTTCACGTCATGCTCCAAGGCTTATATAGTATACAACAATCAAACGGGAACAACACTTTGCATAGCATTAAATACCAAATATTCTCTGACACTCCAGTAACTGAACGACAGCCAAAAAAATATGTGTTTGCTAAGCTTCCTTGCTGTCCTGATTGCCAAGTGAGCCTAGCTTGGGAGATACTGGCTTGCCAAGTGTCAGTACCATGTTAATATCGTTATTATTCTAAGTGAAGTCTATAATGCCATTTCCTCTAAAGGTATTATTGATAGTGAGGATTACCATTACAATTTGTATAATTATTGCAGCACCAATAACTGAGTCCCCTTCATCAAATATTTATGTAACTATGCTGGCTCTTTCAGCAATTTGGATTTTAAAGGTGTTTGATGGACTGTTTCATAGAATCTTTGCTATTCATCTGAATATTTAATTCATATGTGAGCTTCCAAGGCACTCAAGAGTAAGGAAAACTAGGGCACTCAATACGATTTTGCTCACAGGTCGATGAGGATGAACCAGGGGGTGTTTACCTGGATGAGAAAGCTTCCTGCTCCTTTGATCAGCTAATTTTCCTGCTTTCTAAAGTCAAGTGGAATAGCTCCTCCCTTGCTTTGCATCCAGGTACATATCAAAATTAAAAAATAGAAATTTTGTAAAGTGAAAGATATAAAGGAGACATTGCAAAACTACATGGCTGTATGGATGGTCCCGACAGAAGTCTCTTTCTTTCTCTGATCTCTGTCACAAAGGACATACAAAAACCCACTTGGGACTCTGGAGCTCAATCTCTTGGCCATCTTGGACCTTGGAGATTGAACGCTGACTTGTGCTTTTACATCATAAAGAGCTTCTTGGTCTATCATAGATTTGATGCTCTGGGGATTCTGGAAAGATTGAGAGGGGAGGTGAAGACTAATCAGAAGAGGGTATATGTGGGGTAAGGAGCGTATGATGTCATGGGCGTTTGAGTTGGGGTACAATAGAAAGGAGAGAGGAGGAGCTAAAATAGTAAAAAAAATTCCAATTTTCCCAGGTTCTGTAGAAGAACCATATTAATACCACATAGCATAAAGTGGGGGCCTGATGAAAATCTCTCTTTAGGAGAGTAATACTTTAAAACCTACAACTATTTACTTAAGAAAGGGCAATAGAGTATGTGCATTCTTAACATTAAATTAAAGCAGTGTCTGGTGTGGTATTAAAAAGTCCCCCACGACAATTGTACCATGAAGGTGATGGGCGATTAGCCTTTGTAAGCAAATCAGGGCCTGGGCTAACCCTGCTTTCTGTCTGATTATAAAGACTGTGATACAGTCTATGCCACTTAATCTGGACCCAGGTAATAAGCACATCTTAATTAAGATACCCCGCTGGGAACCAATTTAATGCAATATATATATATATATAAAACAGGATTTCAATTCTGCTTTAGCGTCTTTGTGCTAGATAATGGGGGTGGCTGGAGAAGCTTTATGTCACTAATTTCACAAACTGAATACAATCTCAGTATCTCAGCATGAGTATTTTGAAAGCTCAGAGGAGAAAAAAAATGAAATAACATCAACTAATTTAGAATGGCGTAAAGGGAACAGTTTTTAAATGCTTTTTCATCAGCGTCTCATTTTTAGAAGCTACATTTAAGTGCACTGATGATAACATTAATTGATCTCTTCTCTCTTTGTGTAGGGGCTTTGTAGACTGTTCAATATTTCTTGGATTAAAAAAAAGTGTTTTCCCCCAAATTCCTTCTTTGATAATTTGAAAGAGAAAGAAGTAAACAAAGTAAACAAAGAAAGCCCTAATATCCTGAATTTGAAGAAAAATAAAGTAGATTATAAAGAAGCCCTTTAATAAAATTAGAGTGCTGGGTATATATTCTTAATGCTTTATGTTTTGATTTTTATGACAACAGAATAGTTCAGTTTGATCAAGACTCAGACAACCATCTGCTTATTCATCCATCCATCTATCCATCTATTCATCCATCCATCTGTCCATTTATCCACCCATCCATTTATCTATTATCCATTAATTTGTTTATTCAGTCATTTATTTCACAATCTTTATTGAGCATCTATAAAATTCCAAACCTTTAATGAATGCTTGATATTGGCACGTGAATAAGTTAATGTCTGAGGATGCTACCCTCTCTACAGGTTATAAACACAAAGCAAACTAGACTAGCAATGGCTACTGATGTAAAGAACTTCAGAATGGGGTGGAGGTACTGGAGGAGTTGGCATATGATCCAAGAAGTGGATCTGATGATTCATTATGTAAAAGAACAGGACCCTACGGGGCCTTCCTGGGACAGACCCTTCCCACCCCCCCCCACCCCCGCTACCACCATGTCCTCTATCTGCCTCTTGTTTGTAGAAAAACTATAGTTTTTCAGGCCTCCCCTGAGACACAAAAGTCTGGCTCAAGAATTAATGACTGAAAGAATGTGAACATGTAATGACAGAAACAGAAGTTGGGCCAGGAAAACTGATAACAACTTAAAGAATAAATCAGTCATATGCAGTCACAGAATCTTTAGTTCCTCCCTGAATTACATAGATAACAGTATCTGATGCTCATTTCCTGAGTTGTTTTACAGATGTTAAAACCCCCACTACATGGAAGAAGTTAATTATTTGATGATCATGAGCACATAGCCCTCACACCAGCTGGAGCCTCAGGATTGAAAATGTGAACTCCTATGACACCACCCTGTTACCTCACAGTCAACCAGTCAGAGAACTGTGCACAAGCTGATCACATAGCCTGAGACTTCCCTCTCTCAATTGCCTTAAAAAAATGCCTCCCTAAAACCCACTGAGGAGTTTGGTTTGGTGCCTACAATAAATGCTGCACTTTCCTTCACTACAACCCAGTATAGGTACATTGACTTTACTCCACATGAGCAAGTGGACCCAAATTCGATTCAGTAACAATTTTAGTAAATGTTTGTGAGGTGGCTTGAATCAGTGAGAAGTGACTGGAAAGTTATTGCAAATTAGAATTTTATATAAAATCTTTTTGAAGTTCTATCCCTCAAAGTCAGTTTTAGTTCAGAATGTTATGTTTCCCAAGTTATAGAAAAGATATATATAGAGTTATATATAAAAGATATATTTGCTTATATCTCTACCTCTTGCCACACACACCTTAAGCTTTCTGCACTGCTTACTGCTCTTACTATTCTCCCCCCATTTATATCCTAAGCATTTTTCAGGTTATCCTCTTTTTTGGGAGGATAGGGTAGAGAGTGATGGCAGGTATCTTTTACATAACTCACCGAACTGTGATCCTCACATGAGTGAAGGCCTGGTGTACAAACTGAGAAAGCTAACTCCCCGGGGGTTTACATATTGATGAACTTTAAGGAATAAAAGACAGGGGCCTTGAATATGTAACCTCTATTCGTTTCATTTTGTTTGGCAGAGATTGCAAGAAAGCTCACAGCAGTGAACTGTAACAAATGGAACCTTGATTTCAATTACATCACAATCTTGGGACTCATGGTAGGTGAGTTAAATGGCTATGCTTAATTTAATTAACTATTTTATAATCAATTGCATTTATGTGGCTAACATTTAACAGAATACCTACCAATTACTATATTGTATCTTTAAAAGAATTCTAGGGGCTTCCCTGGTGGCGCAGTGGTTAAGAATCTGCCTGCCAATGCAGGGGACATGGGTTCGAGCCCTGGTCCAGAAAGATCCCACATGCCGTGGAGCAACTAAGGTCGTGTGCCACAACTACTGAGCCTGTGCTCTAGAGCCCGTGAGCCACAGCTACTGAGCCCGCGTGCCACAACTACTGAAGCCCGCGCGCCTAGAGCCTGTGCTCCACAACAAGAGAAGCCACCACTCACCGCAACCAGAGAAAGCCCGTGTGGAGCGACAAAGACCCAATGCAGCCAAAATAAATAAATAAGTAAGTAAGTAAATAAATAAATGAAAAAAAACAGAATTCTATACTTTAAAGCGAGCCAGTGTATTTTGATACCTTACCTCAACCTTTTAAACTCCGTAAGTTTCCTTAGGCCATTTAGCAAACAGCTATTCAATAAGTATAACTAATGTGTGTGCTTACTTCTGCTAATGCAGATTGTATGTCATAAACCAAACAATTGCTGAGAAGTCAGATTTTACAAAGAAATGTAGAGGAAAGGTATTAAATTGTCAGAATGGAATTTCAAAGCTGTTTCACTACCTTAGGGAGCCAAAAATTCTGAATAATAATCATACATATTTATTATAGTATTTAAAACTTTGTAAATCATTTAATGTGCATTTTATCTGTTCATCCCAATGATTTATTTCTGAGGGCCATATCATTACTTTCCTTTTACATATTAATAACTTCATATTCTAAAAAGTTGGCATTAAGCAAATAACTGAAACAGTTCAAACGTGAACATGTGGGTTTCTGAACTTGGCCCTTTTACCCCCCCAAGTTCATGAGACTTCAAGGGTGTCAAGTGAAAAAGAACATCTTATACATTTGTAAAATTTTAACAAATGGCATTTTAGTGTCTTCATCTATAGACCTTCTCTAAAACCTGTCCAAGTGACAGATAATAAAAACTAAAACACAACCAATGTTAACACCACTAAACCACTTTCGGATATTCAGCATATCATTTAGAGTGTTATGCTGTATGTTGATCATTACAGCTCTCCTGTGGAATAGCTGTTGTTATTATTTCCATTTAACTAACTAAATGTTGAAGAGGTTAAGTGACTTGCCCTGGATGATTTAGCCTTAGACCTGGTATCCAGTCCTAGTCAGTGAGACTCTTAGGCACATGAACACCTAAGACTCTTAGGCACATGGACACCCCTTGCTGGTGTCCATAAAGCATTAGTGTTTATTGCCTCAAATATGCCGTCTCAGAATTCTAAATTTTATCCTAAATCTGAAAGTCATGTACCTTTGCCTCTGGTTATTGCCTTGGAGATCGCTGTTCTATCATTTTCTGCACAGAAGCATGAAGGCTTGTCTTGCAAGCCTGAAACTCTCAGCAAACCTCAGTGCATTATTATCCTTGAACTGTTTAGTTTGCTGAATTGTTCTAAACTGTTTATCTGTCTTTGTAAGTGGCTGCGGGTAGCCTGGGACAAGAACCACAACAATAAGATGTTTTTTCTAATTAGCGCAAAGATAAAATGGGTTAATTGGAAAGAAAAAGGAGTCTCCAGAAGCAGCTGAAACTTACAGAAACAAGAAGTCAATAATTCTCTTTCTTCTCTGTTTTTCTCTCCCTTCCTCTCTGTTGCTCCTAACCTCCAAAGTTTCTGATCTCTCCTCTTTTCTGCTTTCTACGACTCTGGCTCCCTCTGCTTGAATAAGAAGAACCTGGCTGCTCCATTCCAGACTTCACTCCTTCAAAAGACCACCATCATCTGATTGATTCAGGAGCATTTCTCTTTTAATTCAAATTATTAAGAGTATGTATCTATTTCTGGGTTTCAAAATTCTATTCCACTGATATCTTTGTCTATCCTTCCACCAATTCCTCCACCAATTCCATAGTCTACTAATGTAGCTGTACAACTATCCTTGGAATTGGGTAGACTGATTTCCTCCTAGTTTATTCTTCCTTTTCAAAATTGTTTTAGCTATTCTAAATCCTTTCACTTTCTATATAAGTTTTAGAATAATCTTGTCCATATCCACAAAAAATTGCTGGGATTTTGATATGAACTGTGTTAAACCTGTATATCAGTTTAGGAAGAACTGACATCTTCACTGTGTGTGTTTTCCCTTCATTGAACACAGTATGTCTCTTCACTTATTTAGATTTTCTTTGATTTCTTTCTACAACATTGTGTAGTTTTCAGCAGAAAAAATGGTGACATATATTAACATAGTAACATGTTTCCTAAGGATCATTGTTCTATTCCCGAAATAGAACTCACTTTGTCAGAAAAAAAATTATTAAGAGATATATATGTTTTATCTTAGCCCTGCCTATGTATTAGTCTCCTTGGTCCTAATAGCTATGACTAATGTAGTCAAAGAAGATCATGTGATCTTTAGGGCATCTTAGGATTACTTCTACAGTAGATATAATACATTGCTGACCATTTCAAAGCAGAATGAGTGAAGTCAGCCCTCCACCCCCCAAAATATTTTTTTACAAGCTGTTTCAGTTTATTAGATTTCAAGAAATTTTGGTGAAAAGAGGGAGCTAGATCTCAGAATCTGAGACACATGTTAATTTTCCAGAAGAGCAAATGAGATCATTGTCTCTGATGATACGTTTATGCTCCAGAGATCTTGGTTTTCTATTCTGAAGATCACAGACTATTACAACATTCTGGGGAACAATAAAGTTGTATAGATTTTCTGGGAACTTATGCTCATTGAGTCAATCCTGCAATTTCAAAATATTCTACAAAAGTAGCTTTAATAGCCAGTCTAAGTGAGAAAAATGGAGCTGTTTATACCAAATATTAGTCAACTTATCAGTGAAAGCTAGTCCATAGCAGGCATAAACAATGGAAGATATAGCTGCTGCCACACTATTTCAAACCTTAAACAGCTAGAAGATTTGCTTGTATGTGTGTCACTTGGCAAAGCTTGGTTAAACAGACAAAAATAACTGCCAAAGTCTCTGGACTTCTGGAGACAGAATTCCCTCCTCTCCAGTCTCTTCACCCACTGCTAACCATCTTTGATGAATGACTATTTCCTCCACCAAGTGTTTACTTGGTAACCAAAGTTTTATCCAATCTTGTCTATTCTGTTGATGATGACTAGTGAGCTTGCTCAAGAGGCCCATTCCTGGGAGGAGGGGACAGTGTAGCTGTCCTTGAGTTGAAAGGAGTCACAGGGAAGTACTGATGGAAATGAGTACAGTTAACAGATGCATATCAGCACTGTTGACTCGATAATTGAAGAGAGGCCTTCGGCTCCCGGGCTGAGGTA
This sequence comes from Globicephala melas, assembly GCF_963455315.2. Classification (NCBI taxonomy): domain Eukaryota; kingdom Metazoa; phylum Chordata; class Mammalia; order Artiodactyla; family Delphinidae; genus Globicephala; species Globicephala melas. The sequence goes on from NC_083332.1 coordinate 39,295,502, forward strand.
GGGAAAAGAGAAAAGGCACCTTTACTGTTCACCAAAGAGAAAGGCCAGGGCAGGATACACTGGACCCACTATATCGAATTGGCTCCCTATGCCAGATTCGTGGACATAGCCTGACTGGACACACTAACTGTCAGTGCACTGATATAGAAAATTCCATGCACGTACAGAATAATCTAAAATTCTGGTCTGGGGAGGTTGAGATTCCTCAGTACATTGAAGAGATGTGTATGTTGGAATTTCACTACATGTGGATATAACTAGTAGAGGAATAAATAAATTTTAAAAAATTTTCTATATTTAACTAAATAAAGGTAGATAGATTACTTTCCACCTTACAATGATATACAACTATTTTGTTCAGCTTTTTAAATTATAAATTAAAAAACTGAAGATCACAGAATTTGCGTGGCTTGTTTAAACTCCCAGGATTCATTTGGATGGTTCAAAACTGTAACTATGTTTTATGGATTTTTCTTCCCAGTGCTTTTCCCTTTGGCACATCACCCAAAAATTAAAAAGAAAATGCAAACAGAGAAACAACAAACTTACAATTTGGAAAAAAATATAACAGGGAGTTCACAGACAATAATCTAAACATGTTCAGTAGATGGTCTATTGAAAAATTTAATCTTTTGAGGCTCCAAAGAGTTTATATAATTTTTTATTACATTTCCCATTGTGTCCATGTTCAGTTGTCTCAAAATTGAACACAGAAAGAATTTTCATTTTTGTGACTCTTTTTCTATTCCCTCTGTAACAATAAGACACTGATATTCTCAGGTTTTTAAAAAACGGTTGGAATGGGCTATATCACTTTTTCTTACAGACAACATGAGACTTAAAATTTCTTTATCATATTACTAGTTTGGGAAAGAGGAAAAATGAGCCTCTGTAACGACTGAGCCAATCATCAAAACTTTAGCCAGAACTGACCAGGGTGGCGTATTGGGAGGGAGAGAGTTTGAAGTTTGAAGGTAAGAGATGACAGGTATTATGAGGGGTACTATCCAAAATCTGCTTGAATAAAGAGTGCCTTTATTTTTCCTTTTTGGTTTTTTCTTAGAATCAATTCATATTGCTTTTTGATTCCGGAGATACTGGAATATTCATGTACTGAAAAGTAATTCAAAGTTTCTGCTTCTAAGAAACTTATGGATTATAAAGAATTGAATGAAAAGGGAAGAAGACTGTCCTAAGGGGCACAGAAATCCTCCTTGTCTGGCCCCAAGATATTTTTCTCTCTTAATTATCTATAAGACACACCTCGGAATCTACTATTCCCATAGATATCCTTATTTCTCTTAAATGAAATTTTATCCAGATGTATATTGAAACTTCTTGAAATGTATATCAAAACTTTCTCCTACATCGCCCTCTTAATAATTTCCCTCACGTAGAAATTGCTCCTACTCCGAGCTTCTGAAACTCTGCAATTCTTTTGTATATTCTCTTTGTTCTGGAAAGTTTTCCTGACCCTACTGCATCCCCCCTTGGAAAGCTTGTCATGAAGAGGCTTTATCTCTTCTTCTAATCTTTATTTTCTCTGCATACACATATATAGTCTAATCTTTCATTTGTAGAGCTTTAATTTTCAGAACACTTGCCATTGGTGTGTGTTGGAACCCTGAACTCCCCTTCTTACACCAGATTTTGGCTTTTGCTCATCAGCTGATGAACTATTTCATTTTCCCACACAGTGTGTCTACCTGCTGTCACCATCCACATCAGTAGCATGCCAGTTTGTGCAACTACTTGAAAATTTCTTGAATTTGCCTGATTTATAAAACAGTGGGCAACAGGGAAAAGTACCTATAGTAGTGATAAAGTAGAGTGTCAAAAAGTGTAATGAAATTAAAAGCAAGACAGACAATATTAAAATGCACATCAAAAGCAATACATGTCGATAGTTAGCTGGACACTCATAAGCCAGTTATCCATATGTTTGATTTTGAAACAAAAGAGCAAAATTAAGGAAACTATAAGAAAAGCTCATATTATGTTGTTGAAAATTGCATCTGAAATAAAAGGTAAAATCAGTGATATAATATCACGTTTTAGTTCTCTGAAAATAGAATTACCATAATAATTTGTAATTCTAATATTTACAATTTGCAGTTTTGAATTTTGGCTGCATTTTTAGAAAAGTATTATTTATGAGGTTGGCAAATTCCTGCATTACTTAGCTGGATTGATGAACATGACCATGGCTCCTCCTTGCCAGGATTTCTCACATTGCTAGTCTTTGGGATATAGAAGAAAAATATTACTCTTCTCTCTTTTTTGTGCAAATGAAAATGAAGGACCTGAGGTTAAGGTTTCTCCTCTAATATCACATAAAGAAAACAGGGTAGCACCTGAATTAAAATTCACGTTTTGCCTTTAGATCTAAGGGCTGCTTCTCATTTCTTTATTCTATCTTATATGAATATAGTCAGTATAACCCACTAAATATGTGGACACCTTTCCATAAGATGCCAATCAAAGACATATTAATCTGGCATGAAAAATAGTTATAAGACAATTAAATGACATACAGTAATCTCTGATTCTAAAAAGTTAGAGAAAATTTGCTTTACCCATCTCCCCACAATATTTCCCTCACACTGAAACCTTTCCTTTCTCTTTTGCAGAACATCCATAATGTGATTAAATCCAACTCACAGAGTCCTTGTCTCTCTTCCTTCACTTTCTGGTTCAGCATTTTACTATGTGGATGACTTGAGCTGCTATGTTTATTTCAACTCTCTTGCTTCCATGTACATCAATATTCAAATCCCACACAGTCAAAAAGGACAAGGTAGTTGATATATGATGGAAGGATAATTTTTCCTTCGACACGAGAGAGGGAAATATAAAGCACTTACAAGTCTTCTTTAAAACTGTTCTGCAAATACTTGTGATTTCACTGCGGAGCCATGAACATGGACAATGTGAATACCCTTATGGTATTTTCCATAGCGAGAAATGATCACTTTAGAATATATCAGTAAAACAATCAGGGCAATGAATGTTTGTCCTAACTAGGGCAGTTCTTTAGACTGTTGAGATCTAACACCTAAAAGACACTGAAACTAACTGAATGCAGGGGTTAGAAAACACAGTGATTTTTAAAACATCTACCCAGGGAAAAGCAACTGAAGGCAGCAGTATTTTATCTCCTCACAAGACTAAGATGAATCCCAGCCACTTGTGGCAGGTTTAACAGGCATTTAACCTCATTAAACATTATAGCCCTCTTCTTAAAAATGTGGATACTAAACCAATCTCACAGTATGAGTTAGGAGAATAAATGGTTATAGAAGCACTGTATCTGGCATAGAGTGGGTCCTCAATAGCTCATATCCTTTACCTTTATCTTCAAATCCTAATGAAGTTTGTGTTTTCTACTCTCAAAGCTTCAGCAGAAGTTTTTTAGATGAAAAAAAAAAGTAATATATATTTTAAATAGCTAATGTGTCAACCAGTAATATAATGCCAATATACGGTGAATATAATGCCAGTGTACAGACTAATGCCTAATAAACTTTAGAAAATTGTTGTGTAAGAAGTTCTTGGTGGCAGGAAGAATAGTATCAAGTGAATTAACATGGATAGGAACAAGGAACAGAACCACAGTAGTGAACAGAAGGATATGAGGAGTAGACCGGTAATTTTCTCAATAAGAGAGGTCATGGTGAGAAGGGAAAGTCATTCACCAGTAAGGTCCGGGTGCTAAAAGAAGGCAAAAATGTGTTCCCTGGATATTCGTTGTTGCTGTTGTTTGTTTGGTAGCCGATTCCCCTGAGCAACCAATATGGTAAACAAACTTATAGATTTCGATGTAGCTCTTCAACCTACTAAGTAGAAGACAGGACTTGGATAAAAAGTGCTTTATTAGTTAGCTCCAGAAATACGTGGGTTGCTAAACTACTATGCTGAGGCTTCAGTCACTGTTAATTTGGAAATAAAATGGGTTAAAAGCTTTCAGTTTTCATTCTGGGGAAGTAACCCCATAATATGACGTAACTAAGTGTCAGACATAAGCAAAATGTCCTCATTATTCTTCTTCTCCCTGCCTCCCAATGATGCTGCACCTACAGTGGAGCCTCCTTTCACCCAGTCACCTGAACTAGAAATGTGAAGTCTCCTCAATCCCTTCTCTTCCTCATCCACCCACTTCCAATCAAGTTGTCCTTCATCTCACCTGACATTTCCATCCAATTACTACTGCCTTAGTCCGTAATTTCTCGCCTGGACATTTTCAATAGCCTTTGTCTCAGAATGGCCATTTTCAGGTTCTCTCCCTCTAGTCCCTCCATCCCTCTGAAGAGCCATCTTTCTGAAACTTAAATCAGCCATACAACTCTTTGGCTTGAACGTCTTCCATGGAGTCCAATGACAATTTACACTCTAAAAGCTTTAGCTATGTCACATGACTATCTTTGCAGAATCATATAAGGCCACTTACTCATTTTGCAGCTTATTTCCAGCCATGCGGAACAGTCTGTCTTCTTCCAGCCGTGATTTCTCAGGCCCCTCTATGGTCCCTCTATCTGTGCACGTGCTGTATTCTTGTCCTGGAATTCCCCATGTTCAAGTCTGCTTGGAAAACATATATTTTTTTTGTTTTAAATCAGCTTGTTTAACACATTACTCTTTTGTGAATCCCTGAATATCATCCCCTGCCAAACACCACTAACCCCCACCGCCCACCCAAATAAAAGATAATCCCATCCTTCTTTGAGCCGTACAGCATAGGGATGAGGTCCCCTGACTCTGCAGTCGGACAGTTCAGTTCCTAACGGAGTCTCCACCCCTCCACATTATTTCAGGCAGACAAGTCAAACTCTCTCATCCCAGGTAACCCTCAGGAAGATGAGAATGATGATAGTACGCCTACCACATTAGGCTATTGTGAGCATCCAATGAGATTATATTTGTAAATATTTAATTCAGTGTGTGGCAGAGATGATGTGCTTAATAAATGATTGCTCTTTTTTTATTATGATTACCAAACACCATAGATCACTGTGATTAGTGGTTAAAACAGGAGGACTTGTTTACATGCTATTTCTTTTATAAGACTTCAAGTTCCTTGAGGGAAAGAACCACAGTTTCTTCACTTCTTCATTCCTGTACCTCTGGTCTCAGCACTGGTATAGGACATGCTTTTTGAATATATGAATAATTTTTTTTCTAAAATAAGACCTTTTTTTTTCTTATGATAGTCTCATTTATTGACATTCACATCCCTTGTGAGAAGGGATTTTAGGCAGTGGTATTTTAGAAAAATACAACTGTGCTGTACTTCAAAAAGACATTTCCTGGATGCCACGTTTAAGTGAGAATACATCAGGAAACAGTTTCTACACAGCAGGTTGTTAGATTAAACAGGGACGCCCTTGGTTTGAAGGCCCAGACAAAAGCCAGTTTATTGCCTGCTAATCTCTGTAAAGTATACTATCCTGACCATTACCCATAGGTATCTTCAAATAGAATAAAACCCAATTACCTTGACAATATCAACTAGTAAAAGGAGAATGACTAGTAACTAAAGTGTTTTTTTTTTTTAAATCAAAAGCTTTGGGAAAAGACCCCTTGCTATCTAAGAGTGAATCAATATAACCCAACAGGGTTTCAGAGGAAATAAAACTTTGAAATGAACAGCACTGGATAACCCAATTCATATTACAAATACCTCTTTGGTGTTTTCTTTATGAGACTTACAAAAATTAGATTACTGCATGCAAGAACCATAGAAATATTCATACATTTTGACCCAGTAAGCTCATATAGAAATTATTAGTATAATCAAACTAGGGTGGTATTTATCTCATAGCTTTGGTGGGATTATTAAGTGAGAAGATACAAGTCATTTCATTTGAAAGCGCCTACTGCACTATCTGGCACATGTTTAGTTAGAGTCTAAGTGTGTTTCCATGTTTTCTTTTGTATTCCCTCCCTAAAGAGCAGCTTATTGTCTATCTGAGATCAATTTATTGGCCATCTATAGATGCTCAATATTTCCCCTGAATTGAAATAATTATATATATATATATTATACAATGTATATGATTATAAATATATGATTATATAATACATATGATTACATAATATATATAATTGTATATTATATATTATTACATATTAAATATATATGATTATATATTACCACCACACACACACACACACATCTTTCCTATAGTTCCTTCCCTCAAAGAACTTTCAGTCTTAGAAATAACATGTTAAAAAGTCATTATCTTATAATAGTAACCATTTATTAAGCACACATACATAAGTTATGTATATATATAACATATATATAATTTACACATATCATAACTAGTTATATTTATATCTTATATATCATTTACTTCATATAACTTACATATACATCGTGTATATATATAATTACTAATCATATACATATATGTATATATAGTATTCCTTATAGGTATACAATTTACACACCTTTACTAATAATTTACATATAACATTATACACACATACACACACACTGGCAGTTAAGCCCATTGAGAGAATATATATATTCTCCAAAGCTGTAAAATGTTTCAACAGATAAAGTAATCACGTTTTTTTTTCTCTTTCAATGTGCTTGTTTTAAGGTTCAGTGTTGTAATTATTTTTTGAATGAATCTTTCCCTATTAAAAACTATCCCTGTTTAACAAGCAAAGATCCAACACAGTACACATTTCATTATCATTGTCAAACATTAAATTATTTTAAATCCCAGCTAATCTTTCATGACCTTGCCTACCACATTGTTACCAGTAACAAAGTACACAGATAGAGAACATTCCTTTTAAAATATAGATAACACATTTTAATAAATAGCAGGGGCAAGACACTGCCTTTTCAGATGTTGCCAACTAAAGGCTTACTAAAGGCTACCCACAAAAGCACTGGAGGTGAATCCCCAGTGGTAAAGACTCAGCTATTGGGAATTTAGCTAGTTGCACATTTTCCAAACAGAATTGCATTTTACAATCATTCTTATTACAGTAATTGGAACACTAGTGTTACTTAATGAGTGAACTGAGAGATGGAAATGTGTCAATCAAAAGATTTTGAAATGTTTTAAAATTCTTCATTTTTTAAAGGGGAAAGCTGCTAAGCACTGAATCATGGAGCTTTCTAATTTAATTCACCAATGTCCCTATAAGATAAGAATCATTATCCCCTTTTGTAGACTAAGAAAATGAAAGCACATCATGGACTAAACCAAAAAAACACTCCCTTTGTCTTGAATTCAAAATCTGTGTTTGGGGAATTCCCTGGTGGTCCAGTGGTAAAGAATCTGCCTTCCAATGCAGGGGACGTGGGTTCGATCCCTGGTCGGGGAACTAAGATCCCACATACGACGGGTCAAATAAGCCCACGTACCACAACTACTGAGCTTGTGCGCCTCAACTAGAGAGCCTGCACGCCACAACTAGAGAGAAGCCCACGCATTGCAGCGAAAAGCCCGCAGGCTGCAACGGAAGATCCCGCATGTCGCAACCAAGACCCAACGCAGCCAAAATAAATAAATAAATAATACATAAATCTTAAAAAAAAAAACCCAAAAAACCTGTGTTTGAAATGGGCATATGGGAGAGGTTACTCACATTTACTGAAACTTATGATTTAGAAGATATCATGGTACTTTTCTTATCTTTTAAAAATAACGTCGCTAAGTATTATCATCCCCATTTCATAGCTGAAAACTCTGAGGGCCGAGATGACTAAGGTAAATTTTCCAGGGTCACATGGCAAATAAAATGTGTAGCCTAGATCTGCAGCCTTCCTTATTTATTGACACACTTTTTAAAAAACGACATACCTGAACTCGGACGTCTAAAATAAGAGCTTCACTCAAAATTGTGATATGAATTAACAACTCTCATCATCGCAATAATCTAAATCTACACACATGCCCTCAAAATTTGAAGTCCCTTTGTCCAGTCTTTACAGGATGACTGAATGAGGCAAATGTACCCAAACATCCGACTTGCTATTGATGAATCAGCAATGCTATCTGCTATTATTTATGGAGATTTTACTATGGGTCAGGCACTGCATGAAACATTTTATATGTAGTATTTCATTTGATTTCCAAAAGAATCCTGTGAGGCAGTGTGGTAGACAGAACCTAAAGAGACCCTATTCTTCACCCTGAAAAAACACATTCTTAAACACTAATCTTGCTACTGCTGTTGAGAGACTTTGTTAGTAGAATTAAGGTTACTAATTGTAAATAGAATTAAGATCACTAGTCAGCTGACTTTAAAACAGGGAGATTATCTTTTTGATTATGTGGGTGAGGTCAATGTAACCACATAAATCCTTAAAAGCAGAAGAGGAAGGCAGGAGGAATGCAACAAAAAAAGAGATGAGATTCCAGGTGTGAGAAGGGTTTGACTTCTTACTGGCCTTGAAGATGAAGGAGAGCAGAAACCAAACTCTTCATCACTACAGTGAACTGCCCTCCCAGCTAACTATTTTGAAGATTTCTTATATAAATCATCTGATTTAAAAAACGTGTTAGCAGCTTCCAAATATAACATATTTTAAGATTTCCAAATATAAAAGTTTTAAGTTATTATTATAAATGAAGAGTTTCTGTAACAATGGCAATGCAAGATTCTATTTTGAACATTAATTCCATCTGAATACAAATATTTTGATGTAAAAAAACAATTAAAAGAAAATTTTTGCAGGGTCATGTTTACTCCCTAAATCACAGACACAAATAGTTAATATTTTCTTTATAGTTAATAAAATTTTCTCCACAGGTTGGTACACATGAATTTTCATTTTGAGAGATACAAAGGGAGAGATATTGGTGCAAATTGGAAATGGAATGAAACAGGATATTTATGCTGGTTTAAAATATTTCATCGTTCATCATGTGTCATTTTGAACCAACTCATGAAGGGTAAAGATGTCAGAATTTTTTATTTCACAAAAAGCATGCAGTGTTTGCTATACTAGAAATTGTTAGTTGTCTAAATTCTAAACACTCTGTTTCATTCCATTTCTAATCTATGCCCATGTCTTCCCCACAGCATATCTTAAGATAAGAATCTATATGCAGCATTTTTTTTTTGTTAATAAGAATTTTAATGCTAACTGGATGGGGCAAGGATTCACCACCTACTAAAAAGTTAAAATACATTCTCTGTTTCCTGCATGCCAATCTGATGAATAAGACAATAAGACCTATTTGTAATTGTGGGTAAGAGATGACAGTCAATAAATTAAAAGAAAACATATTTGATCATTAAACGAACATTAATTCAAAAGCAAATTAAATGTTTATTTGGGGGGAAAAAGAGCTCAGATTTTATTCTTACTTTTTGGCAATGTCCCCTGTGCCCATCCAACCTAAAGGAACTACTATAGGTTCCCTAAAATAACATAGATAAATGCAGTCTTTTTAGTATATTTTAATAATTTATGTATTTAATATATATGTATAATATGTTTTAAAAATAATTCTGGCTCATCTATTATATCAGCTGGGAATATACTTATCGAATGAATGATCTATTACCCATTCTTCCTTCCCTCCTTATATCAGAATTACACGTTCTCTTTCTTTGTCACAGAATTTTCAGTATCATCCATCAGAGTGGGATGAATTTACTTTACCATCCTACTGATAATAGATCGTCCATATAACTTACTATGGAGGATGAAATGTGGGAGGAACTGACCCTGTGCCATTTCCCAGCTCCCACTTCAAACCCAAGAGACACTAGTCTTCTGCTCGTTCTTTTGCCCTTCTGCCCACGTTAGAAGTGCTTCCCCTATGTAGCTGCTGCCCCTCAGCATGGGTCTCAGAATGCATACTTGGATGAGATCTGAAGAACGCACAGTGAAGAGCCAAGTCTAACCAGTTCCGCAGCTTGAAGCCAAGTCACCCAGACAGGTCCAGCCAGGATCAGAGCACCCAAAGCCAACCTGAAGATATATAGGTATGTTCAGCTGAGGTCATCAGAACTGACCCAGCTTAACCACATACACATGAAGTAATAAACGCTTACTGTTGTATGCCATGGGTTGTATGTTATGCAGCAGAGTTGCAGAAATAGCTAACAGATATACTTTCCCATTTGTATATTTGAGTAAACTGTCTCTTAACCTCCAAAATTGCATCTAAATTTCCACCTGCTTTCTTTGTGAGGCACTGATCTCTTTATTTACTTCTTTACTTCTTCTTCACCTCAAGCACATTTTCTTTTCTTTTTTTTTTATTTTTAGTTTACCCATATGTCCACAATAATATTAATTTCATTTTACTGAAATGTCCTGCCTGTGAATTTGTCTCTCTCAGTAGATGATAAGCTACTGGAAGGCAAGAATTGTGTCTTAATAAATTTTGGGGGGCTATTATCTATCAGAGTGCTTCACCTGTAGCTTGTAGTAAATGTACTTTTCTGAATGATGGAATGAATAGATAGCTCAATGTATTTTCCATTCATTTGATGTAATTTTTCCATCTGGGTATTCAACATGCTATATATTGCTCTGTCAAAATTCTCGGTTAGAAGGAAAATGAGAATATCAAACCTTCTCAAAAAAAGTAGTAGTGTCGGGCTTCCCTGGTGGCGCAGTGTTTGGGAGTCTGCCTGCCGATGCAGGGGACACGGGTTCGTGTCCCGGTCCGGGAGGATCCCACATGCCGCGGAGCGGGTGGGCCCGTGAGCCATGGCCGCTGGGCCTGCGCGTCCGGAGCCTGTGCTCCGCAGCGGGAGAGGCCACAACAGTGAGAGGCCCGTGTACCGCAAAAAAAAAAAAAAAAAAAAGTAGTAGTGTCAGTTTCTTATCATTATTTGAAAGCATCTGTCATAGTATCCTCTTAGTTAAATTCTAGAAGAAATCTCCCTTTTTTTCCCCCAAACATAATGGAGTAAGCTGAAAATCCTTCTTACTTAATAACTTGTAACTTACTGATGTTTCAAAAATGATATATTCTGAGATTTCACTCATTCTGCATTTTTAGCATTAGAAGTTTGAATCTCAGTGTAGGGTTGGAAAAATTGATGATCAGGCCACTGCTTGCTATATGTGCTAGGAATATAAAAGAACCAATTGGAGGAATTGTGAAGGACAGTTGGTAGAACTGTGGCTTTCTCTTAACACAGCACCTGACCAAACCTTCAGGTTGAACTTGAGCCAGGGTACATGCAAATATCATGTCAAATACTTGATAGAGATTTGTGGAAAACCCAAAATGTATTTGATTTCTAGGGTTCTTTTTTCAAATAATTTTCAGTTTTATTAAACTATGATCAGAGTGATATTTGTAGTAGTTATGGAAGTTACTGATTGAGTTTTATTTTTAAATATGTTAAACCTTTATAAATGTTCCATGTGTGCTTGATAAGAAGTCTAATTTTTTTTGCCCCTGTGAGATAGTTTATCTTTTTGCTGGAAATCCTAAGGATAGTTCTTAAATCTTTACAAATTAAAAATTTTTATTAGTGTATATCATGGAGCTGATCATTGCAGGTCATTTTTCCAGGTACCTGGTGGGCCCTTTAAATATGTTGATACAAGCTTTCTTCTATTTCTGGAAATTGTTCTTGTACAACAGTTTTAATATGAATTTTGTTCCATCATCTTAGCTTCCACAGGGACTCCAATTGTACAGATGTTATTTTTTCTTTGACTATCTTCAATTTCAACCATTTTTTCTTGCACATTTTTACTTATTTAACTAATTTTCATTGTGTGGTTGTTTCCTTGTTTTCTTCAATGCCTTTTTAATATTCTCATTTAAATATATTTTTCCTTGAGCACTTTGGAATTTAGTCATAATTTCTAATATGACTTTTCTTTTTCTTCTATTTCTTTCCAGAGATCATCAATTCTTATTTCATTTCCTCCTTTTCTTTCCCATTTCTATTTTTACTTTTAAAATTTCTGATTCAATTTGTTTTCTCATACCCCTAAATGCTTGCACATACTTCAGTTTTGAATGTTGTGTTATATAGGTTTTTGTTGCTTGAGACACACATACACACACACACACACACACACACACACACACGCAAATACACACACAGCAGTTGAAGAATGTTCATTCCTCGGATATTCTGTGGTTAGATCTGTTAGTTTGTAATGCCTTATAAGATTTCTAGTTCAAGAGTGCCCTCTTCTGTCAGAGTAGAAAATTATGTTTCTTTTCCTTTTTTTTAATTTTATTTTTTATTTGTTTGTTTGTTTTAGGGGCTGGGATAGTTGAGTGATCTTTGATACCTTCTACTTTATTTTATCTTCCAGAATCCTTGCTTTCCCCACCACCCCCCACCTTACTATGTACTTTCAAACGTGTCTCTCCTTTTCTTTTCACCACTTTCCCCCTACAAAGATGTTTAACCTTTTCCTTGCTTTGATTTACCTGCATGTTTTAAGCATTTTCAAACAGAGGGTAGTCTATCTCTTTCTGACATGGTTTTAGAAAAATTGAAAAAACCTAAGGATAAATCCTCTAATTTCTGTTCAATAGAGTTTTCTCCAAACTGTACTTGCGTTTCCAAATTCTTGTGGCAGAAAGCACAGGGAAAGCTGGCTGGAATTTGGTGTTTCTTTTTCAACTTATAGGCAACTTAGTTTTAGTTGTTCATAATCTTCATGTTATGCTGGCAGTTTGAGTTTCTGTCATTTTATTTATTTTTGTTGATCCCTGTTGTTCATTTTGTTGGAGAAGTTGGGGGTATCAAATTTACATACCTGACACAGCCTGAACTACCCAAAATTATCTGCCTAATAATTTTTAGTGGGTACTGGGCATTGTGAACATCACATTGGTGAGAATCTGGGATTTGTTGTCTTCTTTTACAAATGTCAAATTTTGTCTTGTTTGGCAATTAAATTACTTGTGGATCAGTTTGAGACTTCCCAGGCTTGCTTCTTTTTAAACTTTGTTACTGTTGGTCAACAGTGGTTATTATTCTAGAGACAGTTTTTCGTTACTACTAAGGTGTGATCCATCTGTTGCCTCCAGGATGTTCTGGGTGTTCAGTGGAGCAATCTCCACTCTATTTGGTCAGAACTAAGACTGCTGCAAGTAAACTCTGATAATTGTTTATCTTACAGCTTCCTGGTAGGGTACCTTTGCTTGGGTTTATGGAATTATACACATGCAGCTCTGTACTCAATAACAGACCCATGGGACCTCTTGCAGATTTCTGGAGCTTTTTCTCTGTGTAGCTCCATCACTTCCAGTACCTTGGACTCCTTTAACCCTGTAATATCTGCTTCGTAATCTCAAGAATATTTCCTTGACTCAAAATGGCAGTGTGGGAAGACACCGAGTTAGCGTCTCCCCACGACTAGGGTGCCTGCCAGCCACTGGTGGGGGACCCTGATGCCTAAGGAGATGGGAGGAACCCCCAAGTGAACCAGTAGGACGTGGGAGGACAGAGGCGGGAGAAGTGGAGGTCAGACAGGATCGGCGTCCCTGAGGCTGGGGAGATCAGGAGAGGTAGGGGGGAGGGGTCCTCTGGGAGGAGTGGGAGTGGAGGGCGATCACCAGGCCCACTCGGCCTGGGGAGCCTGCTGAGCTCCCAGGCCAGTAACCCCCTCCAAAGCCCCCTGCAGGATGCATGGGTCCTGGGGGCATAGGCGGGAGGCTGGGGAGATCAGGAGAGGTACGTGGGAGGAGCCATCTGGGAGGAGTGGGAGAGGAACAGAGGGTGACTGCCCCGCCCACTCATGCCCTGGGAGCCTCCTGAGATCCCAGGCCCCCCCCAGGCCGTGTGGGTCCTTGAGGCCATAGGAGGGAGGCTGGGGAGATCAGGAGAGGCAGGCAGGAGGGGCCCTTCCAGAGCAGAGGAGCAGGAGAGGAGAGGAGGGCATTTGCCCGGCCCACTTGAGCCCAGGAAGCCTGCTGGGCTCCCAGGTGAGGTACCCCACCCTCGGAGACCAGGGGTGGGGGGCACGCCTGGGCCCCTTCTGTTCCTTGAGCCTAAGCCCCACCCCCCATAGCCCACAGGGCCTTTTCCAGCCCTGTGGGTCCTAAGCATACACCCTGCCCACAGCCCAAACCTTGCCCTTGCTTAGGCCCTGCCCTCCACAGCCAAGGCTTCCCCCGCCCCCGTTTTTTTTCTCTTTTCCCTTCTCCTCTTTTTTTACTATTGTGGTATTGTTGTACCTTCCAGTTGTTGATTCATCTATATTTTTATTTTTATATTCTTTCTAACATATCTGTTAGTTTCCTAGTCTAATTTTATTTTTTACTTTGTTACTGTTCTTCTTTATTTATTTATTTATTTTTTTTTTTTTTTGCCACCCCACATGGCTTGTGGGATCTTGGTTCATGAGCTGGGGGTCAGGCTGAAGCTCCTGTGGTGGAAGATCTGTGTCGGAACCACTGCATTAACCTCAGACCCCAGGAAATATTCACTGGAGTGAGGTCTAACAGAGGTACTCATATCAGCACCAAGACCCAGCTCTACCCAACAGCCTACAAACTCCAGTGTTGTCAGGACAAACAACCAGTAAGACAGGAACAAAATCCCACTAATTAAAAAAAAAAAAAAAAAAGAGCTGGCAAAAAAATATGTCACAAATGAAGGAGCAAGGTAAAAACCTACAAGACGAAATAAATAAAGAGGTAACAGGCAATCTACCTGAAAAAGAATTCAGAGTAATGATAGTAAAGATGATCCAGGATCTCGGAAATAGAATGGAGACACAGATTGAGAAAATACAAGAAATGGTTAACAAAGATCTAGAAGAACTAAAGAACAAAGAAACAGAGATGAACAACATAATAACTGAAATGAAAAATACACCAGAAGGAATCAATAACAGAATAACAGAGGCAGAAGAAGGAATGAGTGAGCTGGAACACAGAATGGTGGAAATAACTGCCGAGGAGCAGAATAAAGAAAAAAGAATGAAAGGAATTGAGGACAGTCTCAGAGACCTCGGGGACAACATTAAATGCACCAACATTCGAATTATAGGGGTCTCAGAAGAAGAAGAGAAAAAGAATGGGTCTGAGAAAATGTTTGAAGAGATTATAGCTGAAAACTTCCCTAACATGGGAAAGGAAATAGTCACCCAAATCCAGGAAGCACAGAAAGTCCCATACAGGATAAACCCTAGGAAAAACACACCAAGACACATATTAATCAAACTAACAAAAATTAAATTCAAAGAAAAAATATTAAAAGTAGCAAGGGAAAAACAAAAAATAACATACAAAGGAATCCCCGTAAGGTTATCAGCTGATTTTTCAGCAGAAACTCTGCAAGCCAGAAGGGATGGCAGGATATACTTAAAGTGATGAAAGAGAAAAACTTACAAACAAGATTACTCTAGCCAGCAAGGATCTCATTCAGATTTGATTGAGAAATCAAAAGCTTTTCAGATAAGCAAAAGCTAAGAGAATTCAGCACCACCAAACCAGCTTTACAACAAATGCTAAAGAAACTTCTCTAGGTGGGAAACACAAGAGAAGAAAAAGACCCACAAAAACAAAGCCAAAACAATTAAGAAAATGTTAATAGGAACATACATATCGATAATAACCTTGAATGCAAATTAATTAAATGCCCCAATCAAAACACAGACTGGCTGGATTCAAAAACAAGACCCATATATATGCTGTTTACAAGAGACCCACTTCAGACCTAGGGACACATACAGACTGAAGGTGAAGGGATGGAAAAAGATATTCCATGCATATGGAAATCAAAAGAAAGCTGCAGTAGGAATACTCGTAGCAGATAAAATAGACTTTAAAATAAAGACTGTTATAAGAGATAAGGAGGGACACTACATAATGATAAAAGGATCAATCCAAGAAGAAGATATAACAATTATAAATGTTTATGCACCCAACAGAGGAGCACCTCAATACATAATGCAAATGCTGACAACTATGAAAGGAGAAATCAACAGTAGCACAATAATATTGGGGGACTTTAACACAACACTTACACCAATGGACAGGTGATCCAAATAGAAAAGTAAATAAGGAAACACAAGCTTTAAATGACACAATAGACCAGAGAGATTTAATTGATATTTATGCAACACTCCACCCAAAAGTGGCAGAATACACTTTCTTCTCAAGTGCACAGGGAACATTCTCCAGGACAGATCACATCTTGGGCCACAAGTCAAGCCTTGGAAAATTTAAGGAAATTGAAATCATACCAAGCATCTTTTCTGACCACAACATTATGAGATTGGAAATCAATTACAGGAAAAAAACTGTAAAAAACAAATACATGGAGGATAAACAGTGTGCTACTAAATAACCAAGAGATCACTGAAGAAATCAAACAAGAAATACAAAAATACACAGAGGGGCTCCCCTGGTGGCACAATAGTTAAGAATCCACCTGCCAATGCAGGGGACACGGCTTCAAGCACTGGTCCAGGAAGATCCAACATGCCATGGAGCAACTAAGCCCATGTGCTACAACTACTGAGCCTGTGCTCTAGAGCCCACGAGCCACAACTACTGAAGGCTGCGTGCCTAGGGTCTGTGTTCTGCAACAAGAGAAGCCACCACAATGAGAAGCCTACCACAACGAAGAGTAGACCCTGCTCTCCGCAACTAGAGAAAGCCCATGTGCAGCAACAAAGACCTAAAACAGCCAAAAAATAAATAAATAAAATTAATTTGTATTAAAAAAAATACATAGAAACAAATGACAATGTAAACACGATGACCCAAAACCTATGGTATGCAGCAAAAGCAGCAATTCAATCTCACCTCAAGAAACAAAAATATCAAATAAACAACCTAACCATATGTTTAAAACAACTAGAGAAAGAAGAACAAAGAAAACCCAAAGTCAATAGAAGGAAAGAAATCATAAAAATCAGACCAGAAATAAATGAAATAGAAATGAAGAAAACAATAGCAAAGATCAATAAAACTAAAAGCTGGTTCTTTGAGAAGAAAACAAATTTGAAAAACCCTTAGCCAGACACATCAAGATAAAAAGGGAGAGGACACAAATCAATAAAATTAGAAATGAAAAAGGAGAAATCACAACTGACACCGCAGAAATACAAAGGATTATAAGAGACTACTACAAACAACTATATGCCAATAAAATGTACAACCATGAAAAAGTGGACAAATTTATGACAAAGGAGGCAAGAACATAAAATGGAGAAAAGACAGCCTCTTCAATAAATGGTGCTGGGAAAACTGGACAGCTACATGTAAAAGTATGAAATTAGAACACTCCCTAACACCATACACAAAAATAAACTCCAGATGGATTAAAGACCCAAATGTAAGACCAGATACTATAAAGCTCTTAGAGGAAAACACAGGAAAAACACTCTTTGACATAAACCACAGCAAGATCTTTTTTGATCCACCTCCTAGAGTAACGGAAATAAAAACAAAAATAAACAAATGGGACTTAAACTTAAAAGCCTTTGCACAGCAAAGGAAACCATAAACAAGATGAAAAGACAACCCTCAGAATGGGAGAAAATATTTGCAAATGAAACAAAAGACAAAGGATTAATCTCCAAAATATACAAACAGCTCATGGAGCTCCATATCACAAAAGCAAACAATCCAGTTAAAAAATGGGCAGAAGACCTAAATAGACATTTCACCAAGGAAGACATACAGATGGCCAAGAGGCATGTGAAAAGATGCTCAGAATCACTAATTATTAGATAAATGCAAATCAAAACTGCAATGAGGTATCACATCACACCAGTCAGAATGTCTTTATCAAAAAATATAGAAACAATAAACGCTAGAAAGAGTGTGGTGAAAAGGGAAGCCTCCTGCACTGCTGGTGGGAATGTAAATTGATACAGCCACTATGGAGAACAGTATGGAGGTTCCTTAAAAAACTAAAAATAGAACTACCATATGACCCAGCAATCCCACTACTGGGCATATACCCTGAGAAAACCATAATTCAAAAAGACACATTCACCCCAATGTTCATTGCAGCACTATTTACAACAGCCCAGAAATGGAACCAGCCTAAATGTCCATCAACAGATGAATGGATAAGGAAGATGTGGCACATGTATACAATGGAATATTACTCAGCCATAAAAAGAAACGAAACTGAGTTATTTGTAGTGAGGTGGATGGACCTAGAGTCTGTCATAGAGAGTGAAGTAAGTCAGAAAGAGAAAAACAAATACTGTATTCTAACGCATATATATGGAATCTAAAAAAAAAAAAAAAATAGTACTGATGAACCTAGTTGCAGGGTAGGAATAAAGATGTAGACATAGAGAATGGACTTGAGGACACGGTGTGGGAGGGGGAAGGTGGGGCAAAGTGAGAGTAGCATCGACACATAAACAGTACCAAATGTAAAACAGACAGCTAGTGGGAAGCAGCCACATTGCACAGGGAGATAAGCTCAGTGCTTTTGTGATGACCTAGAGGGGTGGGATAGGGAGGATGGGAGGGAGGCTCAAGAAGGAGGGGATATGCAGACATATGTATGCATATATGTCTGATTCACTTTGGTGTACAACAGAAACTAACAGAGTATTGTGAAGCAATTATACTCCAATAAAGATCTATTAAAAAAAAAAAAGAATACTGCCTTTCTGGGGTTCCTTCTCCTGTACTGGGTTTTGAAATTTCCTCCAGGCTGAAAGCTAGGGTAATTATAAGGTTCACCTCATTTATTTCCTTTCTCTCAGGTATCATAATCCCTATGCAGCCTGCTATACAATGTCTAACTGAGTTGTTTACTCACAACACTTCTGACACAAATGTACGTTTTTGTTTCCCACCCCGCCCTCCAACACCAACCAATTCTCCAAGTCTCTGGACAACAACTGGATGCTATACAATTCAGTTCAATTGTGACACTAACTGGTATTTAGCACAGTTCCCTAAGGTTAAGGGCTCGGTCGCACAAGACTGCCCCCACTTCAGACATCACTTGCAAGTCTCAAGTTGCCACCTGTACTTTTGACCAACCAGCTATAAATCCAGAGATACCATGACTCTCTTCTCAGGTATGAAAATTTGCTTAAGTGGCTCATAGAACTCCAGAAAGTCCTTTACTTACTATTACCAGTTTATTGTAAAGGATACAATCAGGAGCAGACAAATGGAAGTGAACAGGGCAAGATATGGGAGGAGGCACATGGAACCTCCAGGTCCTTTCCGGGTATGCCATCCTTCCAGCACTTTCATGTGTTCAGTAACACAGAAGCTCTCTAAACCTTGTTATTCAGTGGGTTTTATGGAAGTTTCATTAAGCAATCATGATTGACTAAATCTTTGGTAATTGGTGATTAACTCAATCTCTAGCCCTACCTCTAGGGGATAGGGCTGAAAGTTCCAACCCTCTAATCCTGACTTGGTTTTTGTGGCAACCAGCACCCCCTGCTGAAGCAATCTAGGGGCCTATCAAGAGTGACCTAATAGGAAGATCTAAACAGACATTTCTCCAAAGAAGAAATACAGATGGCCAAAAAGCACATGAAAAGACACTCAACATCACTAATTATTAGAGAAATGCAAATCAAAACTACAATGAGGTATCACCTCACATAGGGCAGAATGGCCATCATCAAAAAATCTACAAACAATAAATGCTGGAGAGGGTGTGGAGAAAAGGGAACCCTCTTGCACTGTTTGTGGGAACGTAAATTGATACAGCCACTATGGAGAACAGTATGGAGGTTCCTTAAAAAACTAAAAATAGAACTACCATATGACCCAGCAATCCCACTACTGGGCATATACCCTGAGAAAACCATAATTCAAAAAGACACATGCACCCTAATGTTCACTGAAGCACTATTTACAAAGGCCAGGACATGGAAGCAACCTAAATGTCCATCAACAGAGGAGTGGATAAAGATGTAGTACATATATACAATGGAATATTACTCAGCCATAAAAAAGAACGAAATAATGCCATTTGCAGCAACATGAATAGACCTAGAGATCGTCATACTAAGTGAAATAAGTCAGAGAAAAACAAATACCATATGATATTTCTCATATGTGGATTCTAAAAAATGGTACAAATGAACTTATTTACAAAACAGAAATAGAGTCACAGATGTAGAAAACAAACTCATGTTTACCAGGGGGTGGGGGATAGGAATTGACATATATACCCTACTGTGCTTAAAATAGATAACTAATAAGGACCTACTGTATAGCACAGAGAATTCTACTCAATACTTCGTAATGGCCTATATGGGAAAAGAATCTAAAAAAAGTGTGGATAAATGTATATGTATAACCGATTCACTTTGCTGTACACCTGAAACTAATACAACATTGTAAATCAACTATACTCCAATAAAATTTTTTTTAAAAAAAGAATACATGACTTGCATTGGGGGTAAATTTTGCCTTATGAAGTTTTAATTTTAGTTATATATATGTATATGCTTGTATATGTGTTTTTGTATATGTAAGTAAACTGTGTTCCACTGGGGAAAAAAAAAACCCAAAACATGGCCTCATTAGAACAACTGATGCTTCTATCACTCCAGAGATTCCAAAGGTTTGAGGAGCTGTGTGCCAGGAACCAAGGACAAAGACCAACTGTATATCATAGTGACACGAGTTGTTTTATATGTTTTGTCTAGTTTCCTAGTTATTTACATTGAAGACCTGAATCAGTTACTCCATTACAGTGGAAGTGGAAGATTTGGGTTGTATTAATGTTTCAAAGCTTTATAGGTGATACTAATGTGAAACTAGTTTTAAGAACCACCACTTTGGTTTCATAAGGGGTGATGAGATAAAAGAACATAATGATTATCTTGATAATTAAGAATGCTATAAATAGCTAATAGTCATTGAGTGTTTATTGTACTCTAGCTGTGCTAAGCACTTTGAAATAGGAATTAATCAATATCAGGTTTTCAGGTCCCCTTTAGTGAAACCCAATTCAATTCAGTTCAGGAAAAAGAAAGCTGGTAAGTGTTTTGAGAAGTAGGTAGGGCTTCCTCAGGGACCAAGACTAGGGAATCAAAGTGGATGCCAGGACACATATTCTCTCTTCTCCCTTCTCTCTTCTTTCTTCTCTCTCTAGTCTCTCTGTGTCCCTGTCTCTCTGAGACACACACACACACACACACACACACACACACACACACACACACACACACACACACACACACACACACACACACACACACACACACACACACACACACACACACACACACACACACACACACCCTGTGTATCTGTTAGCCTGCTTTTGCTTGCAAGGAAGAGGGCCCTTGAATCAACTCACTAAACAATAATGACATGTGTTACCACCGTAACAGGAAGTCCAGTCTTTCCAGTGGAAAACAAAATTCTCCAGAATGTTTGATTTAGGGAGTCACCTATGCTATCAAAAATCTTAGTTTTTTTTTTCCTGTCTGCCCCAACAACTTCAATTTGTTTCATATTCAGTACAGTTTGTTGATAACTACAAATGTTTCATGAAGAACATAGAAACACAGCAACATTCAGAAGATGAAAAAGGTTGCCTCTTCCTAATGAGGAAAAACTTCCCAGTAGAACACTTTTCATAATTCTTTGGTCAGAATTGGGACATATGCCCACTGTAGAATCAATTACCGGCCTGAGTTGGGGGTGAGTAGTTGCCCAGCCTCTTCAAGTGGCCCTCAACCAAGGGAAAACCTTTGAAGAAAAGTGCAGGTAAGTGCTAGGAGCAATCAACACCTATAGCAGGGGGACAGGTTCACTGTCAGGGACGAGGGGACTGGATAGAACATGTACCACATACTACCTATTATAACCCTCCTTGCACATATACAAATGGTGCATTTAAGCTTCAATGTATTTAACTAATCTGCTCAAAATAACACAGGTGGGAGCTGGAGAAGGTCAAATTGGAGGTCACAAAATCTGATTCCAAAATTGAGGCTTTTAATCAATATTCAATAAAATGGCTTTAAAGAGAAAATGTTTATGAACCTATACTAATATCAGTGATAATTCACCTCGACTCAGGTCCCAGATGCCTTTAATGAACAATGATTATTTGCATTTTCTTTCTAGTCATAGAGTTCCCAGAAACCTGGAAAGGCATATCTTGTGCTTCTCTCATATTTGCAAGCCCACTGGGTAACTTAAAGCGGTCTGTGCAGGATCATTTTGCCTGTTCCTGTGATAATTTGAGAAGAAAGGCATTCCTGAAGTGCAGAGAGTTGGTTCTCTCTCTGCACCTTAGAGGCAAGTCCAGAGGGCAGAATTAAGTAACAGCAAAAGGAAAAAAGGTCACATGTATCAGAGCAATGAGAAATCTTTATGGCTAAGTCAGCTCTCTACTGTTCCGCTGCTCTTTGATGTTGGTAACTGTTTCCCAAGTGGGAGAAGCAGAGGGAAAAGGACAGGGGAATAAAGGGGTGACTTCAATTTCCAGGTCTAAATAAAGAAGGGAACAGCATATCCATCCAATACCTAATAAGGGTGTCTCTTCCTAGGAGCTGGACGTGTGTTTATTAAAGAAGGCACATGCTGCTGAGTTACAGCCATCAAAATAAACTAGAAGGAACATAGGAGAGGAAGCTCACTTGCTGAACATTTTGTAAGCACTCACAGAAAGCCAACTAGCAACAAGAACCCATGCAGAAATGAAGGGAGTTTCCCAGGTTTTATTTGTGGAATTGCTTTCTTAATAGATGCTGTGGTGCTTGGTCTAGTTCCCCTGTGAAGAGCCAAAGCGCTCATTCTCCCAGATGCTAAGAATCGGAGTGTGGGCTGCTGATGGCTTACAGCTCAGTCCTTCACCAGAAATCAACCTTGACCATGCTTCCTCTCAGGGGACAACTTGAAATCCAAAGAGTGATCTGTGTAGGAGTACAAATCCCCAGCCCCCATGCCTCAATGTGAGACAACTCTTGAGGGCCAGCCCAGCTCCAGAGCTCTTTTTAGGACCAACTGAGGGCTGTGTTGTGATTCCATCATAGTTCACGTCCCTGCTTTCCCTCTTCCTGTTGCCTTCACCCCTTTACTGCTGTTCATCCCCAAACCAACCTGCCAATAAATTCACTGCATGTAAATCTCCTCGAAGTTTGTTTCCTCTGCAACTCAACCTAAGAAACTTTATCCATATTGAAACTCACCTCTTAGAGTAATCCTTTGCCTGGGACTGAGGGTTTTCACTAGATGTGGGGCATTCAGTGGCTAAATAGAAATAGTTCCAGGCCAACCAGGCTTGTCGTTCACTTAATGATATACTTGTTTCAGTCTCTGAACTCCAGCCAAAGGCGGGGCAAGGATTTCATGGACATTCTACCACCATGTACATTGAAGCCTTTATCTTTCAATGATCTATGCAAATATCTTTGTGTTATTTTTCCCTGCCTCTGGTGACCAGTCTCCACATCCTGTTCCACTGGAAAACCTCCTTATATACAACTGACAGAATCACCTTCCTTGATTTTAAACTCTAGTAAGGTAATGGACTCCTCCTATCTACTCTAGAACCTTGCCATGGTTCTTCAGTTCTCCCACTTTGTCCTCTAAGTTTCTTTCAGTGAGATCTTTCTAAAGTGGAATTATGGTCATGTCACTCTGATGCCTTCTACTGCGCAGTAGATATGATGCCTTCTACTGTGCAGTTCCACTTTATTGTTAGTGTAGAGTCTAAACCCCAACTCTAGATGTCCGTTCAGGAAATGACCCTCAGCTCTCCAGCTCATACATTTCTGCTCCCAACTATACGTAACTATCAAGTTATAGCGCTGGTGGTAAGACTGGCTCTCTCTTTTTTCCCCTAGAATTACCTGATTTGATCTTAATAGCTCCAGGAGGTATGGAGACAATCCTCATTTTACTGATGAGGAAGCTGAAGCTCAAAATGGTTATGGCATGTGCTCAAAGCTACGCAGCTGGTTGACTTGCCAATTAGAACTGAAAGCCACTCCAAGTCTAGTCTCTTTTCCTCTACTGTCCTAATTAACTAGAGAAATTCTCCTGGTCCCTGAGATGACCAGGAAAGGAGGAAAAGGCCCAGTGGCTTATAAAATGTCTTTATATGAAGTTAAAACAGGTGTCTCTGACAAGACTCATATGATATTTAGAGAAATTTTATTATGTTTATTATAAAGTGCTTTTGTTTAGAAAAAGGCGCTGTTATCTGCCTTGAGATCATTATTATATACGTACAAATCTACCATCCCCGTGCTGTGGGCTGTGTTCTTTTATTTATTTTTTTATCATTTTAAAGTTTTTATTGGAGTAAAATATACGTATAAGAAAGTATAATATATTGTGAGTGTACAGCTTGATGAATTTTCACAGAAATGACACACCCTTATAACCAGCATCCAGGTCACGCAACAGAACAACACTACCAACACTTCAGAGCCCCCTCTATGACCTTTATGATACTGTCCCATGGGTGACACTACTCTGACTTCTGGCAGTATAAATTAGTTATGTCTTCTTTTGTGCCTTATAGAAATGACATGTTTATTGACCATCTGAATATCTTCTTTTGTGAAATGCCTGCTTAAGACTTTTAAGGATGGCTCTCTCTGGGTCAGAAGCTTGCACATATTTTATCTCTGTTAGAAAACCCCTTCCTCTCTCCTCTGCCTGATAGTCTCCAGCTGACATATTTTCCCACTCTGTTTACTTGTGTCGTCTACTAATTTGGGGTTCGATATCCCTCCTTGTGGTCCCATAGCCTCCCACCTGTACCTGCATACTTGTGTCTCCAGTCTCTCCATTTTCAGTATGCTCCTTCTCTTTCTTCTATGAGGAAGACAGAAAGGGCTATTCACAATGGGAATCTGATCATCTCTCACCTCTTGCCTCAATCTATACAACTGCATTAACAAAAAATCAGTAGCTACCTCACTGATCTTAGAACGAAGATCACTGTATTTAATGTGATCTATATGAGACTCTACCTCTCCAGTGCTTGCTTCCCTTCTGTGGTTCAGCTACTCTAGCCTCCTTCTAGGCCCTCATATCATGCTACCCCTGTCACTGTGCTTTCACGCTGTTACACATGCTTATCTTTCTAGATAGAATACTCTTCTTCTTTCCCCTGCCCTTCATCACAGCCTAATCAACAGATAACACATTTATTTACATCCTCCAGATTATAGCCTAATCATCTCTTGCATATGGGTTTTGCTTTTTTTTTTTTGGCCTCCTACTTAAACCTAATCTTAGATTCTACACTTTCATAGAAACCTGCATTTCTTCTTCATGGTTCTTATTGTAGATGTATATGTCTTATCAGGTTTTTCCCCCAATAGACTCTGAGATAGACACTGGTATATAAAAGTTTTGGGGGGAAGATGCTTTGGGTCAAAACCTGTGGGTGAATGAAATAGGTAAGTGTGAACAATGGGAAACACTGAATTATAAACATACAATGCAAGGGTATCATCACTGGAGGTAGGATGAGGCTTCGTAAGTGTCCTCTTTTGAGACATGTATACCTCCTCTTTGACCAGTGACTCTTAGTGGCATGTCTGAGAAATAGGTTACGTGTTTGGATAAGCTAGCTCTCTTTTTTTGAGGGAAATTCCTGGAGAATGATTCACCTAGGAGACACACCTGGGTGGCACACCTTGCACTGTTAGATCTACTTTCATCATATGATAAATTCTGAAAACAGCTCCTCCAGGATTCTGGTTGGTTTATTGTCCTGCTGTGGCTAATCCTGAGGCCACAATGGATATTCATGATCTCCTTCCCCTACTACACATTTGAGATTCCACCCTGCCTTGTTCAGCAACTCGGCTGGTTTTAGGTAGCTTACATAGTCAAGTGACCCAAATCCTTGTATCAAGGGGGTATTACTGATAGTCATCATGCCCTTCTCAGGCCACAGTTGTTTTGCTTGTCAATTTCCTATTAAATTTGGGCAAGGGGGTACCAAGAGATGTGACTTTGGATCTCCTGGATATCAAACATATTCTTTGGTACCTAAACATATTCTTTGACAGCCCTATCTCCTCCTGATAATCAAAATCCATTACCCTATCCAGGTTGGTGATTTTTTTTTTTTTTTTTTTTGACTGCTGATTTCTTGGCACACATATCCTGAAGTAACCAGATGGCAGCTATAGTTGAAAGTTGAATGAGATTATGTCTGTGTCCTCTGGCAAAGGATCAGGACGTCTAAACCTTTAGACTCAAGAGTTGCAGTATTGGGGCTTCCCTGGTGGCGCAGAGGTTGAGAGTCCGCCTGCCGATGCAGGGGACACGGGTTCGTGCCCAAGTCCGGGAAGATCCCACATGCCGCGGAGTGGCTGGGCATGTGAGCCATGGCTGCTGAGCCTGGGTGTCCGGAGCCTGTGCTCCGCAACGGGAGAGGCCACAACAGTGAGAGGCCCGCGTACCACCCCCCACAAAAAAAAAAAAAATAGAAAAGAGTTGCAGTATTGGAAGCACAAACTCCCCAAATGAATCACTAGGAGTGATGATATATGTAGTTACTCACAATTTCAGCCATGTTTCTCAGACTCATATATTATATTTATTGGGTATACTGGAAAATATAATGGTCATTGATTTAGGGTGTATACTGTGTCCTGATGGATGCTTTCCCATATACTCAGGGGTCATTGCCAGTCTGTTCTTCAGTAATCATTTTCATTGCTCTATCAGTCTGACAGATTGTATGGTGCATATGTGATAGAACCAACACAGAAAAAATTAAAAAAAATAAATAAATTAAAAAAAAAGAGTAAAAGACAAAGAAGGAAAATACTGGTTTTCTTCCTGGTTTTCACACTTAGCCTTTAATTGTTGATTACTCACCCCAAGCCTATCATTGTCTTATTCAGGACATCCCTTTCCTACAATAGCCATAGAGTCCTACTGTCCTTATCGTTATTACTTTCCTCAAACTTTTCAACTGCCTGGGTAACGGTTCTTGCTCGTACTTCCCTTCCACTGGGATCACATCTCAGTTCATCACAGGTGAGAGTTTTAACAATGGCTCCACTACAGCATGATAGTGGGTAGATTCCAAGCCATGAGATGTGAATATAATTGATTGATATCACTTCTAGAGAGAGGGTTTGATCAGCAAAAGTCTCTACTCTTTTTCTTCCCCTGCCTTAGTTACTGGAAAGGGGCTAGAGCCACAGATGGTACAACTATAACAAGGCATAGCCTCCGTGAGTCAGGGTCCCTTGATGACAGTGTTAAGTGCAGCCCCATGCTGGCATTTATGGAATATTTAGAGTGAGTGAGAAATACATTTTATTCTGTTGTGCAAATAAGATTTGGAGGTTTTTAGAGCATAACTTAGGCTATATACAGTTTATTACAAGGAATGTTATAAAAAGGGTAAAGGGGCATTAACATGTGGAAAAAAGCTAGGAAAGCAATATTTTTAAAAGCCAGTTTAGTTGGAAGCAGTCTTTCTGAAATTGAGAGCAAGAGTCAATTAGCTGAGAATGAGTGATAAGTGACGTAAGAGGGGATTCTATAGTAAAGAGGGTCTGCTAGATAAAATCACTATAAGACTTAAAAGACTGAATGACTCTATCTATCATCTCTCTCTCTCTCTCGAATCTAGATATGATATTGCCAGTGGTGCACCTGTCCTTAATCTGTGCTCACCATTTTCCTGTAGAATTCTCTGTCCATAATCCTGTGTTCACCCGCTTCTTAAAAGAGTTTTCATGTTCTCTTACAAAATTTCATGGCTGCAGAGGCTCAAATCCACCCCAAGAATGCAAAGCAAGTCATGACTGTCATGGCTTCAAGAGAATCATCTTATATAAATCACTTTACCATTTGTCCTTTATGAGTAATACCTTTCCAAAACAAGGCATAAATGCAGAGTTTGTACCAGGGAGTGAAAGTGAGTAGTATCACAAGGATTACCCAACCCAGCCACCATTACTGATGTTGGAGAATTAAAGTAAAGCTGTAGTTACATTTTCCAAGGACTTATGAAAACCTTTTAACTTTCATCATGGTTCAAGTAGTTGGCAGGGTCTGAATTTGACTTTGAGCTTCAGATTTGGAAAATCAAGGAATTCAAAGCATATCTCAGCCAGCATCCCTTACCCTCCTGTGGCTTTCCCCTCAGACTATAAATGGATCCTGTTTTTGAAAGCAAGCCCAGATTTCCTTAAAACATGTTCCAGTCTCTTGAAATTCAAGAAGAGTATATTTCAAATGAAGGCTGTGCTTTTCTCTGCACCCTTTTTTTGGAGCGTCCTCTTTGTACTCATTCCAATTCCCTTGTATAGGTTCGTGCCACTCTTGCTGAGTACATGTCGTGCCCATCATTACACATTTCAACCAGACTCCCCAGATGAATTACAGTTTGACTTTTCCATTGGCCATATGTCAAAAGCAAGCTACTCAGGGTCAACCTCCTTGAAAAGATCTGCCAACTGGTATACTGGCCTCCTTAACACTAGTGGAATTATAGGAATCAAAAGAGAAGATGAAGGTCAATATTGTGAGCTCCGTTTCCTTTCAGGCACTGCTTTTCACATCTTTCAGGGGCTCTGTCACACCTTTCATTCTAAATGGACACTAACTAGAGATAGATTTGCAGTATTAATATACTGATCACTTTAGTCATTAGTTTCAAAGATGTAATCATTCAAACAATCTATACATATCAACCATTTTCTGTCACTGCAGTAAGATTCTTTGGTTTTACTGAAGTGAGATAATTACTTTCTTATATCAGACACATACCTCTATGAACGCCACTAAAATAGCACTGCATCTGCACTTTTGGAAAATATATAGCATTCTTTTCGCATATGGAGTGTGCATTCACACAAAAATGCCCTTTGATATTTCATATGAATGGCTGTTTACCCACATCTGTCTCATCTCAGATACTTTTTTTTCTGACTGTGAGTTTAGGACTACACTATGTTAAATTTAATCACTTCAGCTTATCAAGACATGATTTTTGTCACTTGGTATATTAACTATCCATTCCAACTTCGGTTATCTAAAAAATCTGATCTGTGTTCTCCTTCAAGTCATTCATCAAAATGTAGTATGGGAAAGATTTGGAACAGAGTATATTAGCTTATCACTGGAAATGAGCTTAGAAGGGTATTGGTGCACTAATAAGCATTCTTTGGATATTTGACTATATACCTAACATTTTTAAAACTTAGTTTGTGTTAGGCTCTGTTTAAAAAGATTATTTTATGCTTCCTTTACAATAATGCTATTAAAGATGTGTTATTGCCCCTTTTCATACAAAAGGAAATTGAGGCTCAAAGAAGTAAAGTTACTTTTAGCAAGACCGAATAACCCAAATAAGAATCTATTTCTCCAGGTTTTTCTTCTCCTGCACCTTACACTCCAGCCATACATATCTAATTGCTTATTGTCACCCTCTACTCCAGAACTTCTGATAACTGCACTTTGTACACATTGCTCCCATTTTCTGGAGTATCTTGTCCTCTCCATCATGCGTTTTGCTCCAACAGTCTCTTACTCTGCCGTCAACAATGAGTTCAAGTGTCTTTTCTCCATCCTCACAGTGGGAATAAAGCCTATTGTTTGTGGACTAAGAGATATAATGCATATAATGCTGTGCCTATGGTTTCATTAACTAATACTTATTAGCATCACAACATTTTATTTGACCCTCACAACGCTATTTGAGGCATATATGGTTACCCATATATATGGTTACAGATTTTTTTTTAAATGGCATGAATTGCTTAAGGTCACATGAATAACAGACCATGTCTCTTGACAGGCAGAGATAGTATATTAAGAGCTATGATACAGCACTGAAATAAAATCTAAGGCTTTACCATGGTTTACTAGGCCCTGTATCACCTGGCCCAGGACTATCTCTTCTAGATCATCTCAGATCTGCCTTTCCCCTAGTTCACAACACTATAGCCCCTGGCCTTCCTGCAGTTCTTTAAATAATTCCAGCTTGTTCCCATGTCAGGGCTCCTGCCCTTGCTGCTTCCTCAACCTGGTTGTTATAACTCCTTCTTTTTTCATATGTCTCTGCTCAGTTGTCAGCTTCCATGCCCACTCAAGTTAAATTATCTCCTTAATTACTAAGTAGTGGTCCCATCACCTCACTCTCTTTAATTCCTTCCTAGCAACCACAAAATTTTTGCTTATTTGTGACTATACACTTTACTGCCTGTTTCCTCTTCAAACATGAAAGCATCATTAGGATAGGAACCTTGTCAATTTTATTTACTATCATATCTTTAGGACATACATAGTACATAGTAGGTGTTCAATGCATTTTTGTTGAGTGAAGTAAGAATAGGGTATTAACAAAGCATGCAGGGGGGCATCTAAGTCTCACAGAGAGTAAGGGAAGCCTTCTGAAGAAGAAGTATGATTATTAAAAGGTAAAGTAGAAAGCAGTTAATCCAAGCCATGGAGGCAGGTGATGAACCACAGGAGATTTCTAAATGAGGAGAGATTTTGCCACCCTTCCCTCCTACCCCCACCCCACAGCATGGAACATTTGGCAATGCTTGGATATTTTTGATTTGTGTAACTTGGGAGGAGTGCTACTGGCATCTAGTGGGTAGAGGCCAGGGATGCTGCTAAATGTCCTACAATACAAACACACACCCACAACAACACTACATACCTAGAGAAGAAGCTTACTTGCCCCCAAATGTCAATAGCGACAAGGCTGTGAAACCCTAGCATAATTCGGTGAACTTTCCTCAGCAATATATATTTTTTAATGTTGTGTTATTTTATAGCTGATTTGAATTTTATTTTCTTTTATACAGCAGGTTCTTATTAGTTATCTATTTTATACAAATTAGTGTATATGTGTCAATCCCAATCTCCCAATTCACCCCTCTCCCCTCTTTCTCCCCTTGGTGTCCATACATTTGTTCTCTACATCTGTGTCTCTATTTCTCCCTTGCAAACTGGTTCATCTGTACCATTTTTCTAGACTCCACATATATGCGTTAATATACAATATTTGTTTTTCTCTTTCTGACTTACTTCACTCTGCATGACAGTCTCTAGGCCCATCCACGTCTCTACAAATGACCCAATTTCATTCCTTTTTATGGCTGAGTAATATTCCACTGCATATATGTACCATATCTTCTTTATCCATTCATCTGTCGATGGACATTTAGGTTGCTTCCATGTCCTGGCTATTGTAAATAGTGCTGCAGTGAACATTGGGGTACATGTGTCTTTTTGAATTATGTTTTTTTCTAAGTATGTACTCCTCAGCAATATTCTATCTCCTGAGTCTTCAACATGTATCTCTCCTCAGTCTCTCCTCCCTGCTTCTCCCAGCTCTCTCTAGTTTTTCCTGTGTGGCTTCTTCCACCCTGGAATAGACTAAAGTCTTCCATGGAGTTACTGAACTCCACAGCTTTCCATCGTCTTTAGAGAAGCTGCAATCAAAGGTCAGCCTTGCTCTGGCCCAAGATTCTGTAGCTCAGAGCTGGAGAGGGCTGGAGTCTCACATTATATTATCAAGGAAGCAGGGCTGCCTGAGTGAGGCACCACAGGTACTAACTAACAAGTACTAAAGAGCACTCAGACCCAGGATACAGGAATTCAGAAGTACAGGCTGAGAGATCACTTGGATTTTGCTGAAGCTGAGGCATAGAGTACAGTCTGTACTTCATCTGTCTGCTCAGGTCTTCCCTGATGTGTTCAACAACCCTGAAAAATTAGATTGGCTCAATTCGACCAACTCAGCAGTGCATGTGTACCAAGGGGCTTTTATCCCTTTTCATTTGACAAGCAGGAAACCAACTTCACTGAGATTTTATAGTCTCTTGAAGCCTGGGGACTCCCCCCCTCATACTTCTGTTTTATAAAATCCTGATAAAAGCATGAAACAAAAATTCATGAATTTCAACCAATTTGAGCATCTTCATTTTCAGTAGACTGGTAGAAGATGCTGAGCATACTTCATTTCTAATGATTTAATTCTAATTAGTATTTATAACTATAGTCTAATTTCAATAACACACTGTTAAATGAGTACGGCAATGTATTTATTGATTCATGCATGAACAGCACAACATCACACATTTGGATGTTGTTGAAATAGCTGCATAGATATGTACCCACATATTTTCTACATTTTTCTCACATTCTTTGATTATGATCCTTCTTTTTTATGTTTCATACTGTGATAATGAGTCTCCCAAATTGCCATTTGTAATAAATTTGGGGTAAGATTATTCCCTTTTCTTTGTATTTTTTATTTTATGCTCTGAGTGTGGGACCCTACAGAGTGCTACAAATTGAGAGAAACAAACATTTCAGAGAGATCTACAGAGCTTTGGGAAGAGCAAAGAATTGACAATTTGAAGGGCTTCAAGTATGCCAAATGGCCACCATAACTCACTCCATATTTCAAAAGGAATAAACAAATCAAGATCTGAAGACTTCACAGAGCCTTTTGTTTTCTGAGAATGTCTTCACTGTGTGTTGGCTATAATTACTGTCAAGATTCATTTTAAGAGCAACTTGCTTATCTCGCACTGAAATTTATAGTGAGAAAAACAATTTGAAGTCATTTAAGTTTTTAAATAAGGATTGACAGAATTAAATGAGATATCTAATATCATGAGGCTTGTCAGTGGCAGAGCTAGGATGAGAACTCTTGTGTCCCAACACCTATTACAAGACGCTTTGCACTATGCCACACTCCTAAAGGTCATATTTTAAGAATGAAGAACTATTAGTAGCTCAGAAACAAATCCACATCATCATTTTTTGGGTCAGTTTGAGAATCTGGCTTGATATAGAATCCAGGGATGTCAACACTGAAAGGACCTTAGAGATCACCTGTTTATATCACTCAATTTCCTAAATTAGAAACTGATGTCTAGATGGGGAAAAGCACTAAAAAGCAACAGGAATTCTCTTTTTCCATCTCAGAATCACTTGAATAGGAACAAAAACTTCAAACTATCACGTCTGGTGAGCAAAAATGAAATGTATATGATGAGCAAAAATGGCTACTTGTTTGTGAATAAGGTACGGATTTTTGATCCAAGAGTTCCTTCTCTCTCATTAGTTTAGTGTACTTTCAACATAAAAAGCATTTGTTCCATTTGTGACTTCTTTTTGTACTAGAATTTACCTATAATCTTAATATTGTTGGTTCAAAGTATAGTACAATTCTAAGTTATTTTATTTAATTCTCCTGAAGAAAACAAGCAAACATAGTTGATACCTTAAAAAGAGACATCTGTACATCTTATAAAGATAGCTTAAATTATCTAGAGTGATAAAGAACACAGTGTAAAAGGAAAATCAAAGAACTTTTGTAAAATCATTCTTCTGAATGTTGTACTTTGTCCCCCCTTAATGCCTTTTATAATGCCTTTAGATTTTTTTTAAAGTACGCTATCCACTGTATATGTCAAACTATCTCATAATCAAGCGACTTCCAATCATTTCTTTTCTAAAATCTTATTTTTTTTTTGCAACAAAGTTGACTTATGATATTATTTGTATATTTCACAGCATTTCAGATATTTTTGTAAAACCCACAATGGTAAGTAAGAATAGTACCTTTCTTGAATCAAATAACTGAATGTGTTAAAAATAGTGTTAATAAGAAAAAAAAGGTTTCATAGACTCAATTTATCAGAACTAATGATGGATATTATTAGTTATGAATAAAGAAATGACTATTGCATAATAATGTGTAATATGAAGTTTCAGTGAATTTAAGTGGCTTAGTAGTGATCAAGAATATGTGTAAAATTCCTGGACATGGATTTTTTAAAAAGGGTAAGAAAACTATCCATCTATCTATCTATCTATCATCTATCTTTCTTTCTAACTCTCTATCTTTCGTATATCTATCCATCTTTCCTGCAAATGAAATTTCCCATAAAACATATTAATTGGGTGTGGCACTTCTTTAAATATTTTAGCAACATGTATGTTAGATTGGAAAAGAGAGTATCATTTGATAGGTGAGGGCCTCAGGAAAAAAAGGAAGCATACAGATCTTCCTTGACTTATGATGGGGTTACATTCCAATAAACCCATCATAAGTTGAAACATCTTAAGTCAAAAAGGCTTTTAATACACCCAACCTACCAAATATCATAGCTTAGCCTAACCTACCTTAAATGTGTTCAGAACACTTACATTAGCCTACATTTGGCAAGATCACTTAACACAGAACCTGTTTTATAATAAAGTGCTGAATATGTCACGCAATTTATTGAATACTGTGCTTGAAGTGAAAAGCAGAATGGTACAGGACGGTTGTAAGTGTATTGGTTGTTTACCCACGGGATTGCCTGGCTGACTGGAAGCTGTGGCTCGCTGCCACTGTCCAGCATCACGAGAGAGTATCATACTGCACATAGCTCGACCAGGAAGAGATCAAAATTCAAAATCTGAAGTAGGGTTTCTACTGAATGCATATCAATTTCCTATCATTGTAAAGTCAAAAAATTGTTAAGTCTAACCATCTTAAGTCAAGGACTGTCTGTAGTCAATGGAGATGTAGTGACCTTAAGAAAAGAGTAAAGAATGGTTCAGGATAAAGAACACTCTTATACTTTCTCCGTGTTTGTTTTATTTATTTCTTTTTTTGGGGGGGGGTTGTTTTTAGGCAGTGTAGTGTAGTGTAAAGAGCATGGTTTTGGAATATGGCAGAACCAAGTATACTAAAGGATACTCAAGCATTCTTCCTCTTCCAGGAACATGACAAGCTTCTCCCCAACTCAGGTTCTTTGTGCCTGATAGTGGCTCTATTTGAAATGTTCCCCCCATGACTCTTGCAGTCTTGCCTCCTTTGAAGATTTCTACTTAAATATTCCCTTTCCATGGAGGTCTTTCCACGCCAAACTTTCTAGAGTAGGCCTCTCACATAATTTCAGCTTACCCTGTAACATTCCATTGCCTCTCTAATAAAAATTAAAGAAACACTGGAAAATATTTAGGTTATAAAAGACATGAGCTTTGAAAAAAATATATAAATTACCTCAGTAAGTTGTTTTGTAGCATAAATGCATTAATGCTTCTTCCACTCATGCTTAACTTACTTTCATAAAGTGGCTTAAGTACTTAAATAATCTGCCTCATTATGTCTTAAAACACCTGAAAATGATGTTCATTCCATTTGAAAAATAAGTTGAATACAACTAATAGGAAGTCATTTGATGCAGCACCTGAACATCTATGGGGGATCTAACAGACTAATGGGCACCACATTAATCCATGATATTATACAAGTAAAATGGAATGGTGTGCTCGCTCTTTATGCTTGAAATCTGTGCGTAAACAATTTGATATAAGTGCAGGTGACTGATGAATAAAACATCACTGATCAAGCTGCTTGCAACTAAATTTTGGCTTAAATCCTGTTGGTTTAATTTGGTTTGGTGGGTTTTCCTTCTGATGTTGTTTTCACCTGAGGTGGATAAATATATGTTATGCACGGAAAAGAATGAGCAACATAAATTTAAATACCTGGAACAGGTGGCAAGAGTTATTCAGCTGCTTTCAGATACTATGCTTCTGCTAAGGAGAAACGTGAAAATAACTCCCCATGTCCACCCCAGGGGAAAAGTGTCATTGGGTCTTTAAAAAACACAGGTCCATCTCAAAAGTTTAAGTCAACAGGTTAGGGCATTACCTTCTTACTCATTCTCATTATGCTTGGAAAAATTACACATGAGGTATTTTAAGAATACACAAAAACAAGAGTCCATGCAACATTATTTTAGGGAAAATAATCTTGAACAATGTTTTTTGGTGCAGGAGAGATAAGTGTATATTTTAGTAAGTCAGGTGACATTGACAGATGAACTATCAAGTTAGTCATATAACTCATGGCATCTGTCTGTCATAATAGAACAGTTTGAGCTTTTCCCTTGAATGATTAATAATTTGTATCTAATATAATACATCTATTCCTTATGTTGATGTCCTTTAAGGTCCAAAGCTGGCTGTGTGATACAGGGGGAATATATATAAACCAAAGCAAGAAAGCTTAGGAGGAAGGATGCCTGCTATGCATCAAGTTCCTCGTGTGTGTCATCACAATTTAGTAGTAATAAATGAATATCAAAGGCTTTCTCTTTCATTTTTGAAAAAAACTGTTTAATTTAAATTTTGGGAAAAATAGTAATTTGGAGATTCTTCTGTCTCTTGTCTGTTCTAGTGGTACCCAACAGAATACTATGCCTCTATAAAGCCAGGACCTAGTAAAATGATCTGGAAGCATAAATGCAAGTTGATTTAACATAACAGCAAAAAAAAATCAGCGTTGTTCATCTACTAATATACCATAGCCAGGGCTACACAGAAATAAATGTATGGATTCATGATTTAAAAAACCTATATATAAAGAAATCTTATAAGAGCTTAACTTTAACTTAACTGTTTATTATATGTGAAGTGTGATCTTAAACTGCTGGGCAAAGCTTCTAGAATTAGCCTTTACTTCTGTTACTTCAACTGTATTTAAGTACTACCTTGTCCCTAAGCATTCATTCAGTTTTATGTCATACTTTTTATTTAAATTTAAAAATATCCCAGCTTTCTTTTCCTTAAGGTGTCAGATATTTTAACATTAAGATCATATTTAAATCGGGACCAAATACAGTGCTAAAAATATTATAAAA
The DNA here is from genome assembly GCF_963455315.2 of Globicephala melas. NCBI lineage: Eukaryota > Metazoa > Chordata > Mammalia > Artiodactyla > Delphinidae > Globicephala > Globicephala melas. Next base: position 39,332,037 of record NC_083332.1, read on the forward strand.
TTATATAAGTTTCAATAAGTGCACTTACTCGTCTACCACAAAATTCTAACAATTGTTTCCATAGGCTAGTAAAAAACTTGAAAAAATGCATATGCATATGAAAAAATGCATATGCTAGTAAAAAACTTGAAAAAATGCATATGCATATAATTATATATACTACAGATTTCAATATAATAAAATAATGTAATTATATCAATATATGTGTATAAAATATATATGTAATATATAAATAGATAATAAGAGAGAAAGGAAAGGAGAAAGAGACTCAGAGAAAGAGAAATAGACAAAGCTGCAAAATTTTTTAAAATCGTTTTTTATGCTTGACATTATAGAGCAATTAGTACTTTAATAATAAAAATCACTAAAATTCAATTTTTGTAAATTTTAAAATTGTATATAATATGAACTACATATTTTTTTAAAAGATAAAGTCAAAGCTGTTTTCATTAATCAGATGTTTTGCACAATACTGATCACATATAACACCTCAGTGTTCATAATAATAAACCAATTAAAATATTTTCAGAAAAATTAACAATTTTAAAAGCCAACATATCTTGATCATTTAAAGTGCCAGACATTGTGCTTTTGCATATATTATTTCATTTGATCTCCACAACCCTATGAAATAGGTCGTATTATGATCTTCACTTTGCGTATATGATATCTGAGGAACAGAAAGGTCAAGTAACTTTACAAAGTCACACAGCTGTTAAGTCCAGCCAGCCTTCAAATCAAGGCTGTCTCATTGCAGAATTCATGCTTTAAATACTCCTCAATATTGCCTTCCAAATTACATTTGATTCTATATTCCATCCCTTACTGATTGATTGTAAGTGGTTGTTTAGAATAGCTTGTTGAGTATTCTAAAGCTCTCTCTAGGGATGCTGTGGGTTGAACTGTGTCTCCACAAAAGATATATTGAAAGCCTAATCCCCAGTATCTATGAATATGATCTTATTAGGAACTAGCGTCTTTGCAGATGTGATTAAGTTAAAATGAGGTCATACTGGATTAGTGTGGCCCATAAATCCAATGACAGGTGTCCTTATAAGAAGAGAGAGACCTGAAGATACAGGAGACACAGGGAAGAAGGCCATATGATGACAGAGATTGGAGTGTTGCAGCTGCAAGCAAAAGAACACGAAGAACTGTTGGCAAACCAAAAGCTAAAGCCTTCAGGAGAAGTATGCCCTGCTGACACCTTGATTTCAGACTTCTAGTCTCCAGAACAACAATAGAATAAATTTCTGTTGTTTGCCACTACACAGTTTATGGCGATTTTTACTACAGTCTTAGGAGACCGAACTCGGGTATTATTGATCTGATAACAATATCTGACATGGGCCTATGGATAGGGAAGTGGGGGCAAAACTGATGCCAAGCATTTGGTACTTGATAGGAGTTCAGAAAGTAAATATCTGGCAGTTTGGGGATTCTCATTTGGCACGTGAGTCATAAGCAATAAATTGGTTGTACTACTTGAATGGTATAACCCCATCTCTCATCTAAAAACAGATAAACATATTGCAAAATTTTTTAAAAAGTGATCTTGGGTGATATCACTAGACAGGATGCAGAGGTAAATGACTAAAGGCTAAGGCTGGCTATAGTAGGGTCAAGATGGAGCAAGAGAAAAATAAGAAAGAGGTAACAGAAGAAAATTTTTTGCATTTTAAAACAAGACTAGAAGGGGGTCTGATAAATGGGTAGAGGGATTTAGAGATAGGAAGAGAACTGAAAGAAAGTATCTCAGAATTTGCCAAAATAAGCTTTCTCTTAAAATTGAAATTAAGAAATACTGGAGTAAGAGGAGGTACATCCCATGCCTTACCTTAAATGACATTTCCAGAGTCAGACCACAGATTAACAATCCACTGTGGGACCCAAGCTAGGGATGGAGAGGGAAAAAATGGAGCTTTTTTGAAAAACAAAGTATTAAGAAGGAAAGTCTCTGAAATGAGTGATCTAAAATGTTGCTCAAAGTAGAAGAGACTGGATTTGTACATGGAAATGTATGTCCTCATAATTTTACTGCTGGGTCTTCTTGGCAGAAGCTGGCAAGTAAGAACCTCACTTTATGTGACTGAGTCATACACATTGTCCTGATTGTTTGATATTTTGAGTAACCACAGGTTTTAATTGTATTTAATACCACTTCCAGCAATAAGCCTAAAAGCATCTGGACTACGTTTTAGACATTCTAGAATAGTTACTGTATTAGTTTTCCATTGCTACTGTAACAAGTTACCACAAACTTAGTTGCTTAAAACAATACAAATTTATTATCCTACAGTTTGGAAGGTCAAAAAATTGACACAGGTCTCAGTGGAATAAACTTAAGGTGTCTTGCAGGGGGCGGTATTCCTTTCTGGATGTTCTAGGGAAGAATCTGTTTCCTTGGTTTTTTGTTTGTCTGTTTGTTTTTTAACATCCTAGAGGCTTCCCACTTTCCTTGGCTCCTGGCCCCCTTTGTCCATCTTCAAAGCCAGAGAAATTGCATCTCTCTGACCATTCTTCTGTATTACATCTCCCTCTGACCAAAGCTGTGAAAGGTTTTTCTGATTTTAAGACTTCACTGATTACATTGTGCCCATTTGGATAATCCATAATATTCTTCCCACCTCAAGGTCTTTAACTTTAATCACATCTGTAAAGTCCCTGTTGCCATATAAGGTAACATTTGTACAGGTTTTGGGGATTAGGTCATGGACATCTTTCGTGGGCCATTATTTTGCCTACTACACTTTCTAAAATATTAGTGTTTAGTGTCATTCATAGTTTCACCTGTAAATATTCTCATTACGAAACAAATCATCAAACAGATGGTTATTCATTCATTTATCATCTAAATCCTTGTTTGGATTTTCAGATAGTATTGTCTGCTTATAAATTTCTTACAAGTGATATATTTAGCTAATTAAAGATAACTGAATACATTTTGTTGATGTCTTTAATTTACATAAAATGAAAAAAAAAAGATTTACTCTATTCTGACTGTGCTATATTCATAGCTCTTGAATATTTTCTTCCTTTTCTGGGCTCCCCAAACACTTGGAGTACTAAATCCAGGTAAAGCACTTTCTTGCCTCTATACATGTGTACATGCTTTCACCCTGATTTTGAAAACTCACTGTTCATGCCTCCCCACTCAAAAACTTCTCTATAACTTATGAATAGACCTATAACAAGTAAAGAAACTGAATTAGTAATGAAATATCTCCTCACAAAGAAAAGCCTAGGTCAGATGGCTTCAGTGGTGAGTTCTTCCAAACATTTAAAGAATAAATACTAATAACCCTTCACTACATCTTTCAGGAGACAACATTTCCCTACTTACTCTGTGAGGCCAGTATTATGCTGATACCAAATTCAGACAAATTCATGACAACTAAACTATAATATTTATATTGACATAGAAGTAAAAATTTTTAACAGATATATGCAAACAAGTGTCAGTGAGGATGTGGAGACACAAGAACCTTCATGCACTGCTGCTGAGAATGTAAAATGGTGCAGCCACTCTGAAAAACAGTTTGGTAGTTTCTCCGAAAGTTAAACATGAAGTTATCATATGACTCAACAATTTAGCTCTTAGGATATAACCAAGAGAAATAAAAAATATGTCCACACAAAGACGTGATGCAAGTATTCAGAGCAGCATTATTCATAAGAGCCAAAAAGTGGGAACAACCCATACTGTTTGGCAATGCAAGTGAATAAACTACTGATACATTCTACAACATGGAAGAACTTCAATAGCATACTGAGAAAAAGCTAGACAAAAAATACATATTGTATTATTCAATGTCTAAGAATGTCCAGAAAGTATATCAGTGTTTATCTGAGGTTGGGTGAGGGAATGGATATAGACCGAAAAGAGGCATGGGAAACTTGCGAGGTGGTAGAAATATTCTAAAACTGGAGTGTTGATAGGGTTTCACAGCTCTAAAAATCTACTACAATTCAACAAATTATACACTTATAATTAATTAATTTTATGGTACTTAAATTATATCTCAGAAGAGAAACTAGAATACTTCCTTTTAATAAAGATGTATTGTAAATGAAACATATCCACAAGTATATCTTCAGCATGGGGAAAATGCATACGTTTTCATGAAAATTATTGGTTGGAACATTTTTTTAAACCAAACGGATATATTAAAAATAGAAGAATGGACACATGTTCCCCATCTTTCTATCAGTGTATTTTTGTTTCTAATCTCTTCCTGGGTCATCACAGTTTGTTATTTCTTTGCCTACCTCCAATGATGGGGATAGACATACTTAGAATTATTTTTTCACCAGGAGAAGCAGGTGACAGACTGTAATGGCCGCATACTTTCTGATCACAGCACTTCACGCTCATTCCTATTAGAAAGTGGTTTAACACTAATGTACCAAATTTGATGATTTGAATAGACATGTCTTTCAAGTTGCCATTATGGATAAATCTCATTTTTATAGGTGTAGTGGAAAAGGTATGGATATCCTGACATAGTAAGTTCAAGCCTTGATGGGACTACACTTATTTGATGCATTTTGGTCAAGATGTTCAACCTCCCTCACATCCAGTTGATATATTTTTTGGTAGATATGATAATACTGACTTCAAAAATTGTGGCAGAAGATCACCTAAGTTAATATATGTTCAGTGCCTATTATATAGTAGGAACTCAATACGTGGTCATGTTTTTCCATTTTTTGGATAACATTCTCTATTATATAGATGCATATATAATTATTATTATGATCAGAAAGTGACAAATAAACAGCATTGAGGAAAGGTAAATTTTTTTGTGTGAAATGGATTCTTTTTAACATTGTTAATAGTTAATAGAAATAATAGATAAAATATATTGAGTGCTCACATTTTCTAGGCAGGCTTCTAAATGCTTCACAAGCAGTACTTCACTTCAGAGGTGAATACTATTATTATCTACATTTTATAAATGAGATGAGGAAGGCACAAACTGGTTAAGTAACTTGGCCAGTGTTGTTTAAATAATAAATGGCAGTGTGGTAATGGTTAAATATGGGGTTTTTCATGTTAGTTTTCTCGTTTAAGGAACTTCAGAGTATTAAATGAGTTAGGCCATGTAAAGCACTTGAAACATTTGTTATTATCTGTCAGATTCTATGCTAAGAAATGTTTGAATGGTATCATGTAATCTTCATAACTACTTTTTAAGGCAGTTCTATTATCCCCATTTTAAAGACTGGGAAACTGCAACTCAGTGATATCAATGATGTTTGATGAACATTAATTCATAACAAGGATTAGTTGACATATTAAATATACAACAGACAAGCTCCTATTTATATTAATGAAAAGCATAATACACTTAAAAAGGGCCCTGTGGTCAATTTAAAAATTTCATTGTAGAATATCTCTTCTTACCAACTAGTATATTCACTTTTGAATGGTCCGTACATGTCTAGAGTAAAGACATTGATTGACCATTGTTTAACCAAAAGTTTTAGAAAGTTTTTGACTATGGAATCTCTTGCTTGTTTTGTTGTTGTTGTCATTTTTATTGGCATGGTGTGGAACAAGTGTTTCATGAAATGTGCTTCAAAAAATATCAGTTTAACAGCAACAGGTCTCCTCAAAGCCATGCTTACAGTCAGCTTTAAGACATTTAGGAGATGAATACACTGCATGATAATGATATGTTCTACCTTCACACAGGTAAAAAAAGAATAAGAAAGTCCAGTGAATTTATAAATATTCCATGATGAATCATTAAGTTTTTAATATTAACAAGTTATTTCTTTTCTGTACCCATGTTAACTGATACCATGAATATGCGGCTAGTCTTTGTATTAGGTAAACCAGTCTTAGAGGCACACAATTCATCCTCTGGATGAACTGCCAAAGGGACTGCTATGCTCAAATCTATTGTATAATCACTGAACACTTTCTGAATGGGCACTGATAATTTCAACCTCTGTGTCATTCTTTGTCCTACTTTATTTAGATATGTTAATACATTTGATTTTATTACAGTCAACTTGTCTTGACCTTAGAGTCACCACTTTCCCAAACATCATGATATGGCTTTACAAGACCCTGTTTAAAATATACTATGTGCATATTCATAGTTTCAGTATCAGAGAACAACCTTATCACTACAATTATTATTAGTATTACCACTTATAGGCTTCTAGTGGCTATTTCAATTTACCTATAAGCTCTAATATTTGCAAACACTATTTAATGCTATGGGGAAAGTACATTCATAAGCCAAGTGAAAAAAAAAGCAAATTACAAAATTATATATGTGTATGTAACCTAAGATTATTACAGAGATTGAATATCTAAATAATCAAGGGTTATGTTTTTAAAATAACCTAAATGCTAATAGAGTTTTTATTTATTTATTTATTTATTCATTCATTCATATATTCATCTGTTTAGTTATTGTATTAGTCAACCTTGCTGGAGTAGTGGAGGTCTTAAAACATCTTAGTGACTTAAAACAAGAACTATTTATTTCATTCTGAGATATAAATATATATTTTTTGTCTGAAATGGACATGGGCCTAAGAAGCTGTCCCTGTTTTAGACCTGCTGTTATCATAGCAGAGGGAAAAGAACAAAGCATTGAATAAACACACAATGGACTTTAAGGTCCTGTTCAAATATAGTGTCTGTCATGCCTGCTCACATTTCATTGGCCAAAACAAGTTTAGATGGGTGGGGCAGCATTGTCCTTTCATAGGAGATACTCAGGAGCATTGTAATGAGAAAGGATGAATAATGCTCTTATAGAAATCAAGAATGAATAGAATAGCTGGAAACAATACTGTAATCTACCATATTTACTATTACTTGTTATCATTGTGATTATATCTAACATTTTTCTTGCTCTTAGAATGTGATTGGGACTATTCAGTGTACTCTCAAATATTCACTTACTCAGCCTTCATAACAGTCCTATAAGGTAGGTACAATTATCACCCCAGTTTACAGATAAGACAATTCTGATACAGTGGGGTTTGGTAAAGTTACCGAAGGTTAATAAATTTGCAAGAGACCGAGCTTCCACTCTAACTAGGCATCCTGACTCCAAGTTCAATGCTCTTCCCGTTCCCACTTAGAGACAGCCAGAGGAGCAATGCATTATAATAGTTAGAGGGGATTTCTCTTTTCCTCGTTATAATTTTCTGTAGTTTCAGACTTTTTCATAAAGTTTTTAAAAAATTTCTTTACTGTTCTTAAAATAAATGAAAAGTAAAGACCGTGAAAACATACAGCCTGTTAAAATCTCATATTTCTTGTGTCCCAGAAGAAAACATTTTCAGTCACTTGATTCAATCTTCTGATTGCACCACACACTCTCTCCTTCCTTTCATATCCTTGCAATATATAAAGTAGCTTTGCCTTTTTGTCCTTCTCTACCAGCATGGAAAGTAAAAAAGCTCTGATTCTCACTGACCCGAACTGAATCATTTAACCTAACTTTCTAATACCAAGACACTGATTTACCCGTAATTATATTGCTACAGGCCAGTGGCTTACAAAGAGTTATGAACACACTAAATATGAATATATCTCCTCTTTTGTCAGATGCTATGCCTGCCTACATCAATAATGTGGAACTTTAAAAAAAAAATTTATTTATTTTATTTTTGGCTGTGTTGGGTCTTCGTTGCTACGCACATGCTTTCTCTAGTTTCGGGGAGCAGGGACTACTCTTCATTGCTGTGCATGAGCTTCTGGTTGTGGTAGCTTCTCTTGTTGCGGAGCATGGGCTCTAGGTGAGCGGGCTTCAGTAGTTGCAGTACATGGGCTCAGTAGTTGTGGCTCGCGGGTTCTAGAGCACAGGCTCAGTAGTTGTGGAGCATGGGTTTAGTTGCTCCGCAGCATGTGGGATCTTCCTGGACCAGGGATCAAACCCGTGTCCCCTGCATTGGCAGGCGGATTCTTAATCACTGCACCACCAGGGAAGTCCCAATAATGTGGAACTTTAATGGTGGGTAACAGGTCACATTGTGTTTTCCAATCTATATTATTCTTGTTGATCTTGTAGAAACAATTTGCTATTATATACCTTCCTCTGCCCCCAGGAATATTACCACTTCACTTTCATCACCCTGACTTTAATTTTCTGGAGATGGAGCACTATGCCATTGAAATTATGGTCATTAACTCAGTGAAAGGTTGGTTTTATTTATTTATAGTGATAACTCTAAGTCAAAGAGTGTCTCAGTTATATCAGAGTCTTTTGGTCCAAGTGCTTCCTATAAGAATGCCAGTATTTGCCCACCTGTGGGGACATGCTTCATGCAGCTGAACAATCCCTTTTGAGAAGTTAGATAAGTCATTACTACTCGGTACCTGTTTCCTTATCTGTAAAATGGAGATCAGTATGTTTGCTTAGTACACCCTGTGGATTTCTATAATGGTATATGTATGTGCAAGAGTACTGTGTATAATTAAGCACAAAAAAATTATTGTCTTACTGATAATAATCACAAAATTATATTTATTTAAAAATATTTACTGATTTTCTTATACAATAAAAATGACTAACCAGATCAATGTCCTGATATGGAAACACATATTAACTGCAGACAACAGTTCTCTGAACACTCTAAGCTTCTAAAAGTAAAATCCTTTGGTAACTGCTTGGTCCAATGTGCTTAGGGACATACTGTGATAGAAATAATTCCAAATTATACATGTTCATTTCAGTGGTTGACTCTGCACTCTAATCACAGTCAATTTCAGGTTTACTTAGGACAGTAAATGAAAATTCAACAGGATGGATAATTCAGCCATTGCTTACTACACCAACCATTTTTCTCAGAATTTGATTATGCTTAAAATAAATGTATTGAAATAGTAGTCAAGAATCTGGTTGAGGCTATATATAAAAGACATTTATATTATAATGAAGGTTCATTTCTTCTAGAGACTATGGCATACTAAAATGTTGGGTGACATTAAAATATTGTTATTAACCATAACTCAGACTTGGATTCACTGTTACATTACATATGAACGATAGAGGAGTATTAAAAGACAAATGTCAGAGCTGAGCTTAAGGAGCACCGAGTAGGGTATTTAAACTTGTCATGGGAGCAACATTGGGGTGGGCAATCTTTTCAAGTTATCAAACTTTTGAGTTTTCTTTCCCCCCCTTATTTATAGCAAGATTCCAGAGAGTTTAAAAAAAGAGCTTTGGGGGCTTCCCTGGTGGCGCAGTGGTTGAGAGTCCGCCTGCCGATGCAGGGAACACGGGTTCATGCCCCGGTCCGGGAAGATCCCACATACCACGGAGCGGCTGGGCCCGTGAGCCATGGCCGCTGAGCCTGCGTGTCCAGAGCCTGTGCTCCGCAACGGGAGAGGCCGCAACAGTGAGAGGTCCGCGTACCGCAAAAAAAAAAAAAAAAAAAGAGTACAAAAAGAGCTTTGCAAATTGAAGTCTATATGAACTATTCTTTTCCTTTTATGAACCAGAGAACCATTAAACATTTTAAAGAGTATTTCTCCGATTCTAATCCTCAATTTTCTACCTGATTTTTACTTTTCAATTTCAGGGTGTGATCAGGTAAAAATATCCTTGTTCTTTTTATAGAGGTAAGAATGTCTATCGGTACTGATGAGTGAAGACATAACGAATGATAACAACTTCCAATTATCAAGCCTCTAACATGTGTCGTGCACTTGGTACTAGGTGCTTTGTAAATTATTTCAACCTTTTTAAAATATTCTCTCAAAACCTTCATTTACTTGTCTACAAAATAATGATACTTGTGTTGGAAGATTATTTTAATTTCCCAAGGTCACAGAATCATTAGAAATGAAGAATTGGGATTGATCTCCCAATTGATTGTTCTCTCTTTCCATGATCTTACAAATGTCCCCTAAGAAAACTGGCATTTTTTGATGTCAGTACTTAATAGTCAATATCCTCTGGTTCTCCATTTAGTTTACCACAGAAACTGTATGTGTGTGTGTGTGTATATATATATATTTTTTTTTTTTTTTTTTTTTGCGGTACGCGGGCCTCTCTCACTGCTGTGACCTCTCCCGTTGCGGAGCACAGGCTCTGGACGCACAGGCTCAGCGGCCATGGCTCACGGGCCCAGCCGCTCCACGGCATGTGGGATCTTCCCAGACTGGGTCACGAACCCGTGTCCCCTGCATCGGCAGGCGGACTCTCAACCACTGCGCCACCAGGGAAGCCCAGAAACTGTATATATTTAAAAATCAATTTTCCCAATGTATTTCCAACAAGCAAAGGGGACTGCATTTCCTTTTAAGTGAAAGTAACTGTGTAAACTGTAACGAGTGCCCCAAACGAAGGCTGGAGAGGAAAATCTCATTTTAAACTCCTCTTGGAAATTAAAGGGAAAATAAAGCAATGTCCACCACGTGCAGGTGTGTGTATTTATTAGTATCTACTAAGTACCAGATTAGGTAAATAAAAACAACGGCAAGCCTCCTGAGAATCAGAGAGATAAGGCAAAGATGTTCATTATAGGAAAGACATGTTGAATATCAGAATGGGAACATTTTGAGGATTCAAAAGTGGGCATATGTCTGGAGAAAACCATACATCAAAAAGACACATGCACCCCAATGTTCACTGCAGCACTATTTACAACAGCCAAGACATGGAAGCAATCTAAATGTCCATCGACAGAGGAATGGGTAAAGAAGATGTGGTACATATACACAATAGAATACTCAGCCATAAAAAAGAACAAAATAATACCATTTGAAGCAACATGGATGGATATAGAGATTATCATACTAAGTGAAGTAAGTCAGACAGAGAAAGACAAATACCATACGATATCACTTAAATGTGGAATCTAAAAAAATAATACAAATGAACTTATTTACAAAACAGAAACAGACTCACAGACTTAGAAAACAAACTTATGGTTAACAAAGGGGAAAAACTGGGGGCATAAATTAGGAGGTTGGGATTAACATATATACACTACTATATATAAAATAGATAATCAACAAGGAACTACTGTATAGCACAGAGAACTATACTCAATACCCTGTAATAACCTATATGGGAAAAGAATCCAAAAAAGAATAGATGTATATGTATAACTAAATCACTTAGCTGTATACCTGAAACTAACACAACATTGAAAATCAACTATAATCCAATATGAAATAAGAAATTTTTTAAAAGTGGGCTGAAATTCCAAAAGAATGATTGGCACAGTAAATTCGTGGCCCTAAGATAATACATATACTCTGAGATATTCTTACTGTAACTAGAAAATCTTTTAGCTCTCTGCTGGACAAGGAGCCAATCAGATCCTGAAGCCAAGTACCTTTTTGAGAACAGAGAAGGTAAGTCATGTACCTCGGAAGGTAAAAAGAAAACTGAAAAAGAGCCCAAGGGTTTGGAGATATGAGATGACCCGGCTTATCTTAAGCCAAATTTAGTCTCTAGTGATTTTAATGGGGAGACAAAAATTACATAAATAATCCTTTGTGTACTGTATCACAAAGATTTAGAAGATTTCACACCAAATATACATAATTTATAATGTTTTCATCAAACATCAACTAAGACACTTGTTACAAGTCAAACCTATAAAGATACAGCATGAAAATTTCAAACAGTTTATGGTCACCACACATAAAAGTGAAATTTGAGACAGTCGGAGTACAACCCTAAATATGAAGGGTGTTTACCATACTTTCCTCCTGCTTTTAATTGTCTTTCACTTTTATTCAGTAGTTTATAAACATGAGATCATAAAAATCCCTAGAATTAACATGTTTGGACTAACTGTGATATTATCTAATGCTGCTTAATATTCCTCAGTGTTTTCCCGTTACTTTTGCAGTAAAGTTCAGGAGTCCCAATAGGCTTACGAGGCAGCACAGGATTTGGGCGGTGCTGGAATCTCTAACTTCTCCTACACAGCCTCCTGTCTCTATGCTACTCCCTAATAGCATTATGCTTCCCTCTACAATTTTTTAAAAGATAACTGATTTCTTTACAGTTGTTGTCTTTACAGTTGTTCTTTACAGTTGTTGTCTCCTTCCATCTGCCCACAAACTACTACTCACTCTTAAAAACAGGTCAATTATTCCCTTTTTGTGACATATTTCCTGACTTTTCACTCCTGTCATACCCCCAATGTTGGCCATGTCCTTCCTGTTCTGATAGGACTCCATGCATCTCTCTGGTGTGGTACTGATACCTCTCTCTTGTGTCTGCTTCTTTGCTTGCCTCTGTTTCCCACTATGTGCTGAGCTTATTGAAGGCACAGTCTGTATTTTACTAAGTGCTAAGGTCCAGGCCCTTGGGACTACATTTTAATAGATGTATAGTGTTCATTGGTTCACGTTCTGGCCAAAGTGCATTATATCATAACTAAAGAAATTAAGAACTAAGAAGATTAAAAAACTTGCCCAGATTACACAGGTGGGTTATTATACCTAACAGCTGTTAAACAGAAACTTCTAGAAGACAACATACAAGGTCTGTACTATATGATAAATTATTTGCACAGGTGCAAAACATGCAAGGAATTTCAAACAGCAGTGGCTTCTATGTGGAATAGAAGTATAATGATCATTTGTAAAACAAGCAACAAAATCATTGGGAAGCAACCAGTTCTTTCTCATCTAAAACTCGCATAAGTATGAAAACAAACAAACAAAAAACACCTGTTCTGTGGTCACTGCTTCTAGACTGCCTTCTTTTTTTTTTAGGTTTTATTTAATTATTATTTTTTAAACATCTTTATTGGAGTATAATTGCTTTACAATGTTGTGTTAGTTTCTGCTGTATAACAAAGTGAATCAGCTATATATATACATATATCCTCATATCCCCTCCCTCTTTCATCTCCCTCTCACCCTCCTTATCCCGCCCCTCTAGGCGGTCACCAAACATGGAGCTGATCTCCCTGTGCTATGTGGCTGCTTCCCACTAGCTGTCTATTTTACATTTGGTAGTGTATATCTGTCAGTGCTACTCTCTCACTTTGTCCCAGCTTACCCTTCCCACTCCCTGTGTCCTCAAATCCATTCTCTATGTCTGCATCTTTATTCCTGTTCTGCTCCTAGGTTCTTCAGAACCTTTTTTTTTTTTTTTTAGATTCCATATATATGTGTTAGCATATGGTATTTGTTTTACTCTTTCTGACTTATTTCACTCTGTAAGACAGACTCTAGATCCATCGACCTCACTACAAATAACTCAATTTCATTTCTTTTTATGGCTGAGTAATATTCCACTATATATATGTACCACATCTTCTTTATACATTCATCTGTCAATGGGCATTTAGGTTTCTTCCATGGCTTGGCTATTGTAAACAGTGCTGCAATGAACACTGGGGTGCATGTGTCTTTTTGAATTATGGTTTTCTCTGGGTATATGCCCAGTAGTGGGATTGCTGGGTCATATGGTAATTCTATTTTTAATTTTTTAAGGAACCTCCATACTGTTCTCCATAGTGGCTGTATCAATTTACATTCCCAGCAACAGTGCAAGAGGTTCCCTTTTCTCCACACCCTCTCAAGCATTCACTGTTTGTAGATTTTTTGATGATGGCCATTCTGACTGGTGTGAGGTGGTACCTCACTGTAGTTTTGATTTGCATTTCTCTAATTATTAATGACATTGAGCATCCTTTCATGTGTTTGTTGACAATCTGTATATCTTCTTTGGAGATATGTCTGCTTAGGTCTTCTGCCTATTTTTGGATTGGGTTGTTTGTTTTTTTGATATTGAGCCGCATGAGCTGCTTATAAATTTTGGAGATTAATCCTTTGTTAGCTGCTTTTTTGGCAAATATTTTCTCCCATTCTGAGGGTTGTCTTTTCGTCTTGTTTATGGTTACCTTTGCTGTGCAAAAGCTTTTAAGTTTCATTAGGTCCCATTTGCTTATTTTTGTTTTTATTTCCATTACTCTAGGAGGTGGGTCAGAAAGGATCTTGCTGTGATTTATGTCACAGAGTGTTCTGCCTATGTTTTCCTCTAAGAGTTTTATAGTGTCTGGCCTTACATTTAGGTCTTTAATCCATTTTGAGTTTATTTTTGTGTATGGTGTGAGGGAGTGTTCTAATTTCATTCTTTTACATGTAGCTGTCCAGTTTTCCCAGCACCACTTATTGAAGAGGCTGTCTTTTCTCCATTGTATATTCTTGTCTACTTTATCAAAGATAAGGTGACCACATGTGTGTGCGTTTATCTCTGGGCTTTCTATCCTGTTCCATTGATTTATATTTCTGTTTTTGTGCCAGTACCATACTCTCTTGATTACTGTAGCTTTGTAATATCGTTTGAAGTCAGGGAACCTGATTCCTCCAGCTCCGTTTTTGTTTCTCAAGACTGCTTTGGCTATTTGGGGTCTTTTGTGTTTCCATACAAATCGTGAAATTTTTGTTCTAGTTCTGTGAAAAATGCCATTGGTAGTTTGATAGGGATTGCATGAAATCTGCAGATTGCTTTGGGTAGTATAGTCATTTTCACAATGTTGATTCTTCCAATCCAAGAACATGATATATCTCTCCACCTGTTTGTATCATCTTTAATTTCTTTCATCAGTGTCTTATAGTTTTCTGCATACAGGTCTTTTGTCTCCTTCGGAAGGTTTATTCCTAGGTATTTTACTCAGACTGCCTTCTTAAAATGAAATGTACCTTTCCCAATGAGCTCACTAGGAAATCGAAAAATAAATCCAGTTTCAAATTGCTACAAAATATGCTACTTCATCAAAATACAATGATGAGCTCTGTTCTTTTCTGACACAGTATAACTGCTGCCAAGAAATACAATAAATTTAGTGAAATAAATCACAAAAATGGGTTGATTGGTGCTACAAAAGCAGTATTTCCTTTATGACAAAGAGGTTGGATTCTGTTCTAAGTTGATTCAGCCTTGCTCATCTTTGATATTTACGGTGGATATATATTTTCAGAAGTAGTGGATCTGTCTCTGATCAGCTGGTTTCTTCCTTAGAAACCACTGAAAAATTGGAATGTCTACTAAACAGCTTACAGTTTTCAGGGACTGACATCACTAAGCTTGGGAATAAGGCTCCTAGAAAGTACATGAGACATGGGAACAGAAATTTGGCTGACTCCTCTCTCTTAAGCAACTTAAGGGTATATAGAAAGGAACACATCTTTCTCCTAACAACAGGATAACAATCTGCAAAAGACACAGACCAGGTATTTCTGCAACTGAAAGTTTCCTGAATAGTTCTGATTGAGAAAAGGATTAATAAACCATACTGCAAAGGAGAAGAGAGGAGCCCTTAAATTGTCTATTCAGACTGGGTAAAGCATATCAGACACATTCCATCTGGCAATACCAAGGGGACTAATTTCACCAGAATTGGAGGATCACGTTTGCACAGTTAAATCCCAATCCATCCATATTTTATTTCCATCTGCACATAGAGTAGTGCTGCCTTCCTAGTTTTCATTCGCATTGGTTGTCGTATTCCATCATCAAAACATTTTGTGTCAGGTAAATGTTATGGTCACCACTGGACAGACAAAAGTAGGCTTAGAGAAGAGTTGACTCCTGGCTACAGAGGTTTCCTTACTTTTAATCTGGTTTGGTACAACATATAATGCGCTTTGGAGACAGAAAGACAATGGCCTGATTCCAGGTTTAGCTATTTGCTAATTGTGTGACATAGACAAGTCACTTTACCTCTTTTAGCCTCAGATTCTTCCTGAGAAGTGAAGCCAATAATATAAATAAATTGGTGTAAGGATTATGTAAAACAAGGTCTGAAAACAATCAGCATAGTATAAAATAGATACGGCTTGACAGTTTTTTTTTTTCCTGCAGCTATGCATCACATAGAGGTGTTTGTTTGTTATATTCAGTGCACTGGAAAATATAATATCACACTTACAAAGTTTGTGGAAACTTAAGAATTATTTACCAGGAAGTCACTTTGAAATTTTAAATCTAGATTTCCCAGCGGTAAATAACTTTATGTTTGTTTTGTTTTGTTTTTTAAAAAAGGACTCAAAATAAATGTACTAGTACACTTGGCATCTATTTTCTCTGAAGAAAAAAAAAAAAAAAACCTGTGAAATGTTAACAGTCAACATCTCTCCAAATGTTGGAACATCTACCAAGCATAGACATACCTGGCTCTATTTGGTAGAATTAGATCTCAAAGGGGAATTGGCTTTGCAAATACTTGACAGAAAATGTGCAGATATAAAATACTTACAGTACACACGTTTTTATACTGGCTAATTCGAAATGTCATATGAGTAAATTTAAAGAAGCAGATAAATTAATTCATTTCCAGCCCAAAGCCAACTTTCAATCTTGTTTTCCCTGGATATTTCAATCAGAATACCCTCTGAGATTCCCAGCCTAAGAAAGTCTATTAATTTTCCATGTACTTGTTGATGCAAAAGCCATCAGTATTATGGGTTGAATATTTCTAGTGCAGGGAAAGTAAGGGATGCAGTTAATCCCCGTGAACTAAAATATACTTCTTTTCATTAATCTTTTATTGTAAATGAGCAAAGTAATTGAACCAGTACCACACTATCAGAATGAATGCAATGCCGGTGGGATATGCTTGAGAGAGCATATACTGATTGAGTATTAAATATCTAACGGCAATAATTTGTGGTTCATTACCTCTTTTGGAGTTTCTTAGTTGCATAGGGCTTGAATTCTGAGTAGTCAGATTTTAGCAGAAAAACGGCTTTCAAATGCTGAAGGAAGCAAATGCACACAACCCACAGTCCATCACCTTAATTTGGGCTGTTTCATACTTAGTTGAACCAGACTCCAAAAATATTTGCAAGCTGGGCTGATTATTTCAACGTTGTGGTGCAGGTCTATATGCAGGTGCGAGGTGACATGGACACAGAATTGTAAATAGGGATATCATCTAAGCATAGATCCTGCATTTTCCTGTGTATTATATAAATCCCCATCCAGCTATCTGGTGATGCAGACATCACAGCTTTTGGTTTTAACTGACACTAGCTTCCTTAAATGTATTCTGCCAACCCCTGTGGTACAATTTTATTGCACATGGGAATGGAAGATTTCTTCCTGCTGGTAACAAAATATGATCAACCTGAAGCAATGTTTATAGAAATATGTGTACTGGATTTGAAGATTGCGTCTATTCAGACCTCATGCAGTTCAAAAACAAACAGAGCTAAAAGAAAACAATATGAGCCCTTTATCAATGGCAAAGAGGTACTCTAGCTATTTGTTCAGTTGTTGGGTTTTAAACAAATTCCTTTATTCCAATTGTACCTCAGTGTCCTAAGGAGAAGCTAATGTTGGAATTGAATGTTATTTTTCTTTTTCAGAGCAAACGTGTGTCTTTTTAAATTCATAGTATTTGCTTAATATACAACATGCTTCTAAAATGTAATTTCAAATAAAAGAAAATGGACTTTGGATATGATTTGGACATAAGTGTATAATCATGTATGAAAATGAATAGAAACATTTTTTGGTATCCCTTTACCCTACCCTTATCAAACAGGTGATTTAAGAAGGACTTTTGAAATAACTAAATACGCTCTTTTCTTCTGAAATTTGTCAGCGGGTCTCTTTTCTCTCCATTTCTCTGTCTCTGTCTCTCTCTCTACTGCTCCTCTTACAGTTTTTGCTCTGAGAAGGTGTAATTTTTATTGTATCATCTAAAAAAAACCAAACAGGGCTTCCCTGGTGGCGCAGTGGCTGGGGGTCCGCCTGCCGATGCGGGGGGCATGGGTTCGTTCCCCGGTCCGGGAGGATCCCACATGCCACAGAACGGCTGGGCCCGTGAGCCATGGCCGCTGAGCCTGCGCATCCGGAGCCTGTGCTCCGCAACGGGAGAGGCCACAGTAGTGAGAGGCCCACGTACCACACACACACAAAAAACCCCCCCAAAAAACCAAACAACTTATAACTTCTTTTTAAATACTCTTATGAAAAGAACAAATAACAGAGAAGAAAAAGCAGCAGTAGAAAGATAAGTCTCATAAATAATAATCAAAGGTTAAATCTAGCAAAGATCAAGGAGCTTTTAAAAATAATATTTTTGGAAATGTCTGAAAATTCCAGATGATAATATTTTATTAGGCAACTGAACTTAGCAAATAATGTCCAAGCTCTCTTATACAATAATAGGATGAATTTGCTTTGTGCTCAAATACAGTTTAATGTTTTAACAAAGAAAAATCATATAAAGTTAATTCATAGGAAATCAATCATATTAATGGTGGGTACTGATCAGTAGCCTTGATCCCAACACACTAGACAGAATGAAAATTATATAGCTAAGCAGTGCCCGCTATTTTAGGAAGAAAGTGATACTGAATAAACCAGGTTTCCATGACAGCCTGTAAGGAAGGAGGAAAATGATAAAGTAAATGACCCTGTGGGTGTAATGGGGCCAGTGCGACTGGAATGACACAAAGAGAAAGGAAAAAGGACGATAATGGTATGTCCACCACACTTCCTCAAACCCAAGAAGATTATTTGTGCGCTGAAGGGAACTAATAATGAAAAACAGTAAAGATCTGAAAGAAGTAGGAAAAGATGGGTGGCATCCTTTCAAGGAGCTAAATCACAGGGCAATATAAGTTTAAGAAAAGATATTGATAACTAATAAAATCATTTAAGCATTTATCAAGATGACATTTCTAATAACTGAAATGGTAGTAAGCAGCACATTCATTGCTCAAATGTGACTAGCTAGAAAGGCCTCTTTAAAGAAATATGAGCTTTCAAATAAAAAAGTTTCAATATGTGACTAGTTAAATAAACTATGATGTATTCCTTCAATAAAACAAACAGGGGAGGAGCTTCAAGATGGCCAAAGAGTAAGATGTGGAGATAACCTTCCTCTCCACAAATACATCAGAAATGCATCTACACGTGGAACAACCCCTACAGAACACCTACTGAACGCTGGCAGAAGACCTCAGACCTCCCAGAAGGAACAGACGTCCTCCGGCGACCTACACGCAGAGGCGGGGCCAAATCCAAAGCTGAGCCCCGGGAGCTATGAGAACAAAGAAGAGAAAGGGAAATCTCTCCTAACAGCCTCAGAAGCAGCGGATTAAATCTCCACAGTCAACTTGATGTACCCTGCATCTCTGGAATACCAGAATAGACAACAAATCATCCCAAATTGAGGTGGTGGACTTTGGGAGCAATGAAATATATATTTTTCCCTTTTTCTCTTTTTGTGAGTGTGTATGTGTATGCTTCCGTGTGTGATTTTGTCTGTATAGCTTTGCTTTTACCATTTGTCCTAGGGGTCTTTTTTTTTTTTTTTTTAGTATAGTTTTTAGCACGTGTTATCATTGGTGGATTTGTTTTTTGGTTTGCTTGCTCTCTTCTTTCTTTCTTTCTCTTTTTAATTACTTAAAATTTTTAAAAATTATTTATTTATATATATATATTTTTTGTGGTATATGGGCCTCTCACTGTTGTGGCCTCTCCCGTTGTAGAGCACAGGCTCCAGACGCACAGGCTCAGTGGCCATGGCTCACGGGCCCAGCCGCTCTGTGGCATGTGGGATCTTCCTGGACTGGGGCACGAACCCGTGTCCCCTGCATCGGCAGGTGGACTCTCAACAACTGCACCACCAGGGAAGCCCCAAAATTTTTTTTATTTTTAATAATTATTTTTTATTTTAATAATATTTTCTTTTCCTTCCTTCCTCCCTTCCTTCCTCCTTTCCTTCCTCCCTCCCTCTCTCCCTCTCTCCCTCTTTCTTTCTCCCTTTTATTCTGAGCTGTGTGGATGATAGGGTCTTGGTGCTCTGGCCAAGTGCCACGGCTGTGCCTCTGAGGTGGGAGAGCCAAGTTCAGGACATTGGTCCACCAGAGACCTCCCAGCTCCATGTAATATCAAATGGTGAAAATCTCCCAGAGATCTCCATCTCAACACCAAGACCCAGCTCCGCTCACCGACCAGCAAGCTACAGTGCTGCAAACCCTATGCCAAACAACTAGCAAACCAGGAACACAACCACACCCATTAGCAGAGAGGCTGCCTAAAATCAAAATAAGGTCACAGACACCCCAAAACACAAGACCTGATATGGACCTGCCAACCAGAAAAACAAGATCCAGCCTCATCCAGCAGAACACAGGCACTAGTCCCCTCCACAACCCACTGAACCAACCTTAGCCACTGGGGACAGACACCAAGAACAATGGGAACTATGAACCTGCAGCTTGCAAAAAGGAGACCCCAAACACAGTAAGTTAAGCAAAATGAGAAGACAGACGAACACACAGCAGATGAAGGAGCAAAATAAAAACTCACCAGACCTAACAAATGAAGAGGAAATAGGCAGTCTACCTGACAAAGATTTCAGATTAATGATAGTAAAGATGATACAAAATCTTGGAAACAGAATGGAGAAAATACAAGAAATGTTTAACAAGGACATAGAAGAACTAAAGAGCAAACATACAATGATGAACAACACAATAAATGAAATTTAAAATTCTCTAGAAGGAATCAATAGCAGAATAACTGAGGTAGAAAAATGGACAAGTGACCTGGAAGATAAAACAGTGGAAATAACTACTGCAGAGCAGAATATAAAAAGAACTGAGGACAGTCTCAGAGACCTCTGGGACAACATTAAATGCACCAACATTCGAATGACAGGGGTCCCAGAAAAAGAAGAGAAAAAGAAAGGGACTGAGAAAATATTTGAAGAGATTATAATTGAAAACTTCCCTAACATGGGAAAAGAAATAGTTAATCAAGTCATTGAAGCGCACAGAGTCCCGTACAGGATACATCCAAGGAGAAACACGCCAAGACACATATTAATCAAACTATCAAAAATTAAATACAAAGAAAAAATATTAATAGCAGGAAGGGAAAAACAACAAATAACATACAAGGGAATCCCCATAAGGTTAACAGCTGATCTTTCAGCAGAAGTTCTGTAAGCCACCAGAGCGTGGCAGGACATATTTACAGTGATAAAAGGGAAAAACCTACAACCAAGATTACTCTACCCAGCAAGAATCAAATTCAGATTTGATGGAGAAATCCTTTACAGACAAGCAAAAGCTAAAAGAATTCAGCACCACCAAACCAGCTTTACAACAAATGCTAAAGAAACTTCTCTAGGCAGGAAACATAAGAGAAGGAAAGACCCACAAAAACAAACCGAAAACAATTAAGAAAATGGTAATAGGAACATACATTTTGATAATTACCTTAAATGTAAATGGATTAAATGCTCCACCCAAAAGACACAGACTGGCTGAATGGATACAAAAACAAGACACGTATATATGCTGTCTAGAAGAGACCCACTTCAGACCTAGGGACACATACAGACTGAAAGTGAGGGGATGGAAAAAGATATTCCATGTAAATGGAAACCAAAAGAAAGCTGGAGTAGCAATTCTCATATCAGATGAAATAGATTTTAAAACAAAGACTGTTACAAGAGACAAAGAAGGACACTACATAATGATCAAGGGATCAATCCAAGAAGAAGATATAACAATTCTAAATATTTATGCACCCAACATAGGAGCACCTCAATACATAAGGCAAATGCTAACAGCCATAAAAGGGGAAATCGACAGTAACACAAAAATAGTAGGGGACTTAACACCCCACTTTCACCAACGGACAGATCATCCAAAATGAAAATAAATACGGAAACACAAGCTTTAAATGATACATTAAACAAGATGGACTTAATTGGTATTTATAGGACATTCCATCCAAAAACAACAGAATACGTTTTCTTCTCAAGTGCTCATGGAACATTCTCCAGGATAGATCATATCTTGGGTCACAAATCAAGCCTTGGTAAATTTAAGAAAATTGAAATCATATCAAATATCTTTTCCAACCACAATGCTATGAGACTAGATATCAATTACAGGAAAAAAATCTGTCAAAAATACAAACACATGGAGGCTAAACAATACACTACTTAAAAACCAAGAGATCCCTGAAGATAACAAAGAGGAAATCAAAAAATACCTAGAAACAAATGACAATGAAAACACAACTACTCAAAACCTATGGGATGCATCAAAAGCAGTTCTAAGAGGGAAGTTTATAGCAATACAATCCTACTTCAAGAAACAAGAAACATCTCAAATAAACAACCTAACCTTAAACCTAAAGCAATTAGAGAAAGAAGAACAAAAAAGCCCCCAAAGTTAGCAGAAGGAAAGAAATCATAAAGATCAGATCAAAAGTAAATGAAAAGGAAATGACAGCAAAGATGAATAAAACTAAAAGCTGGTCCTTTGAGAAGGTAAACAAAATTGATAAACCATTAGCCAGACTCATCAAGAAAAAAAGGGAAAGACTCAAGTCAACAGAATTAGAAATGAAAAAGGAGAAGTAACAACTGACACTGCAGAAAAACAAAGGATCATGAGAGATTACTATAAGCAACTATATGCCAAAAAAACGGACAACCTGGAAGAAATGGACAAATTCTTAGAAAAGCACAACCTTCTGAGACTGAACCAGGAAGAAATAGGAAATATAAACATCCCAATCACAAGCACTGTAATTGAAAGTGTTTTTAAAAATCTTCCAACAAACAAAGGCCCAGGACCAGATGGCTTCCCAGGGGAATTCTATCAAACACTTAGAGAAGAGCTAACACCTATCCTTCTCAAACTTTTCCAAAATATAGCAGAGGGAGGAACACTCCCAAACTCATTCTACGAGGCCACCATCACCCTGATACCAATACCAGACAAAGATGCCACAAAGAAAGAAAACTACAGGCCAATATCACGGATGAATATAGATGCGAAAATCCTCAACAAAATACTAGCAAACAGAATCCAACAGCACATTAAAAGGATCATACACCATGATCAAGTGGGGTTTATACCAGGAATGCAAGGATTCTTCAATATACGCAAATCAATCAATGTGATACACCATATTAACAAATTGAAGGAGAAAAACCATATGATTATCTCAATAGATGCAGAAAAAGCTTTTGACAAAATTCAACACCCATTTATGATAAAAACCCTGCAGAAAGTAGGCATAGAGGGAACTTACCTCAACATAATAAAGGCCATACATGACAAACCCACAACCAACATCGTCCTCAGTGGTGAAAAATTGAAACCATTTCCACTAAGATCAGGAACAACAGAAGGTTGCCCACTCTCACCACTATCATTCAACATTGTTTTGGAAGTTTTAGCCACAGCAATCAGAGAAGAAAAAGAAATAAAAGAAATCCAAATCGGATAAGAAGAAGTAAAGCTGTCACTGTTTGCAGATGACATGGTACTATACATAGAGAATCCTAAACATGCTACCAGAAAACTACTAGAGATAATCAATGAATTTGGTAAGTAAAGTAGCAGGATACAAAATGAATGAACAGAAATCTCTTGCATTCCTATACACTAATGATGAAAAATCTGAAAGTGAAATTAAGGAAACAATCCCATTTACAACTGCAACTAAAAGAAAAAAATACCTAGGAAAAAAACCTTCCTAAGGAGACAAAAGACCTGTATGCAGAAAACTATAAGACACTGATGAAAGAAATTAAAGATGGTACAAACAGATGGAGAGATATACCATGTTCTTGGATTGGAAGAATCAACATTGTGAAAATGACTATACATCCCAAAGCAATCTACAGATTCAATGTAATCCCTATCAAACTACCACTGGCATTTTTCACAGAACTGGAACAAAAAATTTCACAATTTGTATGGAAACACAAAAGACCCCGAATACCCAAAGCAATCTTGAGAAAGAAAAACGGAGCTGGAAGAATCAGGCTCCCTGACTTCAGACTGTACTACAAAGCTGCATTAATCAAGACAGTATGGTATTGGCACAAAAACAGAAATATAGATCAATGGAACAGGATAGAAAGCCCAGAGATAAACCCATGCACATATGGTCACGTTATCTTTGATAAAGTAGGCAAGAATATACAATGGAGAAAAGACAGCCTTTTCATTAAGTGGCGCTGGGAAAACTGGAGAGCTACATGTAAAAGAATGAAATTAGAATACTCCCTCACACCATACACAAAAATAAACTCAAAATGGATTAAAGACCTAAATGTAAGGTCAGACACTATAAAACTCTTAGAGGAAAACAGGCAAACACTCTTTGACATAAAGAACAGCAAGATCCTTTTTGATCCACCTCCTAGAGAAATGGAAATAAAAACAAACAAATGGGACCTAATGAAACTTAAAATCTTTTGCACAGCAAAGGAAACCATAAACAATATGAAAAGACGACCCTCAGAATGGGAGAAAATATTTGAAAATGAAGCAACTGACAAAGGATTAATCTCCAAAATTTACAAGCAGCTCATGCAGCTCCATATCAAAAAACCAAACAACCCAATCCAAAAATGGGCAGAAGACCTAAACAGACATTTCTTCAAAGAAGATATACAGGTTGCCAACAAACACATGAAAGAATGCTCAACATCATTAATAATTAGAGAAATGCAAATCAAAACTACAATGAGATATCATCTCACACCAGTCAGAATGGCCATCATCAAAAAATCTACAAACAATAAATGCTGGAAAGGGTGTGGAGAAAAGGGAACCCTCTTGCACTGTTGGTGGGAATGTAAATTGATATAGCCACTATGGAGAACAGTATGGATGTCCCTTAGAAACTAAAAATAGAACTACCATACACCCCAGTAATCCCACTACTGGGCATATACCCTGAGAAAACCATAATTCAAAGAGAGTCACGTACCACAATGTTCATTGCAGCACTATTTACAATAGCCAGAAAAATGGAAGCAACCTAAGTGTCCATCGACAGATGAATGGATAAAGAAGATGTGGCACATATATACAATGGAACATTACTCAGCCATAAAAAGAAACAAAATTGAGTTATTTGTAGTGAGGTGGATGGACCTAGAGTCTGTCATACAGAGTGAAGTAAGTCAGAAGAAGAAAAACAAATACCGTATGCTAACACATATATATGAAATCTTAAAAAAAAAAAAAAAAAGGTCATGAAGAACCTAGGGGCAGGACGGGAATAAAGACGCAGACCTACTAGAGAATGGACTTGAAGACACGGGGAGGGGGAACGGTAAGCTGGGACAAAGTGAGAGAGTGTAATGGACATATATACACTACCAAATGTAAAATAGCTAGCTAGTGGGAAGCAGCCACATAGCACAGGGAAATCAGCTCGGTGCTTTGTGACCACCTAGAGAGGTGGGATAAGGAGGGTTGGAGGGAGACGAAAGAGGGAGGGGACATGGGGATATATATATATACGTGCAGCTGATTCACTTTATTATAAAGCAGAAACACACCATTGTAAAGCAATTATACTCCAATAAAGATGTTAAAAAAATATAAAAAAATAAACAACAAAGACCTATGCAGCTATGAAAAAGAATGAGAAATTTCTTTATGTAATGAGATGGGAAAATATCCAATACCATGGGAAAAAAGCAAAGTGAAGAACGTTATAGTGTGCCGTTTCATTACAAAAATAAAACTGTGTGTGTGTGTGTGTGTGTGTGTGTGCATGTGCCTGGATCTGAAATGGGTATGAAACACTGTGGTAAGCAGAATAATAGCTTCCAAAGTTATCCACAGTCTAATTCTCCTTGAAACCTAAGCATATATTACCTTATACAGCAAAATGAACTTTCAGATGTGATAAGATCCTCTGGAAAAGAATGCAGCCCCTAGTCAGAAATTTGACCTATAGAACCATAAGGTAATAAAGATGTGTTGTATTAACTTTGTTGTTATTTGTTACAGCAGCAATAGAAAATGACAAGTTGTGTAAATATATGTATGTATACTGTTGCTTTTATTTGCATTGACTGCCTATATAAATGTGCAAAATACATTGGTAACATTGCTTTCTTTTTTTGTTTGAATTTTGTTTTATTTATTTTCTTATACAGTAGGTTCTTCTTAGTTATCTATTTATACATATTAGTTTGTATATGTCAATCCCAATCTCCCAATTGGTAACACTGCTTTCTATGGAACAAGTATTGAGTGGCCGGAGACAAAAGTGGATAGGTGACTTTTAGAGTCTATCTTTTTGTACCTTTCATATTTTGAAACATCTACATTTACCTGTTCCCAAAATAAGTATAAATAATGTAAAATACATAAAATAGCATTGCCCTTCCTTCCTATATTTTGAAGGGTACAGGTCATATCAAATTGGTGTGCAAGAAGCCAGCATTTCTTAAATGACAGAATTTTGAGGAGAGAAATACTTGATTACTGTCCAATCAGAGGCTAGGAGTTTTCCTCAGTTAGAGGTTATGAACAAATAAAGGCTTACTTTGTTATTTTATTTATATTTTCTTATAACTCATTTCTTTTCCTAAAGCAACTGTTAAGGTGATACTCTACTTTTTTCTAAAGCAACTGTTAAGGTGATACTCTACTTATTTCAAGTAAATTTCAAGGTGAGTTGTTTTGTTACCACCCATCCAGTCATTCAACATTTATCAATATCCATCAGAGGTAGGGACTGGAGATTCAAAGATGAATCTCATGTAGTCTTTGATGTTAAGCAGATCCCCAAGAGATACATCCTTAAACAAATATTTAGAGCAAAGTGTGAAAAATTCTGTAAGAGGAAAGATGTGGGACTGCAAAAGAATAATCCAGGAGCACCATTTCAGCAGAATAATTATGGCTTAGAATAATTCTGGTGGTAATCGAACCTTCTCCTTTATGAAAATTTGTAGAAAACAAACAAAGAAAGACTCTTCCCCAAGATTACTTACAATCATCCGTTGCAAGACAGTTGTAATAAATATAAAATTCTATGGATTACAAAGGGAACAATGACCCCTAGGTTAGTGAAGTGCACACATGGCAATCCTGGTTGTAAAAGGCAGTAACATTTGCCCTGCAGGATCCATCCTGATTTCTCAACTTTCATTTCCAATATTCTTATACATATTTTTTTAAAAAAGACAAAAGTACTAATAGATAAGTCAGGCGATTTAATTTTCAAAAGTGTAGATTTCCTCTTCTCGAGAAGCATGCTAAGTGATGCTATTCTCCAAATACATGACACTTAATGACTTAAAGTGTGGTCCTAAATATCTTACAGCAAACGCCTCCTATAAGTGGAATACGTGCTGACAACAAATGAAAAAGAAGACTTGAGTTACATAGCTTGATTCAAGATAGGACTGATGGCTAATATTGAAGTAATCATAAAAACAGTCTCACGACAGCTGCTCAAACTTAAGCAGCTTCAGTATTAAGGCAGCTTCAGGATGTCTGTTGGCCCCAGTTGGGCATCAGGATGGAGGAAGGTGTGAGAGAGGATTCCCTAGATCAAGACAGACTCATACATATAGATTTGGCATTTAACGTCGTGATTTTCAAATTGAAAATACCAACTTTATTTTATCTTCTTTTGGATCCTATTTTCTGGAGATGTGAAAATGTATTTTATATATTGCAAGTAAAGTCAGAACTTCTTTCCTTCCTTTCCCCCATTTTTGGATACTTCCGGAGAGAGTGAATTTGGATCTGAATTAAACAGCTATGAATCAGTCAATCCCTCTCTATTTTTTTCTCTCCCGCTCTCTCTTCACTGTATGTAGCAATAGCTCCAAGGGACTGTGTGATACTTGTTTTCTGTGCCTCCTTTCAGTTTTCTGACAGCTCATTCATATACTCGTTGGGCAGGGAGATTTGTTTTCTAATTACAAACTTACATTATAAGCTCATCTTCCTTTCAGCTCTTAGGGTTTCCCTTCCTTAGACTCCATCTGATATTTAAGTCAACACTCTGAATAAATGATTAACCTATGTAAAAGTGTTACACAGACATTCATTGGAAAAAAAAAAAAAATTCCCTGAATCTCTACTGCATGCCAGGAACAAAGTTAAATGGTAGATTGCAAGATGCTGAGAGGCCTAAATAGTGAGTCTGACTTGAGATCAATTCCCTGCTTGCCCTAAGACTCAGTTTTCTCACTTTTAAAATAGAAAAAGGAGCGTATTGTCCCCCCAAAGTGCATAACACTTTGTTTTTTTCTTTTTTGGCTACATCACACAGCATGTGGGATATTAGTTCCCCGATCAGGGATCGAACCCACGACCCCTGCATTGGGAGCACTTAACCACTGGACCACCAGGGAAGTCTCTACCACTTTGAACACTACCTAGCAAGAGGTAAAAACATAATTGTGTTTATTAAATGCTTTCTATTTGTAATTAGCACTGTGAGACTTGGAATTAGGAAGGGTTATCTCTTTGTGCTCAAAATTAAGCGTCTGTGCCTCTTTTGATACCACTTTGTCCTCAGATTAAGGGATCCTGAATGAATCTAGAGTCCTTAATATATATGAGAGTAAAATTTAAAATTCATCCATTTACTCCTTTGGTCAGAAAGGCTAAGGAAGTGACTTTTGGATGGTTTTGAAATGCAAGCACATCTATGTAACATGTGGGAATGCACTTCTTATTCCATTTAACACAGAATGACCTTGTCTATTGATTTAATGAGGAAATTATACATGCTGTACTTTCCTATTTAGCAAAGGTTTTTGCACTGAAGGTATATCAAAGGGGCATATTACCAGGAGGAGGTGGGTGCAGCATAGCCATATGGCAAAGAAAAGGCCACAGCCATAGAGCAGATGATCTGAGGTCTCTCAGATGAGGCATACAGAAGGGCATTCAGGGAAGTGGCAAAAGGGGTGTCACTGGGCAGCAGACATGTGTCCAGTAACTGGTGGCCTTGATACCTGAAATCCATCTACAGTGTTTATTACTTGACACTCTGCTAAAAATCCAGGAAATGTGTTTTGCATTGGGCTTAGATGAAGATGAGCGAAAACAGAAAGAGTAACTATTAACCTAATTACAAAGAGACCTGTTTGATCCATGCTTCATATGCCCATATGGCCGGGTATTCAACAGACTTCAGCAGTCACCACTCTCCTAATAAGTCCTGTTAATTAGGTAATAGGAACATTCTCCAATTGTGACAACAGAGTTTTCTAACTCACTCAAATTAAACTGAGCTAATTTCATTAAGCATTGAGATACCAGATAGCCCCTAAGGTACACTCTGGTATGCAATCAGAGGAATCAGTGCCTTTGGGAATCTATGATCTACATTTCTGGGCTGGAAAAACAGTTTCTGTGAGAGTCTTTTGGACACCAAGAAGTGATATTCATTGTCTTGTTTCCCATCCAACAAAATTAGATAATTAGATATGTGTATGCACGTGTGGAAACACATATAGTTGGGTGTCTATAGGACATTTAAATATACGAAAAGGAGGAGCTCAGGCTCTAAACCCAATGCTTTCTAATGAGTGTACTCCTTGTTGCAGAGCAATGTGATGGCACAAGACCATCTCACCTTCTTTTCTCTCTGTCTCTGCAGAAGTCTATTTTTTAAAAAGGTGGGGTATGAGAACTGGAGGGGATTTTAGAATTTCAGCTTAACGGACACACTCAATTTGTATATGAAAGGGAAAGAACTAGGGAGAAACATCCTATATAAGATCAAAAAGTGAGTTAGTGTCAGAACCAGGAGCTAAACTTATTTTTCCCTCTGAAGAGCTAACCATCTACTTAAAAAAAAAAGAGATTTACTGAGATATAATTTACAAACCATAAAATTTACCCTTTTAAAGTGTACAACTCAGTAATTTTAACTGTGCCTTCCAAGCAATATCTGAAGAGATGACACCTACTTATCAGCACCTTTCTCATCCACAAGCTGTATTAAAGATTTGGAACAAAAGTCTCAAGCAGAAATCCTGATCATAAAAAAGTTCTTTAAATGTGAACTATTACTATGTGACAATAACTATGCTTACTTCCTGTTCATGCATTCAACAAATAATTTTGAGCACCTGTTATGTGCAAGACACTGTTCTAGGCACTTGTAGACCAACCAAATAAACACCCCTGCCTTTGGGAAGCTACATTCCACAAAGCGAAGTGAGAAAATATGCAACATGCAAATTGCACAACATTTTATAAGATCAAAGTGCTGTAGAAAAAAAACAGAAATCAGAACAGAGTAAAGGAGATGGATATGTGAATATGTATGGATGGAGATGGGGAGGGAAGATTAGACTTTCGAATAGAAAGGTCAGTGTAGGCATCATTGTAATGGGGGCATTATACATTTAAACGTTCAGACCAATTCTTTAAAATATGCATTTAGATATATTAACATCTTTTAAAAATTAATTCTAGTAATATATAGCAGAGACACAGAAAAAGCATACAGCTCAATGAATTTTCACAAAGTGAATATTCCTGCTAAAATTCTTATTTTTTAGATGATAAAACTGAAAGAGGGTAAGTAAGAGGCTAAGTAATGAGCCTAAGACCACTCCACTCACAAGTGACAGAGCCTAAA
The DNA here is from genome assembly GCF_963455315.2 of Globicephala melas. NCBI lineage: Eukaryota > Metazoa > Chordata > Mammalia > Artiodactyla > Delphinidae > Globicephala > Globicephala melas. The sequence continues at coordinate 39,362,402 of NC_083332.1, forward strand.
TGGGAACTCATGGGACTCAGGAACCTTAGCACTTTGCCATTGGCTCAAGTTCCCTCAAAGAGAAGAATCCAATGGCTGGACCTCAGACTTCGAAACCTGGATTGGGAGAGAGGTGCATGGGATAGGTATGGAGTAGCTGTTTCACTGAATGGGGAAATTTCAGCTTCCTGAATAACAGCAAAGTGGAATTTAGAAGTAACTTGCTAGGGCATCTTTATCTCTAGAAATATAGAGGATGCTGTTATGTCTCCAAGTTACCACAGAGTGGCAGTGTTTTAGAGCTTAACTAAAGTTAGCAGTAGCTTTCTGAAATCCCCAATTCAGCCCTCTTTTAGAATTTAATAGGTCTTTTTTTCCCCCAAACAATATTTCACTGATCATAGTCTCTTATAAAGAAAAACACCTACATTTCTATCAGATTTACTTTTGTACTGAAAATAATATAAACACAAACTGGTAGGTAATGCAACAGTCACTGCTGCATTTGTAAGAGATATCTCTTTGTAAGAGATATTATATGAAATACAATAACTACACAACATTTGCAATTAAACCTATATCATAGATGTCTTTTATTTGGTTATGCTGGAGTACTTGGTGGCACATCAACACTTTTACTAGGGAAAAATGAGAGACCAGATTAAAAAAAAAAAAAAAAAAAACTGATGACACTGGCAACACCCAAGATTTGAGGGGTGAAGCTTTAAGAGAGAAGGGAGGCTCACAGAAGGTGATAGACACATTTCATCATTCATTCTGCCCCAGGTTTCACTCAAAGATGTTTGCTTTTTCTTCATCTGCACTGAGCAAAAGTCACCAAGCCAAGAGCAGCTGAAATACACAGTGGAACTTCTGTGGTCTCAGAGTGCTGGGACAATCATTGGCATTTAGCATCTGTCAATGAAGAGGGACCCAGATAAATACACTAGGGATGGGAGCAAACCATGGTTGATGGACATGCTTTGTTTTCAGGTCTGAAATTCTGCCTAAGTCAGCTAAGTCCCTCTTTAGACTGTATTAATTTGCTCCTTAACTACTTCCCAGAGGAAAATAAAATCCTCTTGTAGTAAGACAACACCATTCAAAGCCTCTACAACATTTTATACATAATGTCTGTCATTAAATCAAAACGTTATGAGGCTTAATAGAACAGGATCAAGATAAAAACAGATATAAACATATATGGACTGCTGCATGATTAAGATAATGAATTTTTCATAAGAATTTTAAAATAAGATTATTTAATATATTAAAGAAAAGGAAAAGATAGGATGAAGAAATTTATCAAAGAACTAGAACCTTGAAAAAACAAAGACTCAAATTGAATTTCTAGAACTAAAACAAATGGTAATTGATATTAAGAACCACCACCACCACCATCACAAAATCAATTAAACAGCATAGAGGTTCTAAGTGAAGAGAGAATTAATGAGCTCGAAGAAAAGCAGTAGAATATATACAGACTAAAGCTCACAAAGAGGAAAAAAAAGGGGTGAGTAGAAACAAAAAAATCCAGAAATGTATAAGATAGCTGTGGTACATGGTGAAAAGTTCTTATGTATATTTTCATATTGGAGGCCCATATGCGGAGGATAAAAAAAAATGGGATAAGAACTTTAGTCAAAGAAGTAAAGGCCAAGATATTTTCTAAGACAGATTAAAGAGATTAGCTTACACATTCAAAAAACCTCAGAGACTCTAATCAGGATAAACATGAGAACAACTCCTTGTTATACCACAGTCATATTGCTCAATGCCAAAGACAAAGAAGAAATCTTAAAAGCAGTTCAGGAAGGGGGGCAAGAGAAATCTATACAGCAGTAAGATTGACTCCTGACTTCTAAAGAGAAAAGACGAAAGTTACAATTCAATGGGATGTCATATTTTAAGGGCTGAAGGAAAACAACTGGCAAACAGAATTGTATACACAGAAAAAATGTCTTTCAAACACTAAAAAAAATTTTCTCAACATATAAAAGCATTGAATTGGTTGCCAGAAAACAAACTGAAAGTAATAGTAAGGGGAGGCTTCCCATCAAAAGTGGTATACATGTGGAAAGGCAGGAAGAGTAGAGAGAGACAGAACAAATAAATATGCAGTGAAATCTACATGAATATTGATTACAAATATAATAATAAAAGTTATTATTATAAGAGTAATTTTATGTAGTTTAGGGTTTAGTTGCATGACACCAATAACATAAAAAGCTAGAAAAGTTTCTAAGGAATTACAATGATAGAAAGCCATAGCATTATACTGGAAATGACAGAAGCATTAATATTTATTATACTCTAATAGGTCAAGGTGCACAGAATGAAACCAATATAAAAATTGTAAAATGCTATAACTAAAAAGCTAATAAAAGGAAATGGCTTCATTAAAAGATAATCGATTATAAACTACAATGAGGTATCACCTCACACAGGTCAGAATGGCCATCATCAAAAAATCTACAAACAATAAATGCTGGAGAGGGTGTGGAGAAAAGGGAACCCCTCTTGCACTGTTGGTGGGAATGTAAATTGATACAGCCACTATGGAGAACACTATGGAGGTTCCTTAAAAAAATAAAAATAGAACTACCATACGATCCAGCAATCCCACTACTGGGCATATACCCTGAGAAAACCATAATTCAAAATGAGTCATGTACCAAAATGTTCACTGCAGCTCTATTTACAATATCCAGGTCATGGAAACAACCTAAATGTCCATCAACAGATGAATGGATAAGGAAGATATGGCACATGTATACAATGGAATATTACTCAGCCATAAAAAGAAACAAAATTGCGTTATTTGTAGTGAGATGGATGGACTTAGAGTCTGTCATACAGAGTGGAGTAAGTCAGAAAGAGAAAAACAAATACTGTATGCTAACACATATATATGGAATCTAAAAAAAAAAAAAAAAGTGGTTCTGAAGAACCTAAGGGCAGGACAGGAATAAAGACACAGATGTAGAGAATGGACTTGAGGACACAGGGAGGGGGAAGGGGAAGCTGGGATGAAGTGAGAGAGTAGCATGGACATATATACAGTACCAAATGTAAAACAGATAGTGGGAAGCAGCTGCAGAGCACAGGGTGATCATCTTGGTGCTTTGTGACCACCTAGAGAGGTGGGATAGGGAGGATGGGAAGGAGAGGAAGGAGGGAGGAGATATGGGGATATATGTATACGTATAGCTGATTCACTTTGTTATAAAGCAGAAACTAACACACCATTGTAATGCAATTATACTCCAATCAAGATGTTAAAAAATATATATAACTGATTAATCAAACAGGGGGCAAGAAAGGAGAGAACAAAAGAACAAAGAGCATGTGAAGCAACTCCTGGGTCAAAGGAGAATTTAGAAAGGAAATTAGAAAATACATTGAATTTAATGATATAGTATGACATATCAAAAGTTATGTGATACAACTAGAGCTTAGAGGAAAATATAAAGTTTGGATGCCTATACAAAAAAAAAAAAAAAAAGATGGACTGGATATTGGTGATTTTAGCTTCCATATCAAGATGCCAGGAAAAGAAAAACAAAAACAAAACACAAAAAAATGGGAATCAAAGAAATTGCAGAAATCAATGGAATGGAAAATACTTATATAGTAGAGAGCAGTTACAATTATCAATTTCAGGAACAAAAGACATCAATAGAGATTATGCATATATTGAAAAGATAAAAGGACATTTTACGCAAACTTGTAATAAATTTGACAATACATTTAACGGTTTATTATAAATTAGATGAAATTGATAAAATTCCTTTAAAAAACACAACTTACCAAATCTAAGAGAAGAAATAAAGATCTATTAAATTTTAAAAATTATATATTATATTAGGGATATAAAAATATCCTATAGAAGTTAAATATTTTCCAAAAAATAAAACTACTCTCTAAATAATTTTATTGATTAATCCAAACATTTGGGGGAAAAAAATGGCAACAAACTTATAAAACTCTTCCAGTGAACAATAATTCAGGTAACACTTCTCACCATGATACACAAGATCAATGTATGTTTGCTACCAAAGGAAGAACATTACAAGAAATGGCAAGCACAGGCCAATATTTCTTACGAACATAGGTGAAGCAATCTTAATTATTTAAACAAAATATTAGCAGACTAAACCCAATGACATATAAAATTATAGTGTATCATAACCAAATGGGATTTATTGCAGGAATACAAGGGTGGTATGATATTTGAAAACCAAGCAATGCAATTTATCACAGTAAAAGACAGAAGATAAAAATTACATGATCATCCAAGTAAATGCAGAAAAAATGTCTGATATAATTCTACAACCACTTATACAAAGAGAAATTTTAGCAACGTAGAAATAGAATCAATATTTTTATCTATAAAGAATATTTAAAAATCAACCGCATTTTTCATATTTAAACAGTAATATGTTACAAGTATCACTCTGCTTCGAATTTTCTAACTAGAAAAGGATGCTACCACAATATGTTTTTACTATTTTTTCTCCAAGTTATAGCCAGTGCAATAAGGTAGAAGTGGAAGAATTAATAAGTGAACAAAAATTAAAAATAAAAAGATATAAGAATTAGAAAAGAAGAAATATATTATTCACATAGACATGATTGTGTATACAGAAAACTCAAAAGAATCTATACACCAACTGTCAGAATTTAGAAGTTAATGAATACAAAGTTTGATATGAAAATTAATTTTACTCCTCTATGAAAGTAACAAAGCATAAAATAAAATATAAAATTTAGCATTGAAAACAGCATAAAAATATATATGGACCAAATGCAACCTAAATGTGCAAAAACTTTTCACAGAACACTACAGAACATTACTGAGATGAATTAAAGAAGATCCCACTAATAGAAAGACATACCACACTCCTAGACTGAAAATCTCAAAATTGTGAGATTGCCCCAAAGGATCTGTAGGTTCAAGTCAGTCCTACTGAAAACACATCAGGTGTATTACAAGTTGTTTCTAAAACTTATGCAGAAATGAAAAGTCCCTAGAATAACCAAAATAATATCTAAGAACAAAGCCTTGGACCTCACATGACCAAATCGCCATACTTACTATAAATTGGAAGTAATTAATTCACTGTGGTATTAACACAAGAATAGACAATTGGATCAGTGTAACACAACAGAGTGAAGAAGGAGATCCAATCTTATTTGATTACCAGATCTATATTATGGGTACCATTGCCATTCAGTGGGGGAAAAATGGACTTCATAATAAATGGTGCTGGTCAATTGGATAGTCATGTTAAAACATTAAACTCTTACTTCACCACTCCCAAAACTAATTCCAATGGATGTAACACTATATAATGAAACAATACAACTTTTTGAAAAAAATATAGAATATAGTGTTTATGACCTTAAGGCAGACTAATAGTTCTTAAATAAGACATGAAAAGAGCTGCCTCAAATGTAAAAATGTAAGGACTAGTAAACTGTACAACATTTACATTAAGAGCACCATTTCATAAAAAGATACAATTAAGAAAGTAAAACGACAACCCAAAGAGTAAGACACACATACACACTCAAGCATCATATATTCTTCTTATACCCATAATAAAGAACTGCATTTCAATAAAAGAAAAGAGACAATTAAAGAAAAGAAACTTGGCGAATGACTTCAGTGGACAACTTCTCAAAAAGAATATCCAATAACTATAAATATTTGAAAAAAATTCAACATTAACATCAATGATACAACATGCCAACAAGAATGGCTAAAATAATAAATTTTTCAGAAACCCAGAAGATATCAAGTGTTGGTGACAATGTGAAAAGGTAGAAAACTCATACAATACAGGTGGCGGTATAAATTGGTACAACTACTTTAGAAAATGCTTTGAAATATTTACGGAGCTTGAACATATACATCCTCTATGACCCAGGTGTTCCACTCCTAGGAATATAACCAGCACAAATATGTACATATGTGCAACAAAAATGTTATTAGAAAACTTATATAGCAACGCCATTCATAATAGCCCCAAGTTGAAAACTTCTTGAATGCTCATCAGCAAAAGAATAGATATATAAATCGTGGAACACTCACATACTGGTATACTATACAAGAAGGAGAATGAACAGAGTACTGCTTTCTGCAATAGTATGGATGAATCTCTACTACAAAACTGAAAGGACGAAGCCAAAGCTACAAGATTATATATTGTACAAGTCCATGGATATCAAGTTCAACATCAAGCCAAAATAATCTATGATGTTGAGTCAGAAAGGTAGTTATCTTTAAAGAGAGCAGGTAATGACTAGGGGCAGGGAGAGATGCAGAGCATGATAATATTCTAATTTTTTATCAGGGTGATATTTTTACAAGTATTCTCCCTTTATGAAATTTCCCCAAGTTACACACTTAAGATTTTTGAACTTTTCTACATTTATGCTTCAGTTTAGTAGCTGGTTTACTTTTTGTTTGTTTGTTTGTTTGTTTTTATTTTTGCGGTACGCGGGACTCTCACCGCTGTGGCCTCTCCGTTGTGGAGCACAGGCTCTGGACGCGCAGGCCCAGCGGCCACGGCTCACGCGCCCAGCCGCTCTGCGGCATGTGGGATCTTCCCGGACCGGGGCACGAACCCGTGTCCCCTGCATTGGCAGGCGGACTCTCAACCACTGCGCCACCAGGGAAGCCCTGGTTTACTTTTTAAATGATGGTATAGTCAGAGTAGTGTCCCATAACACGTTTTATTTATTTTTTTAAACTAATAGTCACTGTTGAGTAGTGAAATGTGCAAAAGATTACGCTTACAATTTAGTGCTTATGCAAAATGAGTTCTGAATGTAGGTTGCTTGGATTTGAACACTGGCACCTTCAATTATATGTATATATATAACATCTTTATTGGAGTATAATTGCTTTACAATGGTATGTTAGTTTCTGCTTTATAACAAAGTGAATCAGCTGTACATATACATATATCCCCATATCCCCTCCCTCTTGCATCTCCCTCCCACCCTCCTTATCCCACCCCTCTAGGTGGTCACAAAGCACCGAGCTGATATCCCTGTGCTATGCCGCTGCTTCCCACTAGCTATCTGTTTTACATTTGGTAGTGTATATATGTCCATGCCACTCTCTCACTTCATCCCAGCTTACCCTTCCCCCTCCCCATTTCCTCAAGTCCATTCTCTACATCTGTGTCTTTATTCCTGTCCTGCACTTAGGCTCTTCAGAACCTTTTTTTTTTTTTTTTTTTTAGATTCCATATATATGTGTTAGCATACAGTATTTGTTTTTCTCTTTCTGACTTACTTCACTCTGTTTGACAGACTCTAGGTCCATCCACCTCACTATAAATAACTCAATTTCGTTTCTTTTTATGGCTGAGTAATGTTCCATTGTATATATGTGCCACATCTTCTTTATCCATTCATCTGTTGATGGACACTTAGGTTGCTTCCATGTCCTGGCTATTGTAAATAGAGCTGCAATGAACATTGTGGTACCTGACTCTTTTTGAATTATGGTTTTCTCAGGATATATGCCCAGGAGTGGGACTGCTGGGTCATATGGTAGTTTTATTTTTAGTTTTTTAAGGAATCTCCATACCGTTCTCCATAGTGGCTGTATCGATTTACATTCCCACCAACAGTGCAAGAGGGTTCCCTTTTCTCCACACCCTCTCCAGCGTTTACTGTTTGTAGATTTTTTGATGCTGGCCATTCTGACTGGTGTGAGGTGATACCTCGTAGTTTTGATTTGCATTTCTCTAATGATTATTGATGTTGAGCATCCTTTCATGTGTTTGTTGGCAATCCATATATCTTCTTTGGAGAAATGTCTATTTATTTAGGTCTTCTGCCCATTTTTGGATTGGGTTGTTTGTTTTTTGATATTGAGCTGCATGAGCTGCTTGTAAATTTTGGAGATTAATCCTTTCTCAGTTGCTTCATTTGCAAATATTTTCTCCCGGCACTTTCAATTATTATATCTGAGACCATAAGCCAAGTACTTGTGCCTCAGTTACAGTAAAATTAGAATACTAATAATTCCTTCCTCATAGGGAAGTTTTTGAACTAAATGAAATTATCTTTGCCAAGAACTTTGTAAGGTGTTAAGTACTGCATAAACACTGGTTGTTATTAATTGCTGAAAAACATGGACTCTGGCCCTGGTTTTGCCGTGTATAGGTTGAATGATTTTCATAAAGTCATACTCTGAGCTCTTATAACCTCATTCATTTAACAGTAGTACTGATTTATTAAGCACACAAAGCTTTTGAGGATTAAACTTGATGCCATACAAGGAAATGCTTTATAGTCTGTAAAACTCTATAAAAAAATAGAATGTATTATATTGAAAGATACATTTTAGTACAAAGATCAATAAAAATATAACACAACCTAAAAAATAAGAAATAATATAATCTGATATTTCAGTAAATGTTCTGTGTAACTGTCAATGTTTTCTGATGATAAGGTCTGTGACATCCAACAGACAAAAACTGGTGTAGAATATGAGGGAAACATGCACAGCAATGGAAATTACAGAAAAGACTGATAGAATAACAACAAAAAAAGATCATGTGGAATATCAAGACAGTGCAATTTATTACTGTATTTTACAACCACTTTAAATGGAGTTTGAGACAAAAAGAAACTAGAGATTTGGTTCCAGTGTTATAGTTGAGATTTTTTTTTCTTTCATTTTCTATTTTTATGGTCTCAGTTCAGCTATCAGGACAGACAATATAAGAATAAAATGAATGCATATACACACATGCTTGCTGAGAAAGCTGAGTTGGTACTTTCCATCATCTTCAACTGTCAGTGGGGTTTGGTTGGTTCTTATATAACCCACTTCACCAGTAGTTCAATGGACTCATTAATTTAAACTGATGGCTACTGGCAAGTGCTAATCTCCAGGGTAAATCCAATGCATCGTTTATGACATAACACTTTAAATAACTAAGCCCACCTGCTTCTACTTTTTTCTTTTCTTAAAAACTGCAAAAATATGGAGATGTGCACAACTCCCCTATAAATAATCTCCCTCTGCAAACATTATGGATGGCTTTTTTATTCAAAACTTAATGTTCCTTTTCAAAATGAGGTTCATTATAAGCTCTAACTTGCAATTGCAAAGTAGGATAATCTGGTGCACATGCGTTCAGAATCCTCAAATATACACTTTATTTTCAATTGATATACATCAATTCAAGGCAAAAAATTACTGAAATACCACCATATGCAAATACTGGTGATTCAGAGGTAACAAAGAAAGACAATCTCTGGCATGTTCTAGAAAGGAAGAAAACCATAAGAACAATTAAATAATAAAACACATAGTAAATTATTTTCTCTTTAATGCCACCCTAAATAATAACCAATGTTAATGATAAAAATCTCTCAAAATGTATCTGTGTGTGCGTGTGAAACATATATTATTCTCATAAGTGTGATCCTACTAATGTACTATTTTACACCTTACATGTATGATCCAAAATATAGATTGTACTTAAATTATCAGGTAGTAACTAACTATAGCGTCTATGTTTATCCGCATAGCATCCCACTGTATTTCTGTATAAGAGCTGATTGATCCCTTATTATTGACCATATACATTTCAGTAACATATACTACAGTTTATTCAGCTGTTGTCATTCTTATGGTCATTTTAATGTCAGGTATAAAAATAAATAATAAATCAGTGGAAAACAGTGCATTTCAATTTGTAAGTTAAGAGACACGGAGGAGGTATTTATCTTCTTTGGGCTTTAGGTTTCTGATTTGTTTAATAGGTATCTATGTTGAAATTGAAGAAATAAATTAAGGACCCTACTTTTGGAGCAATCTATAAATCTAAGGAACAGATTATTCTTTTAATAAAGCTAGGTTTCAAATTATTTGTAATATTAATTTATTTAATTTTGGCTCTTTTTTCCATAGGAGATGTGAAGATATCTAAGGATATACACCGTCTGTCAAATATATATACGGTAAATTAAAAAAGTCATAAATAGTGCTTCCCTCGTTGCGCACTGGTTAAGAATCCGCCTGCCAATGCAGGCGACATGGGTTCGAGCCCTGGTCCGGGAAGATCCCACATGCCACAGAGCAACTAAGCCTGTGCGCCACAACTACTGAACCCTGCACGCCTAGAGTCCGTGCTCCTCAACAAGAGAAGCCTCTGCAATGAGAAACCCACACACCGCGAAGAAGAGTAGCCCCCGCTCGCCGCAACTAGAGAAAGCTCCCGTGCAGCAATGAAGACCCAACACAGCCAAAAATAAATAAATAATTTTTTAAAGTCATACATAGGGAATATAAAAATTATAATAAAAAGCAAACCTCCAGGGATATCATATTTCAAGAATACATGTCAGAGTATATTACACTAAGATTCAAATTTGATTTTTAATTTCTTGGAAGCCAGAACAACAAAGAAAATGCAATCAGCATAGAATACTTCCACAAAAATATAGCAGCTTGAGAAATTTTCAAACTAGCAGAAGTGACACACAAATATTCACACACACACACACACACAACCTAATTACAAAATTTCTCTAACTCACTAAACGTTTAATTTGCTCTTTTTTCCTGGTTATCAATTCTAACTCATAAGGTTTATTCATCTAACTATATACAGTTCAGCTGAATTCATATCGAACAAGTCCAATAAAGACCAATTTGGAAATTGCCCTCTTCAAACAGAGTACTGGACAAGTTAGAGGTGAACGGACTTTTCTGCAACCTGCGAGCACCCAGCCATGGCTAAGTGAGGACTAGAGGTTGGGAGAGGATTTAATATTAAAAAAGTTTATTTGAATTTCCTTTGGTCACTGTGGATCTTTGGAATCTCAAATGACCATGAGCTAGGACGCTGCATCACCTGCTCTGATGGCTTGTGAGACCACGTCGTTCACCTGAGCAGTTGCTGCCTGAATGAACCATGCTAGGAAATGCCGGGGTGAGCGTTTCCACTTAAAACAGGAGGCCACTGGTGACAAAGGCTCCCGAAAAGTGGTTTCTGAAACAGATATGGTTGCCACTAAGGCTGAAATGGTTACCATGGTAGCAGTGATTTTAGAAGAAACATGGTGAAAATACAGAACTATTTTTAAAATTTAACTGTTGTAAAAATTACTTGAAAGAGCAGTCCTATCCCGATACTAGGAAAGATGACTGGTCACATTAGTTGTCACCAACACAGCATCAAAACACCAGGTTCGAGGGGGACCAGCAAGAGCAAAGATACAAAAGTTATTTCTTTGATGGAATAGCAATGACTACAATTCATTCTAGTTGCAAGCTAGATAGTTTGTGGTTGTCATTCAACCATTCAGACAATATAATAATAATATTAATGATGATAAACAGACAAACAAAAAGCAAACAAAGAAAAAAACAAATAAGCCATGCTGGGTTTCCCAGAGCTGTGGCATCTTCCTTCTATAAGATCTCTATTCTGAGAATTAAAAGTATTCTTCAACACATTCCAGCAGCATACAAGGGAAATATAATGATTAAAAACAGATCATATTTCTTTATTTTTAACCCTTCTAAATCATTAATAGCTAGATTACTAAGATCTAAGAGTTACTTGCTGGTAAAGAAGGGAAAAACTATTTTTAGCATTAAAACGAGTGTGGCGCTCAAGACGTGAAAGGAGAATATAAACATAATAAAGTCTGCAGGGAACAGAAGTGTATTTCAGCCACATCTGTTTTGTTTACTCCATAAGATATAAAGGAAACATAGGTTAATTGAATTAAGAGACAATATACGGTATGATATGATCTTAGAGATGAAAAAAACTGGATGAGACATATACAGAATTAAAAAGGCATAGAGGAATTATGTGCACTGTATATATAAATGTTTATAGGTAGCACAAATTATGCACATAATTGATTTAGGAATATGGAGAAAAGGCTTGAGGAAATATCTCAGGGAAAGTGAAAATAATCAGAAATGAAAGAAAATTATAAGTTTAGTTCATTTATTCAGTAAAACTGACTGACTGGAAGGATAGTTAATGGCCAGTCAATATTTACACAGAATATTGTTCCTTTGCTACAGAAAAACTTAAATCTGCAGACTGAAAGATCACACAGGATATCCAGCAACACGGCTGAAACAAGACTACCACGTGTATACCTCATAGTGAAAATTTCCAATTCACAGTAGAAGAAATACTCTGAAATCAACTTATTTCAGAAAATACTGTATGTCAAAGAAGAAAATAAATCTTGCCTCAGACTTTTCATCTGCATTATATTCATCTGCCAAAATATAATTTTGATTATTGTGATGCAAAAGTTACGGACCTCAAATTCCCTTCACAGTCAAATTTTTCATTCATATAGAAGGGCAATACAAAGATACTTCTGAACCACTTGATTTAATGTATATTTTCTAGAAAATATAAACTAACAGTAACATATTTAATCCAGCTAATTGATGAATGAATCAAATTCATGACCCCAAAAATAAGGTAGGGAACTTATGTATGAAAAAGTAACAATCCAGAATGAAGCTAAGAGTAATAATGATGATTTAATTATATCATTGAATATTATTATTAAAAAGATTACAATATAACTTTTGAAAAAATACATGATGTTTATATAATAACAATCCACAATAATAATAATAGTTACCAATTAAGACAAATCTATGGATTTGTAATATATGGAAATATCAAATCACTATGTTGTCCACCAGGAGCTAACAGAGTATAATTGACCTAACAATATAATTGAATTATACTTCAAAAACAAACAAACAAACAAGTTCCTAAGAAAAGAGATCAGATTTGTGACTACCAGAGGGGAGTTTAAGGGGACGGTAGAATTGGATGAAGGTAGTCAAAAGGTACAAACTTCCGTTATGATATAAACAAGTACTAGGGATATAATGTACAACATGATAAATATAATTAACACTGCTGTGCTATATATATGAAGTTGTCAGAAGAGTGGATCCTGGGAGTTCTCATCACAAGGAAAAACTTTTTTTTAACTTTTTCTTTTCTTTTGTATCTACATGAGATGATGGCAGTTCACTAAACTTATTGTTGTAACCATTTCATGATGTATGCAAGTCAAATCATTATGCTGCACACCTTAAACTTATACAGTCCTGTAGGTCAGTTATATCTCAATAAAACTGGAAGAAAAAAATTATGACAAATCTATGGAGGTGGAGTTGGTGTGTGAAAAGCTTTTGTAGTTCATCGTTTCTGGGGTCATAGCTTCTTAATTACATCAATGTGAAACAGCAGCCTCTAAACACTGTTTCAAGAAACTTAGCTTCTTTGACATCAAGATGTTAATTTTGGCTCTAACATGTTAGGAATTGTGTATCTGGTTCTAGGACCCTATCCGAGTACGTTTATTGCTAAGAGCAAAAAAAAAATAAAGACATAAAGGGTCACTTTAAATCAATGGAAGATGTGAATGTAAGTCAATGCCAGGACATTCAAGCAATTCTATCTAAGCTACAGATAAGCTCTCAAGTTTTTTAAAGTTAATTTTTATGGGGTATAGTTAATTTACAATGTTGTGTTAGTTTCTGCTGTATAACAAAGTGAATCAGTTATACATATACAATATATCCACTCTTTTTTAGATTCTATTCCCATATAGGTAATTATAGAGTACTGAGTAGAGTTCCCTGTGCTATGCAGTAGGTTCTTATTATCTATTTTATATATAGTAATGTGCGTATCAGTTTTTTATGAGTCATTTTAAAGTTTTCCCACTATTATTGCCTACATATTTTCATTTTATTTATTAAGAAATATTTTATAATAGAAACAAAATATAACTAACCTAAATTTTAACAGTAGGATAATTTTTTAATAGGATTTTATTGTGTGCATGTGTCGTTACTTATCTCTCCTGTAAATCACAGTAGGGTCTGAACAATGGACTTTGGGTCTCTAATGTGGTTTGTGTGTGTGTGGAGGAGGGGAGGCGAGGGGTGCAGTAGAAAGAAATTGAAGAAATTGGGTAAGTTCCACTGAGAAGGTGATCTTCACCCAAAACTTGGATTTGACAAAAACATAAAAAGGGAAATAGGCATAAAAGAGAAGCAGGCAAATGCATACATAATTTGGGTTTCACGTTTGAAGAAATGAGAGATGAATTTGGAAAGATAGATGGGGCTGGAGTTTTGGGGACTTTAGATACAAGTCCCTAAATTTGGATTTTTATTAACTCTATGCCAATGTTCCTAACGGTATCTCCCACTTCCACCCTGCAAACACACCTGCTGTTTAATGTCCCATGTTTGACCCACTTCTATGAACACATAATGATATTTTTTGAATGGGATAAATATTATAATAGATATTTGGTTATCCACACTTTGTTTTCTATCTGTAATTCCTCCCTTTTCCTCTCCAACTCATCTTGAAATGTTAGATAATAATGAAGTTGAGAACCGCTGTTGTACTCAAATTAAAACCTTTGTAAATCACCCCCTTCTTCAAAGTCATCCTTTTCAGGAAAAAATATGCATTATTTGAAATGAAATGGGTGAAATGGGTAGCCAAAATGGTACTTTCTGGCTTTTCGATTATTTGCTTTCTCATATTGAATGGTAGAAATATAAGAAAGCAAAGGCCATGATATGGATTTGTAGGCAAGCTTTAAAGTGATCATTCTTCATAGCTTGCCTGGAATACTTCTGATTTATGTATATTTTCCTAGGGTAATTAATGATAGTGTCCATTTTCAGTCCCAAATTTCTGGACTATAAATTATGCAGTCACCCTAGCAAAACTATCTTAATAATTTTTCAGGGTATTTTGATATAGACTCTAAAACTATGATGCAAAAGCTATGTACATGAACATTTAGGTAAATATTAAAGCCCCAAATAAGAGTACTAATTATATGAAGACATATATAGAAGTCTAATTCATAAGGAATTTTCAGTTTATAGTTATTTTCTTCATTATAACGTGTCTTTGGAATGATCATTTTTCCTTTGGAATGATTTTAAATGATCAATTTACAAATGGCACTACTGCTATTGCTAATAAAATACAACAACAAAATAATAACAGCCTATGACAAATAACTCTGTACCTAGATTTTCAACTGAAGGAATAAAATCAAGTAGCACACTAAGAATTTTCTGAATGTGAATTACAGTGAATGTTTTCTAAAAGGAATAAAATGAGAAATGAAAGGAAAGGAGAGAGAATGGGAGACAGAGAGAAGAAAGGGCATATATTGAGATAATTAGCAATAACTTTAAATGTCTTAAATAGGAAAATTATTGAATAAATTTACGTTAGTAAATCATTAAATCTTAATTTTATAAGGAGTGAAAATTATTAAAAATAGTAATGACATAAATATCTCTTCCTCTGCAAAGTTAATATGAAAAAATAAATTCACATTTTCTATATATCAACTACTTAGGAATTCTCAAGTCTTCTAAATAAGCATTAGCTTCATAGTCAAAATTCTAAAAATTATTTACAACATAGGCATTTTTCATAATACAACTCTATAAAGAAGTGACATTTTATTGTCCCAGATATTTATTGTAAAGCAACCTGCCATTTACAACTTAAATGCAGGGAAAATATTCCATCCTGTTGAGTTCAGCGTGATTGAGTTCACCTGTGTGATATAAAAGGCATTTTCTATTAGTCTGTGTGGCTATAAAGTTAATAAAAGGAACAGCAGTCTTCCCCAAAGAATGTTCAGCTACTGTAGTTTTCAGTTTATTATATAGCAAAGAGGAACAAAAAACTCATAGTAACAATGTATATTTAATAGGTTCTCAAGCTGTCCCTTTCACAAAGAGTTGTGGCTGAATACAGATGTGGCTGCTGTGAGATTTTATATTGGTGGATGGGCTGAACAAAAACCAGATGGGGAGACATTTATCTAACACAAATGCGTGGGCTTCTCAGGCATAAAGCCTATTGATTTTGCCACAGGGTTACTAGCTGTGCTTACCCTGAATGTGACTCAAATTTCATGGGCAAAATGCTTTCTGGAATGCAATGCAAACATTATCAAACATAAGTGTTAGAAATTAAAGGAACTATGTAGGGCAATTGACTAATTCACAAAAAAATAGCACAGAGACACATGATAAATATCACAAACTCAGATGAGGTAAGTACTCATCAATTTAAATTTAACATTTAACATGTAAAGTTAAGTTTAAAATTACATATAATGACACACAGTTACATTTGGAGGGCGTGTTTCCTCCTCCTAGTGGTTGGATATAAGACTAAATATCTCCTTTTTCTCATTCAAATCCCACAATTACAGAACTCATTCCAATATTTTCTATGACTTAAAGATGGTACAGAGTTCTTAAATCCAATTAAAGAATGGACTTTAGGTAAAGCAAAAAGTTGCCAATCAAGGTAAATGTCTAAGACTATCAGGAAACTGACAAAATGAAGGAGGAGGACTTAATGCTTGCTGTCTACAGTTTCTAATTTGCTCTCTGATTTCCCACTACTGATAAGTGCAGGAAAAAAATTCTCTACCATAAGAAAACACAACAGTGTTAGTGGGGTACTTAATGGTTACAGACTGTCTCTTTTAGTACATAGGAGACAATAGGAAGTAGAGAATGGGGCAAATTAGGATTTCTATCTAAGGGCAGGTGTATTTGGCTTCAGTGGATTGTTGCTATGAATGAACATGAGCTCAGTGTCATCAGAGCTTCAGATATTTCAGGAGATTCTCAAATCTAAGTCCACATTGAGAATAAGGAACTTTTACATTGAAATATAACATAAAATGGAGTTTTGAATGGCCAACAGAGTATGGTGTGTGGAACATCTGTTTGTATTCTCTGTCACCTAAATAGAGAACTTCAGTATGGATGGTTCAAGGGCAGTATATGCTGTGGTTAAAAGCATGATCTCCGGCACCCAAGTGCCCGTGATGGAATTTGAACTTTGCCAGGTACAAGTGGTATGACCTTGGGGATTACAACAGCATTTATTTCATAAGGTTATTTTGAGGATTAAACGAATTAATATATGAAAAGCCCTTAAAAAGAGCACATAGTAAGTATCAGGAATTATTCAATTACTAACTGATTGGGTAAACGGGAACCTGCTAAATTTTTTTGTTCCTGAAGAGAAGGGAAAAACATTATTCATTTCTTTAGCCCTAGGCTATAGTACAAAATAGGTGCTCATAAAGCAATTGTTGATTGTGCAGTTGTGGAAAAAACTTTATAGAGTTTGAAAGACCTGGGTTCAAATCGTTGCTCCAGTATTTAAAAACTGTGTGACCTTGGATCTTAAACTTTCTGAAAATTGGGAATAGTGAGACCTGATTTAATAGTGTAGCGATGAAAATTAGAGCTAAAACATATGTAATAGGCAGTAATCTGTATGGCTTTTACCCTCGGGTATTATCTCTGTGATTATGTTACATGTCAAAGGGATTCTGCAGATGTAATTAAGGTTACTAATGAGTTGTTCTTAAAATAGGAAGATTATTGGGAGGTGTCTAATCTATTTACATGAGCTCTTTAAAAGCAGAGTATTCTCCTTCTGGTGGGAGAAGTCAGACAGATTTGAAGCATGAGATGGGTTTGACATCATATTGCTGGCTTTGAAAATGGCAAGATGAAGGGCTCCTGTAGGAAGGAATTCAGGAAGCCTCAAGGAGCTGAGAGCAGCCTTCAGCTATAAGCTGATAATGAAATGGGGACCTCAGATCTACAGCCACATGGAAAGAACTGGTTTCAGCCAATTACCTGAACGAAACTGAAAGGAGACCTTCCCCTGAGTCTAGGTAAGAGCCCAGCCTGCCTGAAATTTTGATTTCAGCCTATGAGAACCCTAAGCAGAGAACTAGCTGAGTCCGCCCAGGCTTCTGACCTACAGAACTGTGAGCTGGTATCTGTGTTCTTTAAGCCACTAAGTTTATGGTAATTTTTTTACGCAGCAATAGAAAACTAATATAGCATGTAAATTGTGTGACACTTAGTAGCTACATACTAAATGTTAGCTATTATTATAACTAAATATTTTTTCAGTGAATCAACGTCCAAAGTTTGGTGTGAAAATTCTTCCAACAGACAAAATTACCCTAGATATAGTCTCATGTTTCCTTTCTCCTCTTTACCTTCTGGATGCTGAGATTAAAAATAGATATTTTACAGAGACAAGAACATCAAGAGGGTGGAAAGGAGTGTGGAAAAAGGAAAGTAAATAAACTATTCTTGAGATAACTGAACCATGCAAGACTTGTCTCTGTAGATCTTTAGTGGCAGAGCTAATCAATACTTTGGGGGGATCATTTTTGACATATCTAGTCCTTCCTGGATTGTTTAGGAAAATATCAATTTCGGAATTTTATGTTGCATTGCTCTTTTGAAAATGTGTATGTCCTTTAAAATTTGGGGGGCTCCAGAACATACCTAATCAAAGCAAAGATTGTACACTATGTGCAGATTTGATACTTTCTACGTTCTCATGCCTAATACATAGTAGGTGCTCATAAATATTCATGAATATTTATGAATAGAATGTGTCCTGTGGTTGATATTAGGCTCATGGTTTTGGGAACCTTTTAAAGATCATCTAGTTTAATGTCTGATGAAAAAAGTTCCTCCAAAGCCTTGAATGAATTAATGAATAAATGGATGAAAACTTTCTGTGGCTCCTTGAAACCATGATGTTCTCCCTTTTTTTTTTTATCTGCAACCCTTTCTCCTCTTCCCTCTACTGCTCATTTTCCAAATTATGTCTCCCCCCATATAGCTGAAAGCATTGCTCAGTATTGCTCCCTATGGTCATATTTTCTGAGGTGATCTCTTTCTTCTTTTTGAAAGGTTCTTATACTTTTATATGTCAGTTTAAACATGACTGGGTGTCTTTAGTGTCAACAAAACTTATGAGTGTGATACTTCAGTAGAATGTGTGAATGGCTGGTATAAAACTACCCAAAGCTGTACATTTTAGTAATTTGAAATGAAATATTATAATTTGGTAAAATATGTCTCTACAAGTACTAAAATATGTTCAACTGAATATTGTTCAGAATCTTAGATTAAGGGGAAATAATGATATAGCAAAAAACATAAGGAGAGGGAACAAAAACTGCATGTGTACAAATAATGTTGAATTACATGCTGAACAGTTATTTAAAATAATGTGTCCGAAAGGATATACCGTTAATATTCTTGAACCAGAAGAGCTAATAAATGAGAACTTTGCTTCAAAGAATAAAAGAACAGTCTTTCCATGTTAAAAAAACAAACAAAAAAAAACATATAGGGGGCCAAGATTTAGCCAAAACTATATATGAAAGAATAACAAAAATATTTTAAAATTATATATGTGCATAGATGTTTGTGTGTGTATGCAGTGAGGTGGGGTGTATGTGAGTGTGTGGGTGTGTGTATGAAAGACACAAGGAGCAAGTGTGTGTGTAAGTGTATGTGAAGGAGAGGAGACAGAGAGAGCTAGGAGAGGGAAGGAGAGCTTGAGATTGTGTACATCTTTTCTTTGGTCTTTTAGATAAATTGGAGCAATGGTAATAAAATCATGAGGTTTACACATTTATTTTCACCTGTCTGTGTTATCAATGTTGATGCTTTATATAACTGTAATTCTATAATTTAATACAGAATTAACTATAGCATGATGTAGACATTGTTTTAAATTCAAATGACAATATTTCTTGAACGAACAAACTCCCTCCCTCATTCTGCTTGGCCAGACCTACCCTGTTCCCAAGCAGCACCTACACTAACACTTCCTTTGAAGTATTTATCTCAAGAAACTGGTGTTTAATTGAGTCTTTCTATTTTTAATAGTTTAAAAGCCACTGGATATCATTTAGAGCGATGTTGAGCGATGTTTTGCAACACTGAGCACACTTTGGAATAACTTGGGATGGTTAAAAGAAGCAATATCTGGGCCCCACATCAGACCGAATACATTAAGATCTCTGTGGGTGGGATCTGAGCATCAGCAACTTTTGATATTGGTGGTTTAATGGGAAGTCAAGTTTGAGAATCACTTCTTTATAAGCAGTTTATGATGTATCCTTTGGAAGTCCCATATAGTTGGGATGCTTGACTTGTGTGGATATTTTGCTACTTGAAAATAGTCAAAAGCATTTCAGTATTGATGACGAAATAAAGTTCAAAAATCAGGCAGTGAATCTGATTTTTATATCATACAAATATGCTCTGGAGATAGCATCCAAAGAGGAAACCAATAAACATTTTTCTCTCTAAAATTTTACTATGAAAATTACACAGAAATAAAGGAAGAATGGTAAATTAAACTCCCATAGCCCATGAACTAAATTCAATAGCTGTTAATATATTATATGTGCTTTTCTTTGCCAATCTATCATCTATCTATCTATCTATCTAAATAGCTGTCTAGGTATCCAGATTACTGCATAATAGAATTATATAGGAAAGACACGTTATGTATATAAAGTGTCCTTTATACATATAAAAGACAATAGGCTTATATAGGAAAGTAGCCTTATACGTGTTTATACTTTGAAGGAGGCAATATTCATTTAGATGATTATTTTGTAATCTATACACATACATATATTCATGCTCATTCATCTACAGCTACACTTTATTGGGTATTTCTCTATATAATAAAACATAATATATATGAAATAATATATCAACATAGCATATATGGAATTATCATTTACAGAGGTCTGAATTCAGGAATTATGTTTACAGTCTCAACTTTGATTCTCACAAATGTCAAAGGAGGTGGTATTACTTTGCAGATGAGGAGACTGAGGACTCACACAATCTGCAGGGCTCTTTTTTGGACATCCACTACAGTCAACCCTCCATATCCGTGGGTCCTGCATTTGTGAATTCAACCAAACTTGGATCAAAAATATTTTTCAAAATTTCCAGAAAATTCCGAAAAGCAAAACTTGAATTTGCTACACTCTGGCAGCAATTTACACAGCTTTGGCATCGTATTAGGTATTATAAGTAATCTAGAGGTCATTTAACGTATACGGGAGGATGTGCCTATATTAGAAGCAAATACTATGAGATTTTTATATAAGGACTTGAGCATCCTAGGGTTTTGGTATCCACTGTGGTTCCTGTAATGAATCCCCTGACTATATATAAGTGGTTCTCAAACTTTAGCCTGTGTCAGCATCTGGAGAACACGTTAATGCATAGATTCCTGGTCTCCACCCCCATAATTTTCTGAGTCAATAGGCCTGGGGTGGAAACGGAGACTTAGCATCTCTAATGTGTCCTAGTTGATGCTGACACTGCTGCTCCATGTCCACACTTTGAGATCCATTTCACTTGAACTCCAAGACTCAGCTCAGAAGTTTTTGTTCCCTGGAGGCCTTCTGCGCCCCTCAGTATCTCTGTACTTCTACTTTTCCTCACTGTTTCATTTGCGTGAAATGCCTTTTCCACAACTTTCTAAGAAATAGATAATTATAGTTGTGATATTGTGATTTATAACAAGAAATATATATTTTGTCTTTGTTTCTGGCACAGAGCTCCCAAAGCTCTTGGAATTTCCTAAGTTATGAGAGTGGGAAAGATGGCTTTTGTTATGTTAATGAGGTGATTTTTAAGGATGGGAGCTTGTCACCAGTGGAGCTAACCAGGTAATTAAGAGGATTGGAACGTTCAGTCCTATCCCCCAATCTCTGGAGAGGAGAGAGGGGCTGAAGTTGGAGCTCAGTCATCAGTGCCCAGTGATTTAATCAATACTGTCTATGTAATGAAGCCTCCATAAAAACTCAAAAGGATAGGATTCAGAGAGCTTCTGTGTTAATGAACACTTGCAGGAGTGGGGAGAGTGATACACCTGGAGAGGGCATGGAAGCTCTGCACCCTTTCCTCACACCTTGCCTTATGCTTCTCTTCCACCTGGCTGTTCCTGGGTTATATTCTTTTCTAATAATCCAGCAATCTAGTAAGTAAAAGTTTTCTCTGAGTTCTATGAGCCACTCTAGCAAATTTATTGAATGTGAGGAGGAAGTTGTGGGTATTTATAGCCAGTGGGTCAGCAGTACAGGTAACAGCCTGGGCTTGTGCTTGCCATCTGAAATGGAGAGGGGCCATCTTGTAGTACTGAACCTGCAGGATTTGACACTACCCCTGGGAAGACAGTGTCAGACTGAACTGCATTTTCAGACACCATGGGGGTATTCAAGAACTATTTGGCCGTGTGTGGGGAACCCCCACCTACACACACACATTGGAATTGGGTCCAGGAACCCAAAAATAAGTGCAATATAATATTTCAGTAACGGCCATCTGAATCCCTTTCCCAACACACTAAAAATTATATTTCTAGCTCCTGGGGTTAGGGAAAACATACTCGATTACCCTATGTAATCAGAGAGACTAGTCCTATAACTTTTACCTATGAAGCACTCATAAAAAGTTTGTGGGTTAAATAAATAAACGGCTTCCTGGAACTACCATGTTTTACACATAGATGATTGCTAAAACAGGGGCGCTGAAAGTATGCCTAGTCAGTTTTTACCACGTTTCACCATGGTGACTGTCATGTAAAGAACATTCAGTGAATATTTTGTGGTGGACAAATGAAAGGCTGTAAAGACTCATCTTCAAATGTGCCATCCTTTCAAAATACCTTTGAAAAAGGGTATGATCTCCCAACACACCTAAGACACATATTCTCAGAAAGCTGTGTGGGAGAAATAAAAACTATAAACTAGCTTGAAAAGTAAAATAGAATGTGTACAAAATACTAACAACATGAAGCACATAAGCTGCTAATATCTGCTGAGGGCCAAAGTCCATTTACATTGGAGGTGGTAGAGTCCAGCAACTACTCTAGACTCCAAGTATGAACTCCTCTGTAAACTGGGAATAATCATACCAGCTACCTTGAAGTTTCATATGAGGGTGAAAGAACACATCTAAAGCACTTCAAGAATTCTCTGAGATTCTGGAGATGGAGTTGTAATACAAAAAAGGATGTAACGGTTATCAAATACTCAACAGAGGTCAGGTTCTGTTCTATTAAAGAGCCCTCCTTTTTTTTAAACAACTTTATTAGAGTATACTGCTTTACAACGTTGTGTTAGTTTCTGCTGTATAACCAAGTGAATCAGCTATACGTATACATATATCCCCATATCCCCTGCCTCTCGCATCTCCCTCCCACCCTCTGTACCTCACCCCTCTAGGTGGTCACAAAGCACCGAGCTGAGCTCCCTGTGCTATGTGGCTGCTTCCCACTAGCTATCTACTTTATATTTGGTAGTGTAAATATGTCAATACTACTCTCTCACTTCGTCCCAGCCTACCCTTTCCCCTCTCTGTGTCCTCAAGTCCATTCTCTACATCTGCATCTTTATTTCTGTTCCTCCTCTAGGTTCATCAGAACCATTTTTTTTTTTTAGATTCCATATATACGTCTTAGCATACGGTATTTGTTTTTCTCTTTCTGACTTACTTCACACTGTATGACAGACTCTAGGCCCATCCACTTCAATACAAATAACTCAATTTTCTTTCTTTTTATGGCTGAGTAATATTCCACTGTATATATGTGCCACATCTTCTTTATCCATTCATCTGTCGATGGACACTTAGGTTGCTTCCATGTCCTGGCTATTGTAAATAGTTCTGCAATGAACACTGTGGTACATGACTCTTTGAATTATGGTTTTCTCAGGGTATATGCCCAGTAGTGGGATTACTGGGTCATATGGTAGCTCTTCTTTCAGTTTTTTAAAGAACCTCCATACTGTTCTCCATAGTGGCTGTTATTAATTTACATTCCCACCAACAGTGCAAGAGGGTTGTCTTTTCTCCACACCCGCTCCAGCACTGATTGTTTGAAGATTTTTTGATGATGGCCATTCTCACTGGTGTGAGGTAATACCTCACTGCAGTTCTGATTTGTATTTCTCTAATGATTAATGATGTTGAGCATCCTTTCATGTGTTTGGTGGCAATCTGTAAATCTTCTTTGGAGAAATGTCTATTTAGGTCTTCTGCCTATTTTTGGATTGGGTTGTTTTTTTGATATTGAGCTGCATGAGCTGCTTGTATACTTTGGAGATTAATCCTTTGTCAGTTGCTTCATTTGCAAAAATTTTCTCCCACTCTGAGGGTTGTCTTTTCGTCTTATTTATGGTTCCCTTTGCTGTGCAAACGCTTTTAAGTTTCATTAGGTTCCATTTGTTTATTTATGTTTTTATTTCCATTTCTCTACGTGTTGAGTCAAAAAGGATCATAGAGTTTTCTGCCTATGTTTTCCTCTAAGAGTTTTATAGTGTCTGGCCTTACATTTAGGTCTTTAATCCACTTTGAGTTTATTTTTGTGTATGGTGTTAAGGAGTGTTCTAATTTCATTCTTTTACATGTAGCTGTCCAGTTTTCCCAGCACCACTTATTGAAGAGGCTGTCTTTTCTCCATTGTCTATTCTTGCCTCCTTTATCAAAGATAAGGTGACCATAGGTGCGTGGGTTTATCTCTGGGCTTTCTATCCTGTTCCACTGATCTAGATTTCTGTATTTGTGCCAGTACCATACTGTCTTGATTACTGTAGCTTTCTAGTATAGTCTGAAGTCAAGGAGCCTGATTCCTCCAGCTCTGTTTTTCTTTCTCAAGATTGCTTTGAATACTCGGGGTCTTTTGTGTTTCCATACTTTTTGTTCTAGTTCTGTGAAAAATACCATTGGTAGTTTGATAGAGACTGCATGGAATCTGTAGATTGCTTTCGGTAGTACAGTCATTTTCACATTGATTTTTCCAATCCAAGAACATGGTATATGTCTCCATCTGTTTGCATCATCTTTAATTTCTTTCATCAGTGTCTTACAGCTTTCTGCATAGAGGTCTTTTGTCTTCTTAGGTAGGTTTATTCCTAGGTACTTTATTCCTTTTGTTGCAATGGTAACTGGGAGTGTTTCCTTAATTTCTCTTTCTGATTTTTCATCATTAGTACATAGGAATGCAAGAAATTTCTGTGCATTCATTTTCTATCCTGCTACTCTACCAAATTCACTGATTATCTCTAGTAGTTTTCTGGTAGCATCTTTAGTATTCTGTATGTATAGTATCATGTCATCTGCAAACAGTGACAGTTTTACTTCTTTTCTGATCTGGATTTCTTTTATTTATTTTTCTTCTCTGATTGCCATGGCTAAAACTTCCAAAACTAGGTTGAATAATAGTGGTGAGAGTGGGCATCCTTCCTTGTTCCTGATTTTAGTGGAAATGGTTTCAATTTTTCACCATTGAAGATGATGTTGGCTGTGGGTTTGTCATATATGGCTTTTATTATATTGAGGTAGGTTCCCTCTATGCCTACTTTCTGGACAGTTTTTATCATAAATGGTGTTGAAATTTGTCAAAAGCTATTTCTGCATCTATTGAGATAATTATATGGTTTTTATCCTTCAATTTGTTAATATGGTGTATCACATTGATTGATTTGCATATATTGAAGAATGCTTGCATCTCTGGGATAAACCCCACTTGATTGTGATGTATGACCCTTTTAATGTGCTGTTGGATTCTGCTTGCTAGTATGTTGTTGAGGAGTTCTGCATTTGTGTTAATCAATGATATTAGCCTGTAGTTTCCTTTTTTTGTGACATCTTTGTCTGGCTTCGGTATCAGGGTTTTGGTGGCATCATAGAATGAGTTTGGGAGTGTTCCTCCCTCTGCTATATTTTGGAAGAGTTTGAGAAAGATAGGTGTTAGCTCTTCTCTAAAGGTTTGACAGAATTCTTCTGTGAAGCCATATGGTCTTGGGCTTTTGTTTTCTGGAAGATTTTTTTTTTTTTTTGGCGGTATGTGGGCCTGACACTGTTGTGGCCTCTCCTGTTGTGGAGCACAGGCTCCGGACACGCAGGCTCAACGTTCATGGCTCATGGGCCCAGCCGCTCCGCGGTATGTGGGATCTTCCCGGACTGGGGCACGAACCAGTGTCCCCTGCATCGGCAGGCAGACTCTCAACCACTGCGCCACCAGGGAAGCCCTGTTGGAAGATTTTTAATCACAGTTTCAATTTCAGTGCTTGTGATTAGTCTGTTTATATTTTCTATTTCTTCCTGGTTCAGTCTCAGAAGGTTGTGCTTTTCTAAGAATTTGTCCGTTTCGTCCAGGTTGTCCATTTGATTGGCATATAGTTGCTTGTAGTAATCTCTCAAGATCCTTTGTATTTCTGCAGTGTCACTTCTTACTTCTTCTTTTTCATTTCTAATTCTGTTGATCTGAGTCTTCACCCTTTTTTTTTTTCTTGATGAGTCTGGCTAATGGTTTATCAATTTTGTTTATCTTTTCAAAGAACCAGCTTTTAGTTTTACTGATCTTTGCTATTGTTTCCTTCATTTCTTTTTCATTTATTTCTGATCTGATCTTTATGATTTCTTTCCTTCTGCTAACTTTTAGGGGTTTTTTTTGTTGTTGTTGTTCTTTCTCTAATTGCTTTAGGTGTAACGTTAGGTTGTTTATTTGAGATGTTTCTTGTTTCTTGAGGTAGGATTGTATTGCTATAAACTTCCCTCTTAGAACTGCTTTTGCTGCGTCCCATAGGTTTTGGGTAGTTGTGTTTTCATTGTCATTTGTTTCTAAGTATTTTTTGATTTCCTCTTTGATTTCTGCAGTGATCTCTTGGTTATTTAGTAGTGTATTGTTTAGCCTCCATGTGTTTTATTTTTTACAGTTTTTTTCCCGTAACTGATATCTAGTCTCATAGCATTGTGGTCAGAAAAGACACTTGATACGATTTCAATTTTCTTAAATTTACCAAGGCTTGATTTTTGACCTAAGATATGATCTATCCTGGAGAATGTTCCATGAGCACTTGAGAAGAAAGTGTATTCTCTTGTTTTTGGATGGAATGTCCTATAAATATCAAGTAAGTCCATCTTGTTTAATGTATCATTTAAAGCTTGTGTTTCCTTATTTATTTTCATTTTGGATGATCTGTCCATTGGTGAAAGTGGGGTGTTAAAGTCCCCTACTATGATTGTGTTACTGTCAATTTCCCCTTTTATGGCTGTTAGCAGTTGCCTTATGTATTGAGGTTCTCCTATGTTGGGTGCATACATATTTATAATTGTTACATCTTCTTCTTGGATTGATCCCTTGATCATTATGTAGTGTCCTTCCTTGTTTCTTGTAACATTCTTTATTTTAAAGTCTATTTCATCTGATATGAGTATTGCTACTCCAGCTTTCTTTTGATTTCCATTTGCATGTAGATCTTTTTCCATCCCTTCACCTTCAGTCTGTATGTGTCCCTAGGTCTGAAGTGGGTCTCTTGTAGACAGCATAAATAAGGATCTTGTTTTTGTATCCATTCTGCCAGTCTATGTCTTTTGGTTGGAGCATTTAATCTATTTACATTTAAGGTAATTATCGATATGTATGTTCCCATTACTATTTTCTTAATTGTTTTCGGTTTCTTTTTGTGGGTCTTTTCCTTCTCTTGTGTTTCCTGCCTAGAGAAGTTCCTTTAGCATTTGTTGTAAAGCTGGACTGGTGGTGCTGAATTCTCTTAGCTTTTGCTCGTCTGTAAAGGTTTTAATTTCTCTGTTGAATCTGAATGAGATCCTTGCTGGGTAGAGTAATCTTGGTTGTAGGTTTTTTCCTTTTATCACTTTAAATATGTCCTGCCACTCTCTTCTGGCTTGCAGAGTTTCTGCTGAAAGATCAGCTGTTAACCTTATGGGGATTCCCTTGTGTGCTATTTGTTGTTTTTCCCTTGCTGCTTTTAATATTTTCTCTTTGTATTTAATTTTTGATAGTTTGAGTAATATGTGTCTTGGCACATTTTTCCTTGGATGTATCCTGTATGGGGCTCTCTGCACTTCCCGGAGCTGACTGACCATTTTCTTTCCCATGTTAGGGAAGTTTTCGACTATAATCTCTTCAAATATTTTCTCAGATCCTTTCTTTTTCTCTTCCTCTTCTGGGACCCCTATAATTCAAATGTTGGTGCATTTAATGTTGTCCCAGACGTCTCTGAGACTGTCCTCAATTCTTTTCATTCTCATCTCTTTATTCTGCTCTGTGGTAGTTATTTCCACTATTTTATCTTCCAGGTTTCTTATCAGTTCCTGTGCCTCAGTTAATCTGCTATTGATTCCTTCTAAATAATTTTAAATTTCATTTATTGTGGTGTTCATCATTGTTTGTTTGCTCTTTAGTTCTTCTAGGTCCTTGTTAAATGTTTCTTGTATTTTTTCCATTCTGCCACGTCAGTTGCCCTTTCAGCAACTTAAGGTTGCCAACTACCTGCGCACAGACTTGGGCATTTCTTCAGATGACTTGCTTTCATTTAGATCCTATGCTCTCTGACACCTCAGTGCATTGTTCCAGCCATTTTCTGATGGCCATGTGCACCACACCCACCAAGAAAGGATGCTTGACTCAAACTCCCAGAACTCCATTCCAGTAGGGTGGGATTGCTTGCCCCAAAACCAAGCCATTTAAGGAGGATGATAATGCATTTAGTTGCCTACCCAACTCTATTTTACTCTCCTTACCACCAATATACTGGTGTGGTAACAATTCAGCATGAAAGTCCCATGTTTAAAATCTTCTCCTACTACTTACTGTGTGAACAATTCTTTTCATCTATTAAATGAAAATACAACATCTCATAAGATTGTTTGGAAGTTTAAGTAAGATAAACACAAACACACAGAGTTCTTTGTACAGGTAATAATACTAAGAGTAATAATAAAAATAACAGTTCATTTTATAAAATATTTGTCACTATTTTAATGGAATGTTGTTGGGCAGCTGGTACCTTAGAATATCATCTTTGTTAGGGAGACTTTCAAATTTACTTTTAATGCAGGTTAATGCAGAGGTTTCTAGGAAAAAAACCTAATATTTATGAGAACTATATATCAAAAAACCTCATAATATATCACATTATTTGTTATAGCAACTTTAGGTTGTTACTCTTATGTTTCCATTTTACAGGTGAGGAAACAGACATGAGGAAGGTATTCAAGATGTTAAGGCAAGAAACAGTACTAGGGTAACAATAACATTAACAACAACAGCAGGAGCATCAATAATGGCAATCATCATAATAGCATCAACGACTAATATTTGGTGTCCTTACTAAGCCCCAGGTCTCTTGCTGAAATCCTTACATGCATTGTCTAATGGTTTAGCTGTTTCCCCACAAGAACAAAAATAACATTTAGGGCAGTTGTTCTCAACCCTGCTGCACATTACAATTACCTTGGGAACTTGAAAATTATATTGATTCTCTGCACCCATCCCCAGAGATCATGATTTAACTGGTCTATGGTGGGGCCCAGATATTGGTATTTATTTTAAAGCTTCCCAGGGGATTCTAACTTATAGCCAGTATAAAGGACTACTGACAGAGAGTTTAAGTAACCTGTTCAAAGTTATTCATTGTACAGAACTGGAATCCTTCTCTGAACTTGCCACTTGAAAACTCTCAAACTCTCTGTAGTTCTAACTCCATATTCTCTTCATTTCGTCAGTTGCTGTCCCTTCTTTCCCAAGCACATATTTATTGTCTTGGTTTTACTACAGACTGTGGCTTCACACTGAATTCTTTTAACACCTGTTTCTACTCCTGCCCCTCTCCCTTGAGCAGAGGGAGAAGGGAATAATTCTGAGTTTCAGGGGAGTTATTAGCACCTCCTTGTCAGACCGTAGCTCATGTTTTCTTGTCTATAATATGTCTTTGCTCCTCAACCACAGGATTCTAGTCAAATAGGGAGGCTGGCTGAGAATAAGAGGAGTGACACAAGATAAGCAGGGTAAGTGTTCATGGCAAGAGCTATTATTAAGCTGACTTCTTCTCTATCCTCTGTACTTCCTAGCCCATAGTATCAGATAGAGCAGACTTATAGCTGGAGGTTTTTTGTCTACAATGGGGCCCATGAAACCACATACATCAGAATTACCTGAAGGTGAGAGCTGTTGAAAATGTAGACTTCTAGGATGAACTCAAGTCTTAAACCCTGATGGACTTCTGTGTGGTTAAATTTTTGAGACAATTCTGGTAAACATAAAAATTTGAGATTTTCTTTATGCAGGGCCTACGTCTAACCTAGCATGACAAATTAAAATTGTGAGATGGCATAGATCAGAGCTTCTCAACAATGACACCTGCTATTTCGGACTGGACAACTTTTTGCCACGAGTGTTGATGTATACTATGCGCACTGTAGGATAGATTTGCAACATCCTGGGCCTCTGCGCATTAGAGGTTAATAGCATTCTCCTAGTCATGGCAACTGAAAATATCTCTGGACATTGCAAAGTGTTCCCTGGAAGGCAAGGCAAAATTGCTCCCAGTTGAGAACCACTGACGTGGATGAAAAGATGGATCTACGGTCTCCCTGAACATTCAGGCCAGTGTTACACGATAACGATTCGAGTTTCTGAAACCAACTTTTTACTTTCTTATCCATCCCGCACACAGATTATTACCTTCATTGTTAATTACACTGCACAATTGATTTTATGTTCATTATAGGCCAGGAGTGTTACTAGGTAGTCATACCTATTACCTCATTTAATCTCCTCTGCTCTGCAGTGTTGTACATTGGTCTATAGTACAGGCTGCAGTTCCAGTCAGCCAATGTTCCAATCCTACCCCCATCACTTTACAACTACATAATCTTGAAAATGTCATGAAGCCTCAGTTTGAAAAACAACAACGACGATGACAACAAAAAGGTATAAGGTACGAAAATAACAAAGTAATCAATAAGGTAAAAAGGTAACAAAAAAGTAAAGAGGTAATAATAGTATCTACCAGGACTTCCCTGGTGGTGCAGTGGTTAAGAAGCTGCCTGCCTACGCAGAGACACGGGTTCGATCCCTGGTCCGGGAAGATCCCACATGCCACGGAGCAACTAAGCCCGTGTGCCACATCTACTGAGCCTGTGCTCTAGAGCCCGTGAGCCACAACTACTGAGCCCACGTGCCTAGATCCCGTCCTCTGCAACAAGAGAAGCCACCGCAGTGAGAAGTCTGCACACCACAACGAAGAGTAGCCCCCGCTCGCTGCAACTAGAGAAGGCCTGCACGCAGCAACGAAGATCCAAAACAGCCAAAAATAAATAAATAAAAAAAAATATTTTTTTTAAAAATTAAAAAAATATAATAGCATCTACCTCAGAGGTAGCTGTGTAAATTGCATATAAGGTGCTTGCTTCTAATAGTGGTTAATATATAAAATTAGCTAACATTTACTGACTTGTTACAGCATTAATTCTGTTTTACGGATGAAGAAACTGGAGCGTGTGCATTAAGTAATCTGCTCCAAGTCACAGATCTACAAAATCTCACAGCTTGGATTCAAATTCAAGATTGTCTGATTCAAGCACCTTATCACTTCACAACACAACACTGCCTAAGTTGCTAGACAGCATGGGAGTGCCCTTCTGGAGATCTTTTGTAAAATGTGCTCCTTTCAAATCTTCAAACCTGCTCTTTGGCATTAATGGCCCTCTAGTCTGGTCCAGACTGGTACTGCCTGCTTGGATATTTAAAACCACTGAAAAGCATAGTGCTTAACAAATTATCAATAAATACATTAAAATCTAATGGAAAATGCCATTTACTGAAATGAAATAATTTAATCCATTTGTGGCAGCAGGTATTTTCGGAAAATTCCTGGAAAAGTGCTGAAAAAGGGGTTCTACTCTTGACTACGGCATTAATATCTTTGATCCCCAGGTATTTGGAGACAGCTTGCTGAAGTTCTCTGTCTTTTTTGATATCTTCTATCCCACCTTGTCTCAGTACATCTTGACTCTCTTGAATGTATCCTGCATATAGTGTGTGCTCAATTAATATCTTTAGAGAGAATGAATAAATGACTTCATTACAAACTCATAATATTTCCTACAGTAGATCTTCAAAAGATGAGTTTTTTTTTTTTTTTCCCTCATTCCAGCATGTTTATGCTCAACTACTTTGGCATTTAAACACAAATCACTGATTAAAAAAGACCCTTTCAATATCTTTGGACCAAATTATTCAAATTCTAGCTAGAAAAGAATTTTCTCTCATTTAAAATAGTGAATTGCAATACACTATTTTTGCAGGGTTCACTTGGGTTCACTGAAGAAGAAGAAAAAAGTACTTATTACAGGAGATAAATAAATTTGGTGACTTTAAGGTTTGGAATTTATTGTTTTACCTCCTGGGGAGATACAGCAAACAAGGACACACATTATTCTGTCTGAATAATTTGTCTGCCCACTGAAATACCCAGTCAACAATTAATATTGCAGGTTCTTTGAGAGTTTAATGTATTTATAGATAATTTGTAAGTACTGAATTTCTAAGTGGTTTTAAATATCCAAGTAAGCAGTGTGAGCCTGGGATAATCTGCATGTTCATTTGCTAAATAATTTTTGATAGAAAATATTGCTACATTCTGATACCGTTTTTATTTTATTATTTAGATTTCTAAATTGCTGTTCAAGATCATAGAAGAATTTCAACCTGATAATGTCAGTAAGTCTCTAAGGAATTATAACAATAGTTATCAATTATAGGGGGAAATAATTTCCTGATTAAACAATACTTGATGAAAAGGACCATTAACTTTTTTAGTATTAACGGGTCTCTGCATCACTATTAATTTAAGTGTGCATGCATGCTTACTGATTAATTAACGAGAAGAGGGATGGTACATACATCAACCTGTATTCTTGAAGAGAAAAAGCATTATAGATTAGAGTCATGATTGCTATCTTAAAGCAACTCTGATTTAGGAACAGATGGGAATACTGGAATAGATTTGATTAATATTTTAAATGTTAAGAAAGTTCTGATTCTAGGGCTTCCCTGGTGGCACAGTGGTTGAGAGTCCGCCTGCCGATGCAGGGGACACGAGTTCGCGCCCCAGTCCGGGAAGATCCCATATGCCGCGGAGCGGCTGGGCCCGTGAGCCATGGCCGCTGAGTCTGCGTGTACGGAGCCTGTGCTCTGCAACGGGAGAGGCCACAACAGTGAGAGGCCCGCGTACCGCAAAAAAAAAAAAAAAAAGTTCTGATTCTAAAAAAATTTAACAAAGCCACAGCATTAACTTATTCAATTCTGTGTTGAAAACAAGCAGCACAACAGTTATATTGGATTTATACAATGGGAATCGTGATACAGTGTTTTTATTAAGACAAGTTCTGTTTGACGATATATAAAATAAAATATTCCCTTTTGGAAGGTATAAGACATATAGAGAGACCTTCTACTAAAAAGTCATTTGGAAATAACTCCTGATAAGACAATAAAAATTTCACAGGATTGTATTAGCAGCAGAATGAGCATGGGTTATGGAGACAGATCTTCTGAGTTTGCTTGCTGGATCTGCCAATTCCTATTGGTATGCTATTTCCTTTTGGCAAGGTTTTTATTTATTTATTCATTGACTTTTTAATTTATATACAGTAAAATTCACTCTTTTTGGTGTTCAGATCTATGAGTTTGGAAAAATGCCTCATGTAGCTTACCAACCACCACAGTCCAATCAAGATATATGAAAGTTCCATTACCCCAAAATACTGTGTGCCTCCTTTGTAGTCAATGCCTCTCCCATACCCTGGCAACCAGTGATCTGCTTTCCATCGATCTCTGTAGTTTTCCCTTTTCCAAGATGTCATTTAATTAAACGCTTTTGAGTTTGGCTTCTTTCACTTATTAAAATGCATAACCAAGAAAAACGAAAACTCATGTTCACACAAACATATGTAGTTGAATTTCTATAGCTAAAAGTTGGAAATTACCAAAAGGTTCATCATTTGTATAGTAGATACGTAGATACATGTCTAACTGAATACAACACAACATAGAGTAAAAATATTGTACAACTACACAACAAAATGGATGATTATTGGAAATACAGTGCTAAGCAAAAGGGGCCAGACACTATATGATTCCAACTACATGAAGTATCAAAGCTGGGAAAATAAGGTAAACTGTTAGAAGTCAGAAAATGCTTACTCTGGGGGTGGGGGGTAGGGAAAGTGATGGAAGAGAGCACGAGGAAGGTTTTGGAAGACTAGCTCCTTGATCTGGATGTTGGAAACACATGTATGTTAAGTTTATGAAGATTCATCCCTCTGTAGATGTCTGACAGATGCACTTTTCTATAAAAATATTATACTTCAACATAACAGGCAGGCTGAGGTTATTGGTGAAGAAGAGAAAATATTATATGCTTATGTCATATCTCATCAGAAAAAAAAAAAAGAATCTCGACCAGCAGAGGCTCAGCAAGAGCAGGGCTTGGTCTGCTCTGGACATAATGTCTGTCAGATGGCTGTCCAGTGCCTAGGGCAAATGTTGAATCTTTCCACTTAAACTGCTTTATTCAAAATGTCTCAGAGTTATACAGGAGGAGAATCACAGGCTATCATACTAAGTTAAAGCTGGAGTTCAGTTCCTGCTCTACAGTTCTCTAGCCAAGTGAACTTGGGTGAGATTTTGAATGCCATTCAATGCTCAAAGAAACAGTAGAAGGCTGCTATTGGCATCATGGACATAGTAGAGGAAAATCAACTACTACATGTAAAGTATTTAGTGAAAACACAACAGTCTCTTCCTTTCCTCATATATGCAAAAAAATAGATGAGAGAAAAAGATATGTTAATATTCATAGTAATATATATTTTAAAGATATATCAAAGACCTCTACTTAAGTTAGAACTAACTTATTTCATTGTCCTGGAATTTAACAAAGCACAAAAGCTTTAGAAATATATTGAAACATTCAGACAATAGAAAAAAGCAAGTGCAATAATAGGGTACACGCTGGGATGCTCAGGGCATAACAGACGTGGAAATGAACGAACACCAGGCAAGAATATGATGCAGCCATCCTTTCGCCAGAGGTTTAAGTCTTATGAGAAGCTTTTGGGAGATTTTTGAATGCTTCTCTAGAATAATATATCAAAATTCATTAATTGCTATCAGGTAATTAATAGTGACTAGTTAGGAGAGAACATGTTCCACTGGCTTCTGGTATAGGATGAGTAACAAATATTAAGTAACAAATATTCAGAAATCTTCACCTCCTTTTGATACCCAAACAAGATACAAAGTGTTGTTTAAAATTTGCAAAGAAAACTTTAACTTATGTGCACACTGTGTGCTAAGTCCCATGAGGGCAAGAGTCTCATCTTTGTTGATCTCTCACCATTAGCAAAGCTCCTGGCTGGCACGAGATGCTTAAATATTTGCAAGTAAACAAAAACAAATACATAGCTTTATGCCTGAGTGAAATATTCTAAACAAAGCTTTACAATTATAAAATAATGCCAAACAAAAAGTGACTCCTTGTCATGTGCACAACTATCATCAACTGTGATCTATGCCTCCTCTCCAGCTTCTCCATACTCTGGGGAAACCATAGGTCAGTTTCTTAGTTCATAAACGTTCTTTATGTATATTGTGTAAACAGTAAGATGATATTTGATAACTGATCATTAATTACCTTTATGCCTCTGTTTCATAACAGGAAAGGTGATTTGTTTCCCTTTACTTGCTTGATCTTTCATAGATTTTAAGCATTCACTTTTTAGAGGACTTTACCTTACATTCTCTCTCTTTTCTGGTTAGAATTGTGTATGTGTGTATAGTGTGTGTGTGTGCACGTGTGTGTGTGTATGCCCTTGTCACACATTCCACAGACATGTGTATACAGGAATTCAACAGATTTTTTCTTTAACCAATTACTATCGTACTTAAAAGCTCAGAGATTCTGAATATTTTGTGCATACAATATAAAAACTCACATATTAACTAAATATATGAAATAGACTTCGTTGTATGATAATACCATTGGTCTGGTAAGTAATGGTTCTGAAGTCTCCACATGATACATTGCATTAATCCAGTCCACCCCTGATATATTAAAAAATCACTGCCCTTTTGACATTCACGCATGATTCACTATTGTACCTTGTAATGCAAACTCATTTGAAAGGTAGTTCTTCTTGGAGTAATTTATAGCCCCTGGTGAATCAGTCTTACCGCTCTGATATAATTTTGGTATAATCATGTTCCTGAGTAAATTTCTCTGGTTTAGATTTTTTTTTTTAATGTCAGATACGGCAAAGCAGAAACTGTCTAACATTGAAATATGAGTATTAGTGTTTATCACTAAGTACAGACATATCCTATAGTTTAGCATCTTGGAATAGAACATATAGAGCTTACATGCTTAAGGATAGATTTGGTCCTATCATGAAATTGAAGAAAGTAATAAAATT
The DNA here is from genome assembly GCF_963455315.2 of Globicephala melas. NCBI lineage: Eukaryota > Metazoa > Chordata > Mammalia > Artiodactyla > Delphinidae > Globicephala > Globicephala melas. The sequence continues at coordinate 39,398,637 of NC_083332.1, forward strand.
GTAATTCCTGGAAGTAGTATTCATTTGGTCGTATTATTGAGAAATAATGTGTACTCCTTTCTTTGGTGATATTATTATATGTAGGTGGGGACTCCTCTTACAAATTTGTATAGGATTATTCATGGCCATGGTCATAATGCCCTCGAATCTTTAGCATAAAGCTGTAACGCATTTTGTTTTCACCAGTTGATGACAAGCAGTTCTTTCATTGGGGCAGCATGCCTTTTTCATTCTATTTCCTTTAATTCCAGAGATAGCTACTGAACTAATTCAGGTTAATTTGAGTCTTCTTAGTACCTTTTGGGAAATACTCTTTTTTTTTTTTTTAACGAGGTATCATTTAAAGTACCACGTAATGCTAGAGCTGCCATTGACTGTAATCCTTCCCAAGAGGAGAGAAGTGTGTTTGAGAATGAGGCATCACAGAGAAAAAGAACATCAAGAAATGGGGAAACAAAGAGCTATGATCTTGTTAGTATCTCCTAAACCACAGTGCTTATTAAGCTCAGTCAAGTCTTATAATTTCCCTTGACTGTGAGCCATGACTTTACTTTTCCCTAAGCTTATTTTAGTTGGTCAAAACTTTCTGTTACTCGTGATAGTAAAACGATACAGTGGGTGAATATGTGTTTCTCAGTTAGTAAATACTAGAAAAGCAGGGAAATATCATACTCATGTCTATCTCCCAGTGCTTAACAAAGCCCCTGGTATAAAGTAGAAGTTGTATAAATGTTTTCTTAATTGAACTAAACAATGTAATTTAACTGGAGGGAAAACAAACAAATCCCAAAATCTTGGAGGAACTTGCCTACCACTTTTTTTTTTTTTATGCAGTACATGGGCCTCTCACTACCGTGGCCTCTCCCGTTGCGGAGCACAGGCTCCGGACGCGCAGACTCAGCGGCCATGGCTCACGGGCCCAGCCGCTCCGCGGCATGTGGGATCTTCCCGGACCGGGGCACGAACCCGTGTCCCCTGCATCGGCAGGCGGACTCTCAACCACTGCGCCACCAGGGAAGCCCTGCCCACCACTTTTGAAGTATAATAATATCCCTTAACAAATAGTCACATTCCAGGAATACGATTTATTGCCTGAACAATTATTTCCAGGCAGATAAAAGGCAAAACAATAACATTCTCTTTAAATGCTTTGGTCATATCTTTTTTTCTTTTAACCAGGCAAGGATAGTGGATATAGATTTTAATCTATACACAGCTGTGCCAGAAATGTATCTGGTTGGCAGGAAATTAAGTCTCAGGCGTCATTGGTCTTCCTGGGGTCATCTGAAGGGCCAGTGGGTCTTAAACAGAATATTCAGGAAATATCTCAAATCTCTAGTCCATACCAGTCACCATTTATATATGCCTGTATTATAAGAAAGTATATTTTTTGATGGTGGAGGTTTCTTCAGATTTTGCTAACTTAAATAATAGGAATCATATGAATTCTGTAAGACCAACGACCTAAAATTCAGCCTCTTAAAATGCACCAAAAGCCGTTCCTCTCTAAAATTTTCACTTTCCCAGGGGTAATAAGTGGGAGAAGGTCATGAGTCCTCTCATTTTGCTGAACCCCAAATCACTACTCCTATTATTAACAAGGAAAAACTCAAGAGAAGGCAAGAAAGGAAACGAGAATTAACAGACAAAAAGCAATAATAAAGCAGTAAACCTAAATCCAAATACGTTAATAATCAAATGCAAATGGTCTAACAGTTCAATCCAAAGTCAGAGAATCACTGGAGAGATAGAGGGGGACATTACCTAATGGTAAAAGAGACAATTTGCCGAGAAAACAAAATACAAATGGATAAAAAATAATCTGAGGGCTTCCCTGGTGGCGCAGTGGTTGAGAGTCCGCCTGCCGATGCAGGGGACGTGGGTTCGTGCCCCGGTCTGGGAAGATCCCACATGCCGCGGAGTGGCTGGGCCCGTGAGCCATGGCCGCTGAGCCTGCGCGTCCGGAGCCTGTGCTCCGCAACAGGAGAGGCCACAACAGTGAGAGGCCCACGTACCACAAAAAAAAAAAAAAATAATAATAATCATAATTTGAATGGACACCTCAGCAAATAGCACTTACAGATGGCAAATAAGCATATGAAGAGACGTTCAGTATCATTATCCATTAAAGAAATACAAATCAAAAGCATGATTGGTACCACTGCATATCCATTAGAAAGTCTAAAAGTAAACAAGCAAACAAAGAAAAATCTGAAAATACCAAGCCCTAATGAGAGTGCAGAGCAACTGGAAATCTCATCTGCAGCTGTCAGGAACGCAAAATGGCACTGCCACGCTGGAAAATAGTTAGCAGTTTCTTAGAAAGTTAAATTATATATACACTTATCATACTGCCTAGCCATCTTACTCCGGAGCATTTACCCTAGGGAAATAAAAAACATATTCACACAGAAACTTGTAAACCAAAGCTTATGGCAGTCTATTCATGACTGTCCCAATCTGGCAACAACTCAAATGTTCTTTGGTGGGAGAATAAACCTGGTACGTCCATACAATGGAATATCATTCAGCAATAAAATGGAACAAATGAAAATGGAACACAAAAACTTATATGAATCTCAAAGGCATTATGATGAGTGAAAGAAGCCAGTCTCAAAAGGTTCCATACTTTATGATTCCATCTACGTGACATTCTTGAAAAGACAAAAACTACAGTGATAAAGAACAAATCAGTGCATGTCAGGGGTTAGGGATGAGGGGAGGGTGTGGCTATAAAAAGAGAGCTTGAAGGGATCCTTTGGGAATTTCTCTTATATCTGGATTTTGATGATGGTTACATGAATCTGTGGCATGTGTTAAAGTTCACAGAGCTACAGGTAATAAAAAGAAAAGGAGTTACTAAAAATTCTAGTATTTTATTAAAAAAAAAAAAACAATAATGGGGACTTCCCTGCTGGTCCAGTGGTTAAGACTCTGCACTTCCAAGGCAGGGGGCATGGGTTCGATCCCTGGTCAGAGAACTAAGATCTCACATGCTGCAGGGGGAAAACAAACAAACAAACAAACAAGAAAACCCCATAATGATGTGTCAGTGTAGTGTCACTGATTGTAACAAATGTACCATTATGATGCAAGATGTTGGGGAGGCTATGCCTGTGTGGGGCCAGGGCTATATGGAAACTGTACTCCCAGTCAATTTTGTTGTGGACCTAAAACCACTCTAAAAAAATAAAGCCCATTTATACATGAAGAAGATTAAGAGACACAAACTTACAGTTATAAACTGTAAGTTATATGTAAGTTATATGTACAGTTATAAAGTCAGAGGGATATAATATACAGCATAAGGAATACAGTCAATAATAGTATAATAATTTTGTATGGTGACAGATGGTTACTGGACTTGTCATGGTGATCATTTTGTAATGTATTTGATTTCAGATCACTATGTTGCACACCTGAAACTAACATAGTACGGTATGTCAACTATACTTCTATTAAAAAATAATAAAAATAAAGAATACTCAAAAAATTTTTAATTAAAAAATTAAAAACAAAATGATAATAAAAGGTTACTTCTTTGGGGCTTCCCTGGTGGTGCAGTGGTTGCGAATCTGCCTGCCAGTGCAGGCAACACAGGTTTGAGCTCTGGTCCGGGAAGATGCCACATGCCGCAGAGTAACTAAGCCCAGGCACCACAACTACTGAGCCTGCACTCTAGAGCCCACGAGCCACAACTACCAAGCCCGCGTGCCACAACTACTGAAGCCTGCGTGCCTAGAGTCCATGCTCCATAACAAGAGAAGCGACCTCAATGAGAAGTCCGCGCACCACGACAAAGTGTAGCCCCCACTCACCGTAACTACAGAAAGCCCTCATGCAGCAACAAAGACCCAACGCAGTCAAAAGTAATGAATACATAAATTAATTGATTTTTTAAAAAGTTACTTCTTTTACCTTACTACTTGGGATACACCAGCATAATTTCCTCAAAACAAAAACCATTAGTGAGAAAAAGTCCTGTTTGAAAGCTTCTTTTACTTTAAATCCCGGAACGTAAATACTGCTAGGCAAGAGGACACAAGGACACAGCTGCCTTCGTGTATTGGGAAAGTAAATATAAATACACTTATACTCAAAATGTAATTTGTGGTCTCAGTAAATCATCCTGCCTCTCAAGACCTGGGAAGCTTCCCTAATTAGATGTACTTAGAGTGATATTTTGCAGGAAGCCCTGTCACTCGATTTTTCCTGTACCTTAGTCGTGACAAAACCCTGTGAGGTGGAGTTCTGTATTTTCTTATTTCTTATCACTACTGCTGTGGAGTCACTGAGCTTCAGAGCCCAGAAGTTTCCTCAACCAGCTTAGTGTCCAAGGTTTCCTTTTGTCTCTCAGATTCATTACTAAAGGTAATCTTGCACTAGCTCAGAACTGTAGAAAAAGAATCAGAATTTGAAAAAAACTGCAGTGTGCCAGGCAACACACAAGGTATTTCAAAGTTACCTCTGTTGATCTTTGAGTCCATCAAGTGAGGTACTTAGGTTTGAAACCATCATGGAAAGCAGGAATTGTGCTGCTAGTGGAATCCTGGTTTGAGTTTGTTTAAGTAAGTTGTACAAAGCTTTACTAGGTGTCCAGGCCAAAATCTTGCAGAATTCCTATTTCTAGTCTCTGCTGAGATTTTAAAGCATAAGATAACAATGTACAAAATGAAGCACACACAAACCAAAATGGTAACCAAAGTTACTTGCCATTTAGAAACATTTCAGTTCAGGTTCATTTCTTTGGTTGATAGTTTTTTTCCATCACCATTATAATACAATTACTTCCCCAGCTGGAGGTTAACATCCCATTCACTAGTTAATTTTTTTAAACCATAATCTGCATTTTGTCTTTCTCTTTGTCCTTGGAATCTTGCCTATAGCTACCCTCTCCTTCGTGAATTAATTCTATCCTCTCCAAATGAGTCAGAGAATCTTTGTTAATGTTCTGTTCCACTGCAAGAATTTAATCAATGTTGTTTTCCTTTGCCAAAATACAGATAAATCATCATATTTTCTCCTTTCTACGGTCACTCCTGGTATCACTATCTGTGAAGAGTAGGCCTGGCGAGTCTCAGGTATCTTTGTGAGCAAGGTCTGTTAATGGTTTTAAAACAAAGAATATTTGGGAAATGTCATAGTTAGAATTAGAGATTTGACAACAACCTCAACAGATATAACTAAAAAACTTTTTTAAACATCCATGGTCAAGTCCAGCTCCTTAACTTTAAATTAATTTATCGCATATTTATTTTAAATTTCCATTTTCCTGCCAATAATCCTCAAAACTTTACATTTTTGTTTTTCCCTTACTAACTGGTCTTTCTGTATCTAGCTTTACCCTCCTTCACTCCATCCTTCTTCAAATAAATATCAGTCAAAGATTTTTCTAAAATGCTGTCCTATGCCATAAACTCTGTTTTAAAAACCTTTGCCATGATTCCCTTTCAGAATGAAACCAAATTCCTGAAGCCATTCGGAACTGGTTCTCCTTCCCACATTTCTAGTCTGGTTTTTTTCTGGGCTGGATGACACACTTGTTGCCCTCTAATGGTATCAAATATTTTGCCTGTGTGCTTGTGTTTTTTTTTTTTTTTTTTTTTTAAGTTGTGTACATTTATACACATGCCACTTACCTCCTCTGCTGTGATCTGTCCGGAGACCTACTTCTTACCCTCCCACCTCAGGTCAGTGGTGACCTATGGCTTTCCTCAGCCTCTCTTGAAAGAGTTTATAACTCTTTCCTCTGCCTTCTCACAAATCAAAAACACCTGTATGTCATAATTCTGTAACACTCCAACATTTCTCCACTGAATAAAATTCAGGAAAAGGATGAAGGTGTGTCAGTCTTATGATAACCACCTCTGCTATAATTTGGCGTACCGACTCAGTCTACAGAGCTAGCAGCGTGCCATGTGGTAGAGGATGTTAAAAAGCAGTCATGACCCAGCCTCAGGGGTTAGAGCCTGAGTCGAGTATGTTCCAGTTACATTTCTGCTGTGGACAAGCACTGCAGGGTAGAAGTAAAATGTGAGCCTCAGTTTCAGGCAAACTTAGCACCTTCTCACAGACACTTGAGAAAGATGCCTTGGGTTGGGGTAGTGATGGCATACTCAAAAAGACTGACACAATGAGAACAACAGGAAAGGGACCAAAAATACCTATCAAACCCAACAAGCAGTAAACATGCCCACTTTGAGGCATTATTCCAGGTGATAGAAGCCTGGATGTCCAGAATACTCACAAAACAGTCTTTTACATATTAAAGGATTTGAAATTTTCTTCTTTTGCCCCTTTATCCCTTTTTGGCCGTGATCTGCTTAACTACTGGTGCTGGGATTAAATATATGCAGAAGATAGTTTCTGAAATTTAACAGGCACTAAAAATTTTTATTTTAATAACATTAATATTCTGAATGGTACTAACCAATAGCCCTTGATTATAAATATTCTATGATGATATGAATTCAGATCAATGTTACCTTTCTAGCTATTTCTTCATGGACAAGTAGTAGTCGATCAGAAAAATTACCGATGTAAGTGATGGAATTAGTTCAGACAGGTGACCCAAAGAAGTAAGTATTATACTGTTTCACTGCTAGGCTGATAACAGTGCAACAAAGTAAGGTGAAAAGAAGAGATAGGTCAACATACTTTTATTGCAAATGGACCATTATTTAGAAGACTCTTGTACCTCTAGTACAGCATTGCTCAACCTCAGCAACATTGACATTTTGGCCTGGATAATTCTTTGTCATAGGGGGCTGTCCTATTCATTGTAGGATGTTTAGCAGCATCCCTGGCTTCTACTCACAAGATACTAGTAGTACTCTGCAGTGAGACAGCCAAAAATCTCTCCAGGTATCCCCAGTGAGGCAAACCTTCCCTCACTTGAGTCACTATGTCAGTTCAAAGACTTTTGTGAGAAAAGTGAGGGAAGGTATTTGGAAACACTTTGCTCACAAAGTTTTTTCAAACTTTGAGAATTAGCTGTGATTTCAATTTTTATTCAGAAATAAACTATGAATCTCATTTACCAAATAAGAGTTTTCCTTCTATTTGGAGATGTTTTTTGCTGCTTTCAAATACTTCAATGCAATAGGCATAGTCTACTCCTATGTCCTGGAAGAAACATCTGGGGCTTTGAGATGTCAAATAACTTGCCCAAAGCCATGGACTTGTAAATGCTGATCTGGAATATTAATCCAGGTTACAGGGACTCTGAAGACCATGTTACATGCAGCTACACTATATTCCTTTGTTTTACACAGTCTACATTTCAGGAATGACTTTTTGCTCTTTTTCTCACCAATTTTCTTAAATCTTATATTTATTTACTTATTTATTTATTATTTTTATTGAATGAAAGATTCTTTCAAGTCTACAGTGCTTTACAATTTTCAAAAGTTCCACACACATGATTTCATGTAATACCATAATAACCATTTCTTCCCCTACCCCTATATTGCCCCTCCCCACTTAAATCTTATATTTAAATACGTTTCTACTTTTTGTCTTTGTGTGTCTAATAAAGTGCTCAGGCTTTTTGAGTACTAAGGTTTAACTGGTACTGTGAAGTAGGATTTGGGCCTCGTGACTTTGTGTGTGCATTCTACATACCCTTTCCCTCTCCTTTTCAAATATGGGTCAATCATGGGATTAGAGTACCTCCACAACTCTACTTTCTCATCCTCATTCTTTTAAGAAAAAACAGAATTCATTGTTAAAGTTATTCTCATGTTTAAAGTGGCTACAATTTATTGCACACTTTCATGTAAATATTCATTATCATAACTTCCAAACTACCTCATGAGGTCAGCACCCTTAGTATCCCCACTTCATTGCTGTACAATCTGAGATGATGAGAATGGAGTAAAAGTCACACAGCTTGCCTGTAGGAGCCGGATGCAAACCTAGATCTCTTTGATGGCAAAACCTATATATGGCTATACGTATATGTATAACTGATTGACTTTACTGTATACTCGAAACTAACACAACATTGTAAATCAACTATACTCCAACAAAATTTTTAAAAAATAATAATAAAATAAAATAAACTGACAATAAAACCCTTATATTCTTAAACACCTGTACTAATTTTTATTCAGTCTACAAAGACGACTGGGGAAAATTCAAATTCATAATAATCATGCAAAACCATACTTCCAGATGTAAATAAGCAAACAAAGGCAATAACTTTACCTTAAAAAGGGGGTTAAACAGATATGACATTGTTATCTATGTCTCTATTTTGCCTTAGCATTTGATAATTCTTATTTACTTGTATCACAGGGTTCTTCCTTGATCAAAGCCCCAGTAAATATTCCCTAAAGTGAACAAGTCTGATGTACATCCCTGCTGGGTACAAAAAGAAAAGAATAATAAGGAAAAAAAGGGGGGGGGGAAAGAATAGGCTCAAGAAGATTGCCAATAAATGCAATTACTATTATGACCCAAAAGAGCAGTGGTTCAGAGGAGGGCTCTTAAGGAGAAGCTACATAGGAGAGATTTGAATATTTTCACTTTCCGTTTAGTGAGTATTTAGATAGCATATTGCTAGGAAGGGGTAAAACATTATACACATATATGTTTTAAAGAGAAAAGATCACCTATTAAAAATAGAGTAGTTACAATAAATTCATTTAAAAATATTATTGAGTTACCTTCTACTTTATTCAACCAACTTGGTTAATCACCTCCTAAATGCCAGACTCTGTTCTACAACCCAGGGATTTACAATAAGGCACAAGAGTAAGACATGCAAAGGATTAAACTTTATTCTACTCTTTTATTTGTGTTTTAGATTTCAGTCAGATGTGGATATTACACACCACATAACTTTAGGGTCACTGAGGGGGGTGAATTTGACTGTCAATTTATGAAGTCATTGTCTACGAACAACCTGTTAGTGTATACTTTGGTCATATCAACAAACGCCTTGGGTAATTAGAGCATTTTAGCAAAGTGTTTGAAACAGCAGTTTAGGGAATAGGTGATAGTTGGAAATGGAAAGAATTAAGTCCTTTCACATAAAACTGTAATTACTGAGATATGAAAACAAAATAATTTCTCTCCTTTCCTCTTTAGGGACACAGCATGAGGGGAAAAAACCACCATCATGAACCCTCCCTCATATGGTCAACATTTTATATTATCTTATTTTTATTTTCACTGTGGATGGATTGTATATTTGATGAAGAAATTCAAATAAAGATGAATTTCGACTTCTCTGAAACACGCTTTTTGGATTCAATTCTGCTTCCACAGTTGAAAATATCTGCCAAGTTTGTGTCACAAATTAGACATCTGAGAAGCAGGCAGCATTGTTAATTATTGGGATTAATTTAATGAACTTATTCTCATTAGGCTTTATGAGCCATGCTGTACACAGTATTGTGTGAAAGTCCACAACCACAACACAGTGATGTCAGTAGGTAATTAAGGGCACTGATGAGAATTTTTGCAGAAAAACAAGGTGCGGCAAATGCTTTGAGTATAAGCGCATTATTAAATAGAATTAAGGATTGGTAATTACAGAGAATTAAATAGGGATCATTTCAGTGGCAACAAATTAAGAGAGAAGTCAGTTTGGCTCCAAAAACAAATGTTGAATATACACATAAATCATAACATTTCACAGCCGACACTTCATCCTGGGTGTGATGAGCTATGTAATAGTGTTTTACTGCCACATGATCTGGAAGTAGGCACAGTTTATCATCAGAAGGATTTTTAAAGTGTTGATCTTTTAGAAAAAGAATCTCACTTTAAATGGCCTCATGATGGAAAACACATGAAACAGATGTTCTTTTTTTTAGTCTGTTGGCACTTTGTTGTTATCACTCCTGATAGGAAGAAATCTAAAGATCAACTATAAATAAAATGTAAAAATACATGTGTCAACATATATTCCATCTCACCTGCAAAAAGAGAAAGCTGTGGAGGGTCATAATGGGTCAGAGTTTGGCAAGAAATCAAAAACAGAAACTGTTTTAAAAGTCAAACATGAGTTGATGATGACCTAGAAAAAATAACGGTCTACTGTAACATCAGACCTATACCCATCTCATTTCTAGCCTATTAAAGCTATCTAAGTAAAACTTAGCATATTCCAGTGTGGCATAATGAAACTGAATAAGAGACTAGAAAACAGGAGTTAAAGACAACTTTAAAAAGTCTGAAGTGTTCTTAACATTATCCTCTGTATTAAATGTAGCTTATCAATTCAAACAATGCACATGTAATTTTCCTGTATCTCAACTTAAAAAATACATTTACAGTATATAAACGTAATATTATTGCCAAGTGAGATCATAAATATTTAAGTTCTTTTAAACAATAATATGTGATATAAATCAATGAAGTCGATGACGATAATGGTGATGATGATGGTGGTGATGATGCTGATGATAATGTGGTTATTATTATTTATAATGAGACTCTGAACTGGATATGCATTAAGAAATGGGCCTTGCTTTGCCACCATCCATGACCTTGACAATGACTACTTAGTACAGCTGACCCTTGAACAATGTCAGGGTTAGGGGTGCCGACCCTCCCTGTAGTCAAAAATCTGTATAACTTATAGTTCATCCTCCATATACCAGGTTGCTCCATATCCATGGTTCCTCTGTATCCGTGGTTCCTCATCTGAGGATTCAACCAACGTAGATTGGTTGTATTTACTACTAAAAAAATTGTGCATTAGGGAAAAGAGCCCAGTTCAAATGTGTGTTGTTTAAGGGTCAACTCTCTTATTCATTTAATTTTGTTTCAGCATACTTGTAAGAAAAGTAATCTGTTCTGCTCAAGTTTAGGATTACTTTTCCCCTTCCAATGCTTGGACAAGAGGATTTGGCTTGATGCCAGAGCTGATTCCTACATAAGGAAATATCTCGCAGGGTATATGAGAAGGGGAGGTAAGTTTTTGTTGCTGTGGGGATTCCAATATGGCCTGCAGAAGAATCTGTATGCGTATGCATAAATCTAGTTATACAGTGGAGTGCATCTTCCATGTGATTCTACTTTACGATTTAAAATAAATTTAAATATTAAAAGCTTGAGTCCCTAATTAGATGTCTCCTGTCATGTGTCTTTTTCCCAGTTCCTATGAGTTTGCTAACTTGCAGATGGGTTAGATCTATTATCTCTTAAGGGTGCACATCTTTGTATATGTGTATATTTTCTGCGTTTATGTTTTTGTCTACCATGTTTGGGAATGATAATACTCAGAATGGGTTTCTTAATTAAACTTATAGATACTTATACCCCAAGGCTACAGAGATGCATTCAGCTAATAAATTAGATATAAATAAATAATAATAAAGAAGCATGACATTTAAATAGCAGGCTTATAGATTCCATCTGAAATAGCTGCAGTACACAGCTGAAAGCTTCAGTAGGATTAAGGAAATTTAATTAATGTTATTTTGAAATGGAATTTCTAGACCCATGTGACTTCTGTTAATGAAATCTTCTCAAAAATCTAGTTTATTCACAGGTGGAAGGATGAGAAGACGAGAGAGTTCTTCAAGATAATCTTAAAAATTGTAAATCTCTGGAAATTGATTCTAATCAACACAACTTTACTGCAAAGTGGTTCTGAATATTGAATGAGTAATAGAACATCTTTGACCTTACAAGTATTGAGTTATAATGGTGGGTAAAAGATTAGGAAAGTGTGTACTAGGCTATTAGTTCATTATAAATGGTTACCCTAAATGCTCATGGTCATGATCTATGTAGTGGAAAGTGCATTCCTTATTAGGCATTCATTCAAGTAAACCTTTTATTACATTTTGTTTCATTTAACTCTTTTATTTTGTTATGTTTTGTTTTACTCTATTTTATTCTGTTCTATTCAGTTTTATTTTATTTTTAAAAAATACCTTGAAACTAGACCTCTATGAAACCTACTTTAACTTACACTGATCTATCGGGTACACAAGCATTCAGGCAATAAAATTGTGGTAACTATAATAGACATGAGCAGGCATAAATAGAACATGGAGAAAAAAGGTCTGACATTTTCCTTGGAGACTTAAGGACAGTTTCATAGAGGATTTGTAGGTTAAGATAAATTTTGATGAAAGAGTAATATTGTTTCTTTGGTAGAAAATAAAGGTAATGTGGGCTGGGTCATTCTGCATATACGAGTGAACAGAAGATGAGATCTGGAATTGGACTGTCTGGTGTTGAGTATCAGCCTGTAGCCTAACTAGCTTTGCTACCTTGGGCAAATTACTTAAATTCTCTTAGTCCTACTTATGTATAAAACAGGGATAATAACAGAGTTGTGAAAATGATATGAGAAAATCCATACAAAATACTGACCCAGTGTCTAATAGTTAGTAAACACTCAATAAACGTGTGCTATAATAATATATTTTTTTTTCTCAAGTATGGGTTTTTTTTTTAAAGATTTATTATTTATTTAATTATTTTATTTAGTTTTGGCTGCATCGGGTCTTAGTTTTGGTACGTGGGATCTTCGTTGCAGTACACGGGATCATTTGTTGCAGTGTGTGGGCTCTTCGTTGTGGTGTGTGGGCTTCTCTCTAGTTGTGGCGTGTGGGTTTTCTCTCTCCAGTTGTGGTGTGCGGGCTCCAGGGCGTGTGGACTCTGTAGTTGTGGTGCGTGGGTTCCAGAGTGCATGGGCTCTGTATTTGCAGCACGCAGGCTCTAGTCGAGCTGTGAGAGCTCACTAGTCGTGGCACACGGGCTTAGATGCCCCTGTGGCATGTGAGATCTTAGTTCCCTGACTAGGGATCGAACCCGTGTCCCCTGCAGTGTAAGGTGGATTCTTTACCCCTGGACCACCAGGGAAGTCCCTCAAGGATGGGTTTTAATGGTATGTGTTTTGTTTGATATTTGTGGTATGTAATGTGTGAAAAACAATCTCACCAGAAGTGAGAGATGGGCCTGGACAGATGGAGAGTAGACAGAGAAATGTGTATATATGGAATCTGCACATTCTCTTAAAAAAAAATGAAAAACCCATTGAAGCATTTACAAGTAGAATCAAAATATGTTGCTCACACCTTCAAAGTGGTGTGTGAGTAAGTGTGAATAAGAGGGATAATCTAGGGTAATTTCTGGAGGGATGGTGGTCTTCTGCATGAACAAGAGACTATGGAAGATCAGCTTTATAAGGAGAACATAATGGTTTATGTTAGGAAATATATACATATTTAAATACAATTGATATAGCTGAGGTATTATTATTTGCATTTATTCTTTCATTCTCTAGTCACTGGCTACCTGTTTTGTGTCATGGACAATGGTGAGACCTTTGTTTGGAGTCCCTGAAAACCGAATTTTTGATAGTTGCCCCAGGTGATTCTTAGCATTAGTGAGGTTTAGAAAACACTGCTCTATGCCATCGAGTCTTGGAACTGCAAAGTCACATTTAACTTTCTCTTTTCCCCACCCCACATCCTACTGATAAAACCCGTATGTCTTGTATATATTGCCTTTCCTCAGTCACCATTTCCATTTCTCTGAGGTCCTCATCATCTTTCACCTGGGCTCATTTACTTGTTTTCTTTTTAATATGCCCCTGGTTTTACTATATCTGACAGTTACTTTCTTCCCATTATTGCCTCTGTGATTTTTTAAAAACAGATCTGATCACATCACTCCTTTTGGTTCTGTAATAAATCCAGAATATTAGCATAGTATCAAACTTACTAGTTTTATTTTGTGCTTCATCCTTTCTAAGCTCTGTATACCACAGCCACTCAAGAATAAGTTATTAATATTTTCTCCAAATATACAACCTTATAATTCTCTACTTCATCAATATCTAATAGAGATATATACAAATCCCCATTATGATTGTGGATTTGTCCATTTCCATTTTGTCAGGGATTTTTGTTCTGTTTTGTTTTTGCTTTGTATCTTTCTAGGCTCTGTGTACGATGCATAAAAGTTTGTTTGCTGTATCTTCTTGATATTACTTTGCTTTTATTATGCATTGTTGCTTTGAGTTTACTTTTTTTGTTTTAAATTCTACTTTTTCTGACACTTAAAATTTCACAATGACAAACCTTCATTAATGCTGTCTCCTCACCCAGAAATCAACTGGGTCCAGTGAAAGTCTATTCCACCTCTGAATGACACTCTAATTACCACTTCAGTAATGAAGCCTCTCTTTTCACCAGGAAAATTCCATCAGTCCCTCTCATATACCTTGCATTATGAAGTCTTCAGTCAGTTGAGGACTTGACTCTCCTGCATTAGATGAGGAGAATATGAGGACCAGAAAATATTTGCTTTTTTCATTCCCTAGAATGCCTGCAACTCAGATGGTTTTACATACATATTTATTTGAATTGAAAGAACTGTACCTAGTTTTCAAATTTTGGCTCCATTGAAAATTCCCTATCCTCTCTACACCTTAATTTCTTCATCTCTATAATGGGGATTGACATTTTATTCTTGTATAATGGCTATATATGTTAGAGACAAGATAAGTAGGGGTCCTCGGAGAGGTCTCAGCACACAGAAAACAAAATACATAATAATAGTAACAACAATAGTAATGGTCAATTGAATTATCTGAAATAAGGTCTCTTTTATCCTACAACTCATGTTAGTTATGGTAAAAATTTTTATATTATTTTCCCAATAATTTACTCCCCTCTATTTTATCTGCTGTTTCTTACAGTTATTCTTATTGGTTGGAAAATTTTAATGAATAAAATTACAACCAATCTATAAATTACAATATTCATTACTTTTTCTTTTTTTTTTCCTACTTTCTGAAACATTGGTTCACTTTTATCTTCCAATACTCTTTCCATTTTGAGGATATCAGTTGTGATTTTTAAAATTTTTCTCTTATTCTCATTTTTCTATTTTCTCCATATTTCCTATTTTCACCATATAGTTTCCTATTTTCTCTATAATCCCATTTTTGGTGTTTGTTTGCATTGGTGACTTTAACTTTAAAGGGTTTTCTCAAATGTCCAGTGACAATTTGCACTCTGGTTCCCTTAAAAGTGAGGCACTAGAAAGTTGGTACAAAATGGGGCTTTACAGTTGGCAGGCCTCCTAACAGGGTGTTTAAAGACTGCAACGGGTCCTTTAAAGAGTGGGAATTTGAATTCTCCGTACCTACAGTTATTTTTCTTTTACTGCTTTTTTCCCAAGAGAAGAAACCTCCAACTGCTAAGTCTAGCAGGAGAGGGGGTTTGTAAATCTCTTACATCATTAAGTAGGCTTCCTCTTGATCTTCCCGTTTTTTTAATAGGTCAATTTACTCCCATCCTCAGCTATGGTTTGGAACCCAGGTATGCTTCAGGTCTGATTGGGCTCGAGAGATGTGCCTGCCTGGCTGTATGGGTAAGCAGAGGGGACCTGGAGATCTAATTGTTCCATAGTTCCAAAACAGACTTGCAAACTTTCCTCCTATTTTAGCCTTATCTTTCACTTCCACCTTCAGCAGTATTGTGTGTTTGTTATTCCAGAGATTTTCTAGGGTATTTGGGGGATAAATTTCTTTGCTTATTGTGTTAGTCTGCATCTTCCAAGAAGCAGACTCCAAGATGGAACTAAACATGCAAATATTTTAGAGGAAAGATAAAATGGGAAGGGAGTTGGAAAGACTCAGAGAGCCATCAAACTACCATAGAATTCTGTCCCCGAGTGAGGAAGAAAGCTAGGGAAGTTGGATGGAAGCACCTCAGATTGCTGTATATTCTGAAAAAGATTTGGCAAGGTCATCGGGGTATACTTCAGCCAATATGAGCTCTCAGATGAGTTCTGGTTTTTTTTTCCAGAAATGGATCTGCCTTTGTATAAACTTGTCTTTTTTAAAATAAAAGACTTTTGTAAAAATATATGCCAAATGGTCTCTTTAGTGGCATGGAAGAATTAGCTCTTCCTTCTAATACCTAACTCCACACAGCCTTACTGATAAAGACTATAAGCATTCTTTACTCCAGGCAGCTGTAAGTAGAAAGACTATCATGCGATTACATTTCTATATTGCTGCTAAGGCAAACTACCTCCCCCCTTCCATCCATTTTTTTTTTTCCTAGCATGGGTAGGAAAAAAATATCAAACAATCTGTTAATGAGCATTTGTTGAAGTATAATGAATACAGTCTAATTCACTAATTGAGGCTCATTCCACAACTCTCCACTAATAAGCATCTTAATGTGTTTAACTATAAGTGTCCAAAATAGTTATTGAGATGTGTGGAAATTTCCCATTCTGTATGTGAAAATTTTGATAATGTTGCAATTTGATTAATTGAGAGAAAATATTTCACTAAGAAAGAAGAAAATATAAAAGTAGCAATGTCATACAATTATGTCTTCTAAAACACACTTAAATGGCAAATAACATTATTCAAATAAATAAAACGTTTTCTTGGAAACAACTTTCGCTGCAATGGGACACTGATTTCAGTTTCTATGCGATGACTGGCAAAACTGACATTGAGAAATTCTCTAACTTGTTTAAGGAATGTAACCAATATATTACTTAATATTTTATCAATTATAGGAGGCAGAGAAGTTTATTATACTTTCTAATTTCAACCAAATTCATTTTCTTCATTTTAAAATTTTGTTTATTAAAGTTTGAAATGGGCTTGGATCATTCATTACATCAAAACCCTTTTATCTCTGTGTCTATCTGTCTCTTTCCTTCCCAACCACTACCTTTCCTTCTTTTCAGGTTTCACTCTCATGAAAGTAAGAATAACTGACCAAAATAATTCCTCACCACCACTCCCTTGAGAGTCATGTTTAGATCTTTCTAGCTTAGGCATGAAAAGGTACACTTTTTATTGTGGTTCCAGAAAGAGTCCTAGAGTTAACTTTAATGACTTCTGCTTAGCTGTGGGTGGATTATTCCTTAACTAATTATTGTGAATAAGGGAACTGCAATGCTCTGATAGTGCTGGCCTAAGTCACATGCCAAACTCTGCAGCCGGGTGTCGATTCACCACTCAAACTACGAGACTGGGCATGGGTGGCTCTCATAAGTGGGCATGGCTCCTGGACAGGCATAAATAAGGGACATCAATGACAGTCAGTGAAGAGGAAGTTTGAGCTAAAAATATTACACTTAGACAAATTTCACTTAGATAATTATCACAGTCTCCTTTCAAAGCAAAAGTAATATTTCAGAAAGGCTAGATGTTGAGTTATGTGGCATAGCGAAAAAATATCCCTGGACTAGTCAGCATTCTCTTGGTCTCACCTGGATACGCCACTTTTTGAGAAATTAAGTGTACCATTTCTCCTAGATTATGCAGCACAGCTTTCTTCAACCAAAAATCATGCAAGTAATATTTTCTTCCCAATATATCTGTAAAACATTGTGATGCTCCAAGGAAAAGTTATTTTAATGTAAATCACAAATGTTTCCACACAATGCTGAAAGCCTCATCACGGTGAAGGCAAATGCAGATTTCTGTATTCATTTTGTTTCCTTTTTAATATATTTTCCTGGAACAACTAGGTCCCTGGCAAAAAACTAAGGAAAACTGTTTCTGGTTTACTTCCTGTTCTATCTGCCTCAGGATGCTGCTCCTCAACTTTAGTCCAAACCTCCCACTCACTGCCTCTAACAGTTAAGGCGATGTATTATATTTCAAAAAGTTTAAAACTCCTTTATGTAAGTGTGCACAATCAGCAAGCCATTTGTAATTGCCAAACAAATTCAACAAGCATAAGTATGTGTATGTACAGACACACACCTACTGTTGGAATTTATTCTAATCTCCTCTGTATGTGAATGGGAAAGACTGCTTAAGTTATGTAAGGCCACTTATGTAATATGAATGGGTGTGACATTGATATGGGGAAATGTCAATTCCACAATTGAGGAATGAAAGAGACTCATTAGATATTATAAAGAAAGGCAGTGTTCATGAAAGAATATGGACTGGGAGCTAGGAAACCAAATCTGTTTCTTTGTAACAATGATGCTAAAGACAAGTCACTTAGTATCTCAGACATCATTTTATCTTATCTGCAACATAAAGGTTTTTATACGAGAGTTCTATCTCTGCCTATATCATAGGGGTGCCATGGCGTGTGTCTTTATGTAAATTCATTATTTCTTAAAATTTTGCCTTCTACTTTTCCCCACTCCTTCATAACACCAAATTTGAAAACTTGTCCCCCATCCCTTCCAGATACTAGGGCTGAAATGTGATGCTAAGAAACAATGTTGGCGGGACTTCCCTGGTGGTGCAGTGGTTGGGAATCCACCTGCCACTGCTGGGGACATGGGTTTGAGCCCTGGTCAGGGAAGATCCCACATGCCGCGGAGCAACTGAGCCCATGCGCCACAACTACTGAGCCTGCACTCTGGAGCCCGCGAGCCGCAACTACTGATGCCCGTGCGCCTAAAGCCCGTGCTCCACAACAAGAGAAGCCACCACAATGAGAAGCCTGCACACTGCAATGAAGAGCAGCCCCTGCTCTCCGCAACTAGAGAATATTTTATGTTATTACAGAAAATTCAGAGTTTTGTTGGATAAGAAATTCTAGATGATTGCCTAAAATTTTTTCATTTCATTTTGATGTTCCATGTTTTTATAAATATATCAGGAGTTCAAGAACTTTTCTTAGCATAAAAAAGAAAAAAAAGAAAAAAAAAGCCCATGTGCAGCAACAAAGACGCAACTCAGCCAAAAATAAATAAATAAATAAAATTTTAAAAAGTAAGAAATAATGTTGGCATGGCAACATTAATTATGGTAATGGATAAAATAATTCTGTAATATTAGGCCAGTGCAAAAGACACCTTACTATAAGTAAAACATGGTATACACATTTTGATGCATACATATAAGATGAGCATTATTGTTTTTTATGTGATAAGGTAAAATTACATTATTAGGGAGAAATAATATTTCTCCTGTAGACTAGTAAAAGACATGTTGAAAGGAAAATCATTCTCAAACTGGCAAAGCAATGGAGAAGTAGCCATCCCCAGTTGGACATCCTCATTGTGGGGAATTTCTGAACAGCTTTGAGATAATTATCAGACTGTCTCAGTAAATACTGATTAAATTTCAATACAGGATAATGACTATCTCTGGACATGCTTTTTGCCGGAAGATGTTTAAAGATGTGGGAGACATCAAGCCCTATTGGTCATGTGATCAACATTGGGCCATGCCCACATGAGGACTACTGGGCCACAAGAGTATCTACAATAGGCAAAGATCTGCCAAGACAAAGAATAAGGCTCATCTCCTGATGTTTGTCTCTTAAAATAATAGCTAAAAGCAAATTCAATGGGACAGCAACATAGATGACTAGGCACATAAGACGTGACCTACCCAAAAAATCAAATTATATTTGTAGAAAAATGTGTTTCTAACCAGATTAGAAATGCTTCTCTCAGTGGTCACCAGCAATCTTTCAGCCATCAAGCAAAAGTTTACCAAGTATTAATCAGGAAGGAAGTAGGAAGTAATGGAGCAAACTTTTGGCATCAGACATTCTGGGTTCAAATTCTGGCACTCACATTTACTAGCTGGGTAAACCTGAACAACTTAGCCTCTCTAACTCCAAGTTTCCTTCTCTGTAAAATGGGAATAGTAATTATTAATCCCCAGGGTCTTTATAATGATTAAATTGAGATTGTATAAGATAAGGTATGTAAAGCCCTCAGCTCAGAAAAGGCGTTCTATGTATTTTGGGGGTTCCTTCCTTTTTGTTTATAGGAAGATAATCCTTTCCGGTAATACGATTCTCAAAGTCTAAAAGAATCTAATGCTATATAAAATCTATAATAATATAGTAAAATTATACACACACTCACTGGGCTGAATGTTTTGTGCTCCCAGAATTCATGCTGAAGCCCTAACCCTCAATGTGATGGCATTTGGAAATGGGACTTTGGGAGGTAATTAGGGTAACATTAGGTCTTAAGGGTGTGGCCCTCATGATAGGATTAATGGCCTATAAGACAAGGAAGAGTCAGTCAGTCTCTCTCTCTCTCCACGCCCCCCCCCCTTTCTTTCTCTCTCCATTTGCATGTACCAAGGAAAGGCCATGTGAGGACACAGTGACAAGGTGATCTTCCACAAACCAGGAAGAGGACTATCACCAAGAACCAAATCAGCTGGTACCTTGATCTTGGACTTCTTAGCCTCCAGAGCTGTGAGAAATGACTATTGTTTAAGTTGCCCCATCTGTGGTATTTTGTTAGAGCAGCCTGAGTAAACTAAGACAATGAATACTCACTTTTTTGCAAAAAGCCAGTAACATGTATCTCACCCTGTCCCTGCCACCATAACACAGGACTCCCTTTACACGTACAGTATAAAGCACATCATGAGAACATCTCTAAAATATGACAAGCATCTGTGAGTTTTCTTTTAATGTCAATTTCTGAGGCCAGAAAATTCCACTTATAGTAATGCAGGGCCAGTGGGAATTCCTACTACTTTCAAACTTCTCAGGGATAGGAGTTTGTCTTTTTCCTCTTTTTCCTCTTGGTATTCTTACTTCTTGATAATAGCCTAGTACTTAGCAGGTGCCCAATAACTGTCTGTTAGATTAACAAATGAATTAATGAATTCAGATCACCTTTCAGAGGATTCTATTACTTGTCTAAAAAGTATTATTATTTTTTTAAAATCGGTAAATGCTCTTATTTGTGCATATGTACCAGAACTTCCCTTTACTATAAGTAAAACATGTTATAGATATTTTGGTATGCATGAACACACACACTGAGCTCCTGGTTGAGAACATGTGTGTCTTCAGTTACAAAGTCTTTACCTGGCAGTTTTCACAGGGGAAAACTGCCCTCCCTGTTCACACTTGGTACACAGCCAATGCATGATGGTTTCTGAGAAGACATGAGTTAACGATTCAGACCCTTCGGTCAGCAATGCTCTTATACATACATGCATTCCTAGCCCAGGTGCCTTTATTCCTATATCTGTGTATCTGGTGCCTTTGGCAGAGGTATAATTCAGGTACCTCTGTTCACACCTCCTTATAGGCAAACTTAAGACACTTTTCTCCCCTTGAATTTAGAACTTTTCCAGTCCTAGCACTTCCTCCTCTACCTCTCCCCAACCCCTGAGTCTATAAAACTATAGAAGCCTTTTGTCTGGGGCTCTCTCAATAGCGAGACAACTGATTCATGTCTATGCTGATCCAACTGACCCTCTACTGATGTGCTGTTCCACGAGGGAAAATGGAACAGGAGGGGAGCGGGCTCTGTCCCCAGTTTAGCCTCTTGCTTATACTATCACAGTAAGTAATCAGAGGCATGACTGTTACTTTCATTTTTTTGGCTTACTGAGGTAATAAACTACTTCGACACGTGGTAGTTCAGCTCTCTCCAGCATAGCTGAGCAACACACACACACACACACACACAATGGCTAGCACTTGGATATTCAACACTTTAAGGAAACCAGCCTCCATGGAACTTGTACAAATATTCCTTTAGAGTATTTGGATTTTATATGATGAAACTCTTTAGCTTTCCAAAAGCTTTTCAATGGAACTGAACTTCAGAACATCTTAAGATCCTGACTTGGCAATTTCTTTATGACCTTTTAACTGGATTTCACATACATAACATAGAAAGAAGAATTCTGACTAAAGTTAAGTTTAAGCTAACTGGAAACCACAACAGATTTTGGAGTGGGGAATCATACAGAATGCATAATGTAAGCTTTAAGCAAAATCTGAAGCCTGGCAAAATGACAATTTAAAAGAGAGATTGGAGGCATTTGGCACCCTGAGAGTGAAGCTACAAGAGTGGACCTTTCTTGGGATAACCAAACCTACACAAAGAGAAAAGGCTGGAATGAGGGATTCTTTTATCTAAAGATACTTACGGATTGGTTCAAGATGGCAGAGTAGAAGGACATGCTCTCACTGCCTCTTTTGAGAACACCGGAATCACAACTAACTGCTGAACAATCATCGACAGGAAGACACTGGAACTCACCTAAAAAGATACCCCACATGCAAAGACAAAGTAGAAGCCACAATGAGATGGTAGGAGGGGCGCTATCACAATAAAATCAAATCCCATAACTGCTTGGTGGGTGACTCACAAACTGGAGAACACTTATAACACAGAAGTCCACCTACTGGACTGAAGGTTCTAAGTCACACGTCAGGCTTCCCAACCTGGGGGCCTGGCAACAGGAGGAGGAATTCCTAGAGAATCAGACTCTGAAGGCTAGCAGAATTTGATTGCAGGACTTTGGCGGGACTGGGGGAAACAGAGACTCCACTCTTGGATGGCAAACACAAAGTAGTGTGCACATCGGGACCCAGGGGAAGAAGCAGTGACTGCATAGACTGAACCAGACCTACCTGCTAGTGTTGGAGGGTCTCCTGCAAAGGCGGGGGGTGGCTGTGGCTCACCAAGGGACAAGGACACTGGCAGCACAAGTTCTGGGAAGTACTTCTTGGCGTGAGCCCTCCCAGAGTCCACCATTAGCCGCACCAAAGAGCCCTGGTAAGCTCCAGTGTTGGGTCGCCTCAGGCCAAACAACCAACAGGAAGGGAACCTAGCCCCACCCATCAGCAGACAAGTGGATTAAAGGTTTACTGAGCTCTGCCCACCAGAGCAACAGCCAGCTCTACCAACCACCAGTCCCTCCCATCAGGAAACTTCCACAAGCCTCTCAGATAGCCTCATCCACCAGAGGGAAGACAGCAGAATCAAGAAGAACTACAATCCTACAGCCTGTGGAACAAAAACCACATTCACAGAGAGATAGACAAGATGAAAAGGCAGAGGGCTATGTACCAGATGAAGGAACAAGATAAAACCCCAGAAAAACAACTAAATGAAGTGGAGATAGGCAACCTTCCAGATAAAGAATTCAGAATAATGATAGTGAAGATGATCCAGGACCTCGGAAAAAGAATGGAGGCAAACATTGAGAAGATACAAGAAATGTTTAACAAAGACCTAGAAGAATTAAAAAACAAACAAACAGAGATGAACAATACAATAACTGGAATAAAAAAAAACTACATTAGAAGGAATCAATAGCAGAATGACTGAGGCAGAAGAAGGGATAAGTGACCTGGAAGACAGAATGGTGGAATTCAATGCTGCAGAACAGGATAAAGAAAAAAGAACAAAACTAAATGAAGACAGCCTAAGAGATCTCTGGGACAACATTAAACGCAACAACATTCACATTATAGGGATCCCAGAAGGAGAAGAGAGAGAGAAAGGACCTGAGAAAATATTTAAAGAGATTATAGTTGAAAACTTCCCTAACATGGGAAAGGAAATAGCCACCCAAGTCCAGGAAGCACAGAGAGTCCCATACAGGATAAACCCAAGGAGAAACACGCCGAGACACATAGTAATCAAATTGGCAAAAATTAAAGACAAAAACAAAATTATTGAAAGCAGCAAGGGAAAAACGACAAATAACATAAAAGGGAACTCCCATAAGGTTAACAGCTGATTTCTCAGCAGAAACTCTACAAACCAGAAGGGAGTGGTATGATATACTTAAAGTGATTAAAGGGAAGAACCTACAACCAAGATTACTCTCCCTGGCAAGGATCTCATTCAGATCCCATGGAGAAATTAAAACCTTTACAGACAAGCAAAAGCTAAGAGAATTCAGCACCACCAAACCAGCTCTACAACAAATGCTAAAGGAACTTCTCTAAGTGGGAAACACAAGAGAAGAAAAGGACCTCCAAAACAATTAAGAAAATGGTCACAGAAACATACATATCAATAATTACCTTAAACGTGAATGGATTAAATGCTCCAACCAAAAGACACAGGTTTGCAGAATGGATACAAAAACAAGACCCATATATATGCTGTCTACAAGAGACCCACTTCAGACCTAAGGACACATACAGACTGAAAGTGCGGGGATGGAAAAAGATAGTCCATGCAAATGGAAATCAAAAGAAAGCTGGAGTACCAATACTCATATCAGATAAAATAGACTTCAAAATAAAGAATGTTACAAGAGACAAGGAAGGACACTACATAATGATCGAGGGATCAATCCAAGAAGAAGATATAACAATTATAAATATATATGGACCCAACATAGGAGCACCTCAATACATAAGGCAACTGCTAACAGCTATAAAAGAGGAAATTGACAGTAACACAATAATAGTGGGGGACTTTAACACCTCACTTACACCAATGGACAGATCATCTAAACAGAAAATTAATTAAAAAAAGAAGCTTTAAATGACACAATAGACGAGACAGATTTAAGTGATATTTATAGGACATTCCATCCAAAAACAGCAGATTACACTTTCTTCTCAAGTGTGCACAGAACATTCTCCAGGATAGATCACATCTTGGGTCACAAATGAAGCCTCAGTAAATTTAAGAAAACTGAAATCATATCAAGCATCTTTTCTGACCACAACGCTATGAGATTAGAAATTAATTACAGGAAAAAAAAGTAAAAAACACAAACGCATGGAGGCTAAACAATACGTTACTAAATAACAAAGAGATCACTAAAGAAATCAAAGAGGAAATCAAAAAATACCTAGAGACAAATGACAATGAAAACACGACGATCCAAAACCTATGGAATGCAGCAAAAGCATTTGTAAGAGGGAAGTTTATAGCTATACAAGTCTACCTCAAGAAACAAGAAAAATCTCAAATAAACAATCTAAACTTACACTTAGAGGAACCAGAGAAAGATGAACAAACAAAACACAAAGTTAGCAGAAGGAGAGAAATCATAAGATCAGAGCAGAAATAAATGAAATAGAAACAAAGAAAACAACAGCAAAGATCAATAAAACTAAAAGCTGGTTCTTTGAGAAGATAAACAAAAGTGATAAACCATTAGCCAGACTCATCAAGAGGGAGAGGACTCAAATCAATAAAATTAGAAATGAAAAAGGAGAAGTTACAACAGACACCGCAGAAATACAAAGCATCTTAAGAGACTACCACAAGGAACTCTATGCCAATAAAATGGACAACCTGGAAGAAATGGACAAATTCTTAGAAACATATAACCTTCCAATACTGAACCAGGAAGAAACAGAAAATATGAACAGACCAATCACAAGTAATGAAATTGAAACTGTGATTAAAAATCTTCCAACAAAAAAAAAGTCCAGGAACAGATGGCTTCACAGGTGAATTCTATCAAACATTTAGAGAAGAGCTAACACCCATCGTTCTCAAACTCTTCCAAAAAATTGCAGAGGAAGGAACACTCCCAAACTCATTCTATGAGGCCACCATCACCTTGATATCAAAACCAGACAAAGACATTAACAAACGTAGTAAGGTAGATAGCTAGTGGGAAGCAGCCGCATGGCACAGGGATATTGGCTTGGTGCTTTGTGACAGCCTGGAGGGGTGGGATGGGGAGGGTGGGAGGGAGGGAGACGCAAGAGGGAAGACATATGGGAACATAAGTTTATGTATGACTGATTCACTTTGTTATAAAGCAGAAACTAACACACCATTGTAAAGCAATTATACCCCAATAAAGATGTTTAAAAAAAAAACAAAAACAAAGATACTACAAAAAAAGAAAATTACAGACCAATATCACTGATGAACACAGCTGCAAAAATCCTCAATAAAATACTAGCAAACAGAATCCAACAACACATTAAAAGGATCATACACCATGATCAAGTGGGATTTATCCCAGGGATGTAAGGATTCTTCAATATACGCAAATCAGTCAATGTGATACACCATATTAACAAATTGAAGGAAAGAACCCATATGATCATCTCAATAGATGCAGAAAAAGCTTTTGACAAAATTCAACACCCATTTATGATAAAAACTCTCCAAAAAGTGGGCGTAGAGGGAATCTACCTCAATGTAATAAAGGCCATATATGACAAACCCACAGCAAACATCATTCTCAATGGTGAAAAACTGAAAGCATTTCCTCTAAGATCAGGAAAAAGACAAGGATGTCCACTCTCACCATTACTATTCAACATAGCTTTGGAAGTCCTAGCCACAGCAATCAGAGAAGAAAAAGAAATAAAAGGAATACAAATTGGAAAGGAAGAAGTAAAACTGTCACTGTTTGCAGGTGACATGACACTACGCATAGAGAATCCTAAAGATGCCACCAGAAAACTACTAGAGCTAATCAATGAATTTGGTAAAGTGGCAGGATACAAAATTAATGCACAGAAATCTCTTGCATTCCTATACACTAATGATGGAAAATCTGAAAGAGAAATTAAGGAAACACTCTCATTTATCACTGCAACAAAAAGAATAAAATACATAGGAATAAACCTACCTAGGGAGACAAATAACCTGTATGCAGAAAACTATAAGACACTGATGAAAGAAATCAAAGATGATACCAACAGATGGAGAGATATAACATGTTCTTGGATTGGAAGAATCAATATTGTGAAAATGACTATACTACCCAAAGCAATCTACAGATTCAATGCAATCCCTATCAAATTACCAATTGGCATTTTTTTTTTAACATCTTTATTGGGGTATAATTGCTTTACAATGGTGTGTTAGTTTCTGCTTTATAACAAAGTGAATCAGTCATACATAAACATATGTTCCCATATGTCTTCCCTGTTGCGTCTCCCTCCCTCCCACCCTCCCCATCCCACCCCTCCAGGCTGTCACAAAGCACCGAGCCAATATCCCTGTGCCATGCGGCTGCTTCCCACTAGCTATCTACCTTACTGCGTTTGTTAGTGTGTATATGCCCATGACTCTCTCTCGCCCTGTCACAGCTCACCCTTCCCCCTCCCCATAACCTCAAGTCCGTTCTCTAAGAGGTCTGCATCTTTATTCCTGCTTTACCCCTCGGTTCTTCATGACATTTTTTTCTTAAATTCCATATATATGTGTTAGCATCATCAAGACGGTATGGTACTGGCACAAAAACAGAAAGATAGATCAATGGAACAGGTTAGAAAGCCCAGAGATAAACCCATGCACGTATGGACACCTTATCTTTGATAAAGGTGGCAGTAATGTACAATGGAGAAAGGACAGCCTCTTCAATAAGTGGTGCTGGGAAAACTGGACAGGTACATGTAAAAGTATGAGATTAGATCACTCCCTAACACCATACACAAAAATAAGCTCAAAATGGATTAAAGACCTAAATGTAAGGCCAGAAACTATCAAACTCTTAGAGGAAAACATAGGCAGAACACTCTATGACATAAATCAAAGCAAGATCCTTTCTGACCCACCTCCTAGAGTAATGGAAATAAAAACAAAAATAAACAAATGGGACCTAATGAAACTCCAATTGGCATTTTTTATGGAACTAGAACGAAAAATCCTAAAATTTGTATGGAGACACCAAGACCCTGAATAGCCAAAGCAGTCTTGAGGGAAAAAAGCAGAGCTGGAGGAATCAGGCTCCCTGACTTCAGACTATATTACAAAGCTACAGTAATCTATGGTACTGGCAGAAAAACAGAAATATAGACCAATGGAACAGGATAGAAAGCCCAGAGATAAACCCATGCACCTGTGGTCAACTAATCTATGACAAAGGAGGCAAGGATATACAATGGAGAAAAAACAGTCTCTTCAATAAGTGGTGCTTGGAAAACTGGACAGCTACATGTAAAACAATGAAATTAGAACACTCCCTAACACTATACACAAAAATAAACTCAAAATGGATTAGAGACCTAAAGGTAAGACCAGGCACTATAAAACTCTTAGAGGAAAACATAGGAAGAACGCTCTTTGACATAAATCACAGCAAGATCTTTTTTGATCCACCTCCTAGAGTAATGGAAATAAAAACAAAACAAATGGGATTTAATGAAACTTAAAAGCTTTTGCACAGCAAAGGAAACCATAAACAAGACGAAAAGACAACCCTCAGAATGGGAGAGAATATTTGCAAATGAATCAATGGACAAAGGATTAATCTCCAAAATATATAAACAGCTCATGCAGCTCAATATTAAGAAAACAAACAACCCAATCCAAAAATGGGCAGAAGACCTAGATAGACATTTCTCCAAAGAAGACATACAGATGGCCAAGAAGCACACATAAAGCTGCTCAACATCACTCATTATTAGAGAAATGCAAATCAAAACGACAATGAGGTATGACCTCACACCAGTTAGAATGGGCATCATCAGAAAATCTGCAAACAACAAATGCTGGAGAGGGTGTGGAGAAAAGGGAACCCTCTTGCACTGTTGGGAATGTAAACTGATACAGCCACTATGGAGAACAGTATGGAGGTTCCTTAAAAAATTAAAAATAGAATTACCATATGATTCAGCATCCCACTACTGGGCATATACCCAGAGAAAACCATAATTCTAAAAGACACATGCACCCCAATGTTCATTGCAGCACTATTTTCAATAGCCAGGTCATGGAAGCAACCTAAATGCCCATTGACAGACAAATGTATAAAGAAGTTGTTGTACATATATATATTGGAATATTAGCCATAAAAAGGAACGAAATTGGGTCATCTGTAGAGACGTGGATGGATCTAGAGACCGTCATACAGAGTGAAGTAAGTCAGAAAGAGAAAAACAAATATCGTATATTAACGCATATATGTGGAATCTAGAAAAATGGACAGATACACCAGTTTTCAGGGCAGGAACAGAGACACAGATGTAGAGAACAAATGTATGGACACCAAGGAGGGAAAGCCGTGGAGGGGTGGGGTGCAGTGGTGTGATGAATTGGGTAATTGGGATTGACATGTATACACTGTTGTGTATAAAACTGATCACTAATAAGAACCAGCTGCATAAAAACAAAATTCAAAAACAAAAGAAGACTGAATTACTAAAACTTTCACAATCGCTGTTGATTTATCTAGAAAATTAGAGTTGGGGTATCTATTTCATTGAGGTGCTACGATTATGTAAAACATTTGTGGAACATAGGCTTCAAATGTGTTCTCTTTTTCTTTTCTATTTACCTTTCCTGGCTACTAAGATCAGAGCTAAATACCTGTATAATCTGGTCATTAATATTCTTTTTTAAAGAAGGGAATGGAAAATTTTATTCAATCCAAATTTGAGGATTATAACACAGGAAGAGCATCTCAGAAGGCCTGGTCATCAAACTTTAGAGCCTTAAATCTGATTTAAATATAAGATCCAGAGATTTCAAGTATATCAATACATACTGTTTATGCATGGTATCGCTAGATACTATAGGGAGATGCAATTTTTTCTCTTCAAGTACATTTTGTTAAGGATAAAAAATGAAACACTCATATTGTAAATAGTCTCTAGTTACTACAGACAAAAACACCTAGAATAGAGGTTGTCATGATCCAAATGGGTTTCGTGTATTAGTTCTAGATTGACTTAAAGCCTGAAAAATTGACACAGAAGTGACTTGGAGAAAATAAAAGTGTAAAATAATATTGGTAGGAGAAGAAACAGATCGCCTATTTCTATATACTGTGCTTAGTATCTCCTAACTCTGTTGGGGATAGGGGAGAATCTATTAATAGAATTTAGCACATATCACTAGTGACTGAATCAATGCACAGTGACAGAAGCTCAACTCAGTGATGGTAAAGGGTGGATAAGAAAACCATCACCTCTGTCCTCTTGGAGCTCAGAATTTAAGAGGGGAGACAAAGGAAATCCACTAGAAGTAATTACTAGTTAAGTCATATTTTCTTGGAAGCTTTTGCCTGGACAGAAGTTTATGCTACTTAGGCTAATTAGGAATTATGTTCTCTAAGATTTTCGAGTATGTGAGTTAACCTGGGAGACCATCTGAGTAGCAGACAACTTACCTACTGGAAGCCTCGGTGAAATCCTTAGATTGGCCTGACCAATGCATAATAGCTTTGTAACTTCAAAGGCTCAAGTTTATTTCCCAAATCTCGAATGAGACTTTTGTTTTCTTTATTCTTGAAATCTCTGAGCTGGTTTCATCCTTTGTAAAATGTGTCATTCCTAACAGAGCTCAAAAGTTTGACAAGAGCTCTTACTGCCAAAAACATAGATGATGATATCAAGTTTTCTTATTATTGGTTTCACTAAAATCACATGGTTAAGGTGGTGTCTCACAGATCTTCCATTCTAAGATTTTTTTCTTTTACAATTAAGGGTTTTAGTGTAGTGCTACACTTTGCGAAGTTGACAATGAAGGAGCTTTAGGGTGAGGTTATATTTTATAGTCACCATTACCTCAGCTACTCAGAATTCCCTGAGTCTAATATTTTTGCTAGATTATGTCTCAGAGTTGATAATTCCAGATCAATTTTTCCACATACACCATATGCTTTTAAATATTTCTATTCAGGTTGGCTTTTTTAGTAGGCAAGTTTTTCTTGTATTCTATCTTAAATATTAGTTCTCATCTACAGTTTTCTTTTTCTTCTTCAAGAATGAATCATCCTCAGTAATCTTTTATATCCGTCACTGTCTGGTTGCTTTATACTAATTTCATCTGTCTTCAATTCCTTTTATGATATTTTCTGTTGATTCTATTGGGAAATGGGCTTCTCTGTGATTTTTCTTTATATTTTTCCTTACTTTTCAATTGTCTTTTTTTTCCCCTAAGTTTATTCAACTTTCATTTTTCTCTTTTTTGGCCATTTCCCTTCCAAGTCTGTAAATCTATGACTCAAGGTGTTTTACTCTCTATTTTAAGGAATTTTGAAAGATATTTAGTTCAAGTTGAGATATTATGATATAGTTTGCTTCTGCTCTGAGGCTGAGTATTTGGGGGAAGAACATTTTTCATCAACTGAAATATTTTCTAGTGTTCAATTTTCTTCTTATACTAAATTTATATAGTATATCTGATTAGACAGCTTATACTAAATTTTAAATGTTTTATTATCCTGGACAATTATAATAGGTGATTTTATATTAACAGAGTGAAGAGTTTGGATGACTTACTAGGTTCCTTAGTTTAAGAGTGCCTCTTTCTTTTGGTACAGTGAAGGACAGACCATTAAGAAACGACACTCTTCGGAGAAGAGGCAGTATATCTTCTGATTTTGTGAGTTTTTTCTCTCCCCTGACCTCTGCCTTCTCTCTCTCGTTCTCTCTCTCTCTCTCTCCTTACCACCAAGTCTGAAAATATGCCTCCCCCTTTCAAGCCTACATCATTTTATTGAAAAGCTCCATCTTCCTATACTATTTTCTTCTATTATCACATACTTTCTAGCTGCTTTCTTTTAATTTCACAGTCTCAAATGCCATGATCACTAGATCTTAGGTATGTTCTCATTATTTCCCCTATTCGTGTCAAACTGTTATTGGTTGCTTGTTGTTTCTTAAGGTGTTTTGGGGGGGGGTTGTTTGTTTTGTTTTGTTTTGTACCTGTATTCTATCATGGTGGACATTGGCTACCCTCTCCTATTTTTAGTCTCCATTTGATTCTGTTTCAGGGTGGGTTCTGGACCTGGATCTACTGGTGTTAATTTATATGTATTTCTTTACTTCTTATAACTTAAGGATTGTAGAATTCTCTGTATTATGTAGCAGGTGTAGGTGATGGGTTATTTGATCTCTTTATTGATTGGTAAGGGTTTTGGAGCAAATATGAAGAAATTCTGATTTAGGAAGACTCTGTTATCCCAGAGTTTCAAATAAGTCCTTTATTTCATTTATTTCTTTTTATTACAAATAACACAATGATGAGCTAGAACAGTGAAGATGAGAATATATTTGTACGTGTGTGAACATAATCATAAAATAATACAGGGGGATTTAGTAGTTTAGTCTATGCCTAGGGAAATGAGCCCATCTCCCTCATGGTACAGAGATTGGCCACTGACTAAGATCTCATTTACATAGGTCTTCAACTGAGTGTGCAAGCCACAGGTGAATCAGGGAAGCCTTTCTATATAAGGTCTCAGGTTTAAAGGCATGTGATTCATTAGAATGTATGTTAGGGTATTTGAGCAAAAGATACAAAATCCAACACTGAGAACTATTTAAAATACGGGTTTCAGATTACTTTTTATTTAAGTTGACAAAGGCATTTTCTGTGTCTAACAGGCCTATGTCCAACTCTATAACTACCAGGTACCCTTTCCATCAAATTCAGTACTGAATTAATAAACATAAATGCCTTTCAATAATTTTAGAAAAATAGAAATGGCTTAGATTTTATCTAAATATCATTATCCATTATTCTTCCTCACTGATGTCTTTCTTTGACTTCTTTTCAATTTACTTACTCCTGTCCACTTCCAACTACATCCCAACACCAGTTTAAAGTCCAGAAGAGCTCTAGTGAATGCACACAAAGACAAGTGGATGACTTCCCGGTTACTTATTTATAGAGATATTTGCACGAAAGAGATGATACTGGAAATGCTAGGCTGTTTACCGTGTCTGCAATTAAATGAGGATAGTCTAAAAACTCCCTTGTCATATCTATGATGGTCCTCTCCCCAAGCAAAAACAGCTGGGACACTGCATCTATCCACAGCCTTAGTACTGAACTGTTTGCTCCAGTGTTCTGTCTGTTTTCATTTTTTGGAATGTCAATTTCATCCCACCTTTTGATATTGTGATTAATTCTCTCTGGCCTCACAATGCCTTTAGATTATATTCTGAGTACTGTCTTAATGGTTAAAATCTTTGTCCTTTTACTCTCAATCATGACTTGAGTTTCCCTCTGGCTAACCAGTCTTAATATACCTTCAATAAATTCTGTGTATGTTTAGATCTGGACAAATACACATCTATGTCACTGAGATGAACTGCCACTGAGATCATTCTCTGTTTGCCACTGGGAACTAAAAAGTAATCGATGGCTTAAAAATTTCTTAAACATTTAGTGAGTACCTGCCATGTAACAGGCAATGAATTTGTGGCAGAGATATAATGGTTAATAAGAGTGATGTGATCTCTCCCTTCACAGAGATTTCAGTTTCATAGGATAAGGGATCAAATAAGAAGGGTTTTTTTCTTTCAGTAAAATGAGTAATAAACATGAAGTCCAAGATACTAGAGGAAAACCAGGGTATACACAGTGAGATGAGAGGGGATCTTTACCTAGTTAGAATATAAGTTGAGACAGAGGATGAACTGAAGTTGGATGCTTAAAGGCTTGAAGCTCTTATCAAGTTGTCTCAGTTATCTCCAGCTGAGTCATCCCAGCTGAGGGTCCAAGTAATTGCAAAGCAGAGAAAATCCATCACCATTGTTCCCTACCTAAATTCCTAATTAAAACAAAATGATGAGCCCATGAAAACAGTTGTTGCACTATGCGCTAAAGCTGGGGTACTTTATAACATAGCAATAGTCAACCATAACAAAATGTGTTATCTGGAAGTGATATGCCACCATAATAAAAGTTTCAAGCAGGTGGCCTTTGAAATGGTGGGTGGAAGCCAGATGTTCCTTAAGAAGACTGTTGAGGAGGTCCTGCAGAACAATGAGAGAAATGTTATTGGAGTCTAGAGAAAAGGACATACCTGTTACGTCGGGGCAGAATATTTAGCAACACTGCTGCATGAGGAAACGTGGAAAAAAGAAAGGGTACCTTATTGACTCATGGATCTGACTCAGAAATGTGTAGGCAAAACATTAAAAAAATGGCAGTTAGCTTCTTGAAACTTACTATGTTTAAAATATGACAAGAGAAAATTGAACTAAAGAAGGAACTGTTGGGTTTTGAGAATAATTCAGAGGAACTGTAAAGGAGTAAGGACTTGCTTGGCTCTAAAATGAAACTTCTTTTTACCTCCAGAAAAAGATCAGTTAAAGCATGTGGTTGAGAGAGAGAGTGTTCCAGGCATCCCTGTGCATGTATCAGATATGTGGGTGAAGAAGTCAACCTGGCTATTCCAAACACAGCAAAAATAACAGGAAGAAGAACCAAGTAACCCAGCTGACAGAACGGAGGGCCCAAATATATGGACCCAGTTAATTAAACCAAGCCACCTCTAGAAATTCCAGTCACCATAATTAAGAGTCCCACTCCTTGTGGAGCACAGATGAGATATCCTCCTGTGCTCTGCCTGGAGTCTTGAATTCCAAAATCATGAGCATGCTAAAATGGTTGTTTGATGCCAGTAAGTTGTGGGGTGGTTTGAAATGCAGCAACAGATGACAGTACATTCACATTAAATATCTCCAAGTAGGTACTGTGCTGTGTGATGGTGAATTGCATATATCCACTTGACTGGGTAAGGGATGCCCAGAGAGCTGGTTAAACATCATCTTGGAGTCTATGAGAATGTTTCTGGAAAAGATTAGCATTTGAATTGGCGGACTGAGTACAGCAGATGTTTCTCCCTAATGTGGGTGGACATTACTCAACGGATTGAGGACCTGATAGAACAAAAAGGTAGAGGAAGGTTGAATTTGTTCTCTGCCTGACTGCTGGACCTGGGACTTCAGTCTTCTGCTCTTGATGTTCTTGGTTCTCAGGCCTTAAGATCCAGAGTGAATATACAACATTGGCTTTCTGGGTCTCGGGACTTCAACTATAGTCAGCTCTCCTGCATCTGTAGGTTTCACATCTATGTATTCACCCCATGATTTCCATCCACAGTTGGTTGAATTTGCAGATGAAGAAACTGCAGATAGAGAGCCAACTGTACTACTTTATTTTATATAAGGGACTTAAGCATCCATGGATTTTGGTATCCAGGGGGGTCTTAGAACCAACCCCCACAAGTATTGAGGGGATGACTGTATACCAAAAACTTTCCTGGGTCTCCAGCTTGCAAATGGCAGATAGTGGGACTTTTCAGCCTCTGTAATTACGTTAGTCGATACTTTATAATAAATCTCTTGAGATATACATGTATATGTACATTGCTCCCCTATTGTTCTCTGAAAACCCTAATACACTTTATGAGCCTTAAGATCTAGAGAAAGCATTATGCTGGAAAAACAGATGTAGAATTCATCAAAACATAAATAATAATTGAAAAGCAATGAAGGAAAATAAAGTAAGTCAGGGAAAGTAAGTGGAAATGAGTAGAAATGATACTAGAAATGACCATAAGAGACAGACAATTAAATAGTTATACACAAACATTTTCCCTACTCTACTAGAAATATTTACAGATGTTATAGCTGTAAGGAAGAGGCAATTTCTTATCTTTTTTGGGCAGATCACAGATGACTGTAAAGAGAAATTATGCTTGAACATAGTTTGAAGGTTGAGTGAGAATTCACCAAATGAAATGGCAAAGAGTAATGAAGCAGCATACTCCACAGGAACGATGTAGAAAAGACAATTGGCTTTGCAACAAAATTTGTGCTTCCTTTTTCATAATCTGAAATTGTCACTGGGAGGATGTTGCCCAGCAACAAACTATAGTTCCCAGATACATGTCTTGTGACTTCATTCTTACCAATGGAAAGTGAGCTTAAGTGACTGATATATGTCACTTCTGGGCCAGAATTTTAAGTGTGTTTTTTTGTCCATTGTTTCTATCTTGGTTAGGAGAGAAATCTGAGTCTGGGTACTAGAATCAGCCTGGGGCCTGAATCACCATGTGGAGATAAATCATCTAGTGACCAGGAACATCCTTATTTTACAGTTTCATGAATAAAAAGAAAAGTTCTATTTTACTAAGCCATTGAAACTGCACGACTTATTTGTAACAGCACCTAACATTATCCTCTTCTGCAGGTGTACTAAACTGTTTTAGGTTAAGGTATTAAAGAAATGTGGGACAGAGGGATTGAGAGTTTGCAGGGATCAGACAGATTAGAGGGTCTGATGAGTTCTTGATTTGATTGAACATATTTGCTTAAAGAGAAGTTGTAGTAAATTGGCATGATCAAAATTCTCTTTTGAGACATAAGCACAGAAAATCATTTGATTGTTTTGATCCCAATTTATCTCTCTCATTAACACAGAGTATCATTAAAACTGGGGTCTTTTTGGTCTTTCGCATTTGCCCCCTTGTCTATGTCATTTTCATCTTAGTCTATTTATACTAGCCTTTTGCAGAAAATACACACTGAAAGAAAGCAAGGGTGAAGTATAATTTTTAAAATGCAAGAAAACATACAGTGAACTTCTAATAATCCCCCAAATTCACACACTTATGCTGCAGAAGTTGGACTCACTGAATGGTAAAATAATAGTACGTTTTTCCCTCACTGAACTTATTAGTGTGTGTCTGACACTGAAGAAAAAGGTAATGAGTGAAATGTAACCATCTGATATCTCTATTCTGTGTGTGTTGGTAAGTGGAAAGGAGGAAGGGAGAATACCTTCAAGTATCTCAGCTATAGTTTTTTACAATGGGACCCATTACATAACTGCTTCTTGAACTGTAATTATAACAGAGCCACCTTTATAAACATGAATACAGGGAAACTAATTAGGCACTGACAATA
Organism: Globicephala melas; assembly: GCF_963455315.2. Lineage (NCBI taxonomy): Eukaryota > Metazoa > Chordata > Mammalia > Artiodactyla > Delphinidae > Globicephala > Globicephala melas. Next base: position 39,434,924 of record NC_083332.1, read on the forward strand.
AGCAAATATTATTATCTTAATTAGATCTCCTTCTATTGGAAATCCTGCTTTGTTCCCGCTACTCCAGTGTGAATGACATTTGAATCATAACAGTGTCTCACAGAACGGTCTTTCAGGGATGAAAAAGACAGGCACGATGTCACAGTCGATGAATGCCTTTTCAAATCTTTGCTAATCTGAAGTCAATGAAATGCAGTCCCCAAAATAACTGCTTTTGCTGATTTGTATACCCGCATAATTAGGGCTGAAAATGTTCAGACTGCACATTTTTAGTATTCATATTTTGATAGTTCTTTTGTCACGTATTATTTCTACATAGCTGGTTACTATCTTGTAGTCTGAACGTTCAATACTGGATTAGGATGAGGCATCCAGAGGGCAAATGCAATTTGATGATTTATTAGTTCCGACACCCTTAAAAGTTAGTTTTTCTCTCTCTCCCTCTCCCCTATTCTCCCTGTCCCTCTCCCTTTCTTTCTCCCTCCCTTTCCCCCTCTCTCCATTGTCTCTATTCTGCATAAAATTTTAAAAGTAGTAAGAGAAAGATCTGCTGAGAAGGTCATATTTTGTATGCGGTGCAGCAATGGGGAGGAAGAGTAGGATATATCTTTATCTAGATAATTATTTCACCAGAAAACTTCCTCTAACTCTGAAACAGGCTTCTGGGACATGTGATCCAACAGTTGCAATAGATGTGTGAGGACAACGACCATGTCCCTTGCATAATAAACACATATTTCATTGTGGGACCAGAAGGCAGAATGATGCTGCCCATTCTGATTAAAATTTGATCAAACAGGCATGTGTTAACACGCAGCTGCGGTCCTATACGAGTAAAATTAAGATAAACAATGTTAAAACAAGATGTTCTATCTTAGAGGATAAGAAACAATGGCAATTTTTACCTGATACTCATATATTGGAAACTAAATTTTGTGTGAATTTACACTTGTACCTCAGATCTCAGCAAAAACAGGTAAAAATGACACTCCAAAATTCACAAAACAATTTCCACTTTTGCTTCACCTTAATAGTGTTTGGATTTATTCAATGAGTATATATCTAGCAAGCTCCAATGGTGGAATGGAATAAATGCGAGAGGAAGACAAAAGCTAATAGACTTTCAATAAATATCTAAAACTATATTTTTAATTTTTACTTGAATATTGTGAGCTACACAGTTATTATCTATAAAACTGTTACAGTAAAACACCAGGTAATTTATTGATGATAAATGGCATACTGTTTAAAATGTCAGGGATTTCCTGACACAGAGTATGCATTCATTAAACAGATTTTTTTTTTTTAATTAGGCATCATTCTAGGGTCTGTGACAGATATAAAATTAAGTAGGTATAGTAAATATGAACTCTTGAAATTTTTATTTCATAATTCTGACCTAAAAATGTCAGGTTTGTATAATTCACCCTAAAATATACCTTCCAAAAGCTGAAAATCTAATGAAATTGACAGTAGCATTTATAGATAAATAGCTTATTAATATCTAGATGGTAATTCATATTATAAAAGAGTAAAATATACTAAAGGAATATAGGGCAGGACAGATTAAATCAATCTGGGATGAGGGTGAAATTGGGAAATTTCATATAAAAGGATTTTCAATTTTATAAAGAATTTGTCAGGTGGGGGGAATATATTTAAGAAATGATAATTGGCTGGTATTTTTTCATCTGAGAATGCATTAAGCTGTTTCCATATCCAGTAAAATATTTTCTTCAAAAAATTCACCTATGAAATAGATGGATTTATTTAGGGCTTACTGCAGCCCAACATTTGAATGTTTGGTTTGGATTCACACTGTAAAGTAATAAAAAAATTTGTTTAAAAATTGGATTCAAGTACTGGTGATGCCACATCCTATCATTTTGTATGTGACATATATTTAACCAGCTAAGTATGTTTCTTAATTATTAAACTGTGGATGATCATATGTATCTTATAAGGTTTTTGTAAGAATTAAGTGAGTTAATGTATCAGAACGCTTAACTGAATGCCTGGAATAGGGCACCATCAATACATTGCAATTCCCCTCTGTCTCACACAGTTAATAGGTGGAAAGCCTATTTCCCTTTGAGACTGAGATATTCAATTTTATAGGTAATATTCAACAAGTAATACTTGTTTTAGTGTCAGAATTATCCTTGCCATCTTTTAGGAATGTTGCTGTCTTCTTTTGTTATCTTGATCTTTATGTGATTTTGAAAAAAAAAAAAATCAGCATTTTCCCATACCTGCCCCACTGGTGGCCTTAAGAGCAGGAATTATTTGGGGTTCTTTATGAAATCTGTGAATAAACAGCTTTATTATAACCACTCTCAGACTCTTCTTACCCTTAGTAAGTATGTTTCCTTTCTAATTCTTAAAAATAATCATCTACCCTCTTTAAATGTGTATGGGGAAATGGTTTTCAAAGGGTTGAAAGACAGGAAGAGATGGGTTATGACCACATCATGATGGTAAGGCTCAGAAGTCTGGTGAGAGAAAACTTGATTTACTGAGTACCTACTGTATGCCAGGACTTGTGACTTATATTGTGAGTACTTATTTCTCATTATAAGTAGGCAAGGGTATTATTTTTATCCCACTTACAATGATGAGGAAAGTGGGGCTCAGGAAATTGGCATTATTGATCACTAGCATAAGAGTAGCAGCAGAAGTCAGAGGCTGCACAGAGAAAGCTTCCTGTTCGCACTGGCACTGTGACCAGTTTCCATTCTTCCATTTCTGAAGCTCAGTGGCAATGTGGAAGCTGAGAATTAGTAATAGTACTCCTTATCAGTGGAAGAAACTGGGTGGTTTTGGAATTTTTTAGGCAAAGAATACAGAACCTGTTGACTGCTGGGTGAGGAACCTCATCTATATCTCATCCAAGAGATTAGGGGACTCCTTGTATCTTCAAATCTGGAACCAATTTTAGAAGGGACTATCAAAATCGTCAAGATACATCACCAATTTAAATGGCATTATGCATGGATTGCTTTTCTTTCAATGCTACGTTGTGCAATCTCTTAGTGCAGGTGTTATTTGGGGGGAAAGAAAAACGCATTAAAAATATAATTTGTATCATCTGAGTCATAAACAATGGGTATATACATTATTTCAGGTCCACACGCTTGTGGGAGAAAGGGTAGTAATAGGAGGTGATGAGTCGTAAATATGACCAATACACCACATGAAGTGCTTTATTATAGGTACTATGTGTTTGATTTCCTGTACAGTACAGGTGGGAAAACCAAGACTTAGATAGTTACAGAAATTTCACAAAACCTAAAGTAATAAGAATTGGGACTTTTGTCTGACTCTAAGACCACATTCTACTGCTCAATGTTTTTGTAATTGGCTTTTTTTAATATGTCATAAATAATTTTCTTTCTCTCCCTTCCTTCCTTCCTCCCTCCCACCCTCTCACCCTCTCTTCCTCCCTTTCTCTTTCTTTCTTCCTTACTTTCTTTCTTTTCTTTCTCTTTTCTTTCTTTCTTTTTCTTTCTCTCTTTCTTTCAACAAATATATATTCAGCATCTACCCTAAGCCAGGCACTTTGCTAGAATATGTGTGTGAATAAGCCAAAACCCTTATTTCACAGGCACTCACAATCTACTAGTAGTGAGACATGCAAACACACACATTAAAACTGATGTTAAGGGCTTCCCTGGTGGCGCAGTGGTTGAGAGTCCGCCTGCCAATGCAGGGGACACGGGTTCGTGCCCCGGTCCGGGAAGATCCCACCTGCCGCGGAGCGGCTGGGCCCGTGACCCATGGCCACTGAGCCTGCGTGTCCGGAGCCTGTGCTCCAAAACGGGAGAGGCCACAACAGTGAGAGGCCCGCGAACAACCAAAAATATAAATAAATAAATAAATAAAACTGATGTTAAAACAAAATGGTACACAGGAGCAAGAATGATTAATGTGGGGGTTTCAGGTGATGTTTGAGCTTGGATGTAGAGGACAGTATGAATATTTCAAGGGACAAGGACATTCCAGACAGAGGAAACAGCAGCATGGTAAGGAAGAACACAGAGCCATAACTGGCCTGGGAGACATAAGGTTGGGATATAAATGTTGCCAGTCTCCGCTCTCAGCAGGTCTTCCCACTGCCTCCTGCTGCTCTCATCTGTTTTCTTGCTTTGCAGTTCCCCTGCACTCCCAGACCTGCTATTACACTCCCATTCCCCCTCCTCCACCTCCACACCTCATGTCCAAAACACATGGGTATCTGAGGTAAGAGGGTGAGCACGCTGCAAATTGGTAAGGGGAGGGGTGTAGGGCAGGAGCCCGGGTAGGGTGAAGGGCACAGTAATGACAAGCATCAGGATCTGGAAACCCCATGATTGCCTTCCTTTACCTTGAAACCTTTCTTGCTGTTCCATGGCCAACATCGTGTTTTGCCAAATGATTTTGACTCATAGTGTCCTTAGTGAGGATTCAAAGGAAATGCATAAAGCAGATCATTAAGTTCCATAAATGAGAGAATTTTTAAAAATCACATATTGTTTACAATGGAAAAAGAAAATGTTTGAAAAAAAGATCTTGAACAGTCATCCAATCAAGATCTTAATTCATAGGCTCTCCTTAAGCAATCACCACCAGGTGATGCTAATTAGCATGAACAGTTCACAGGTGTTACCCTAAAAGAGGAAGAAATAAAAAAAAATAAAATGAACTGCAGCTTCAACATAGCTGCCTGTATCTCACCTCCTTTCCCCAAATATGCTCCTTTTAACTGTTCTTTATTGAATGTCTGATGTGTCAGATATGAAAGCCATTGTGCTTATCTGGAAAATGCTCTTTGTTCCCTAAATATGAATCCCCAAAGAAGCATTAATCCATCCATTCATTTTTACATCCACGTGTGCATTGATTTTTATGTAATAACTATCTAATGAGCATCTACTATGCACCAGACACTGTTCCTGGCACTAGGGATATAGTGGTAGAATGAAAAATCCTGGTCTTGCTTGTATGAGCTTACAATCTATTAGGAGAGAAACACATTAATTAAAAGTTACACAATTAGGTGATTGCAGTTTTTTGTTTTTTTTTTTTGTTTTTTTTGCTGTACGCGGGCCTCTCACTGTCGTGGCCTCTCCCGTTGCGGAGCAACAGGCTCCGGACGCGCAGGCTCAGCAGCCATGGCTCACGGGCACAGCCGCTCCGCGGCATGTGCGATCTTCCCGGACCGGGGCACGAACCCGTGTCTCCTGCATCGGCAGGCGGACTCTCAACCACTGCACCACCAGGGAAGCCCAGGCGACTGCAGTTTTAATGTCCCTAGTGGAGGAAATGTGTAGGGTGGTATAAAAATATACCGGGGACCTGAGGCTTCCCCGGCGGCGCAGTGGTTGGGAGTCCGCCTGCCAATGCAGGGGACACGGGTTCGTGCCCCGGTCTGGGAGGATCCCACGTGCTGCGGAGCGGCTGGGCCCATGGGCCATGGCCGTTGGGCCTGCGCGTCCGGAGCCTGTGCTCCACAGCGGGAGAGGCCCGCGTACCGGGAAAAACACACACACACACACACACACACACACACACACACACACACACACACACACACACACACACACACACACACACACACACACACACACACACACACACACACACACACACACACACACACACACACACACACACACACACACACACACACGGGACCTGACTTAGTCTATGTCATCAGGGACACTTCCTTCAGGTAGTAAGAGTTGATAGGTAAAATAGGAAAAGAGTAGTAGCATAAATTCCAGACCGAATAAATTTTACAAATCGCACAGCAATAAAAAATCAAATACAAAAACCCAGGAAGGCTTGTGGGACTAGAATTTGGAGCAAGCAGATCATAATGCTCTTAGAAGACTGGAGAGTAAGAGGGCCTTTAAAAGTCTGTTAAAGAGTTGATATTTAAATAACACAAGTGAACTTTTCTAGGAAACAGAAACAGACTCACAGACAGCACAGACTTGTGGCTGCCAAGGGAGAGGAGGGTGGGGGAGGGATGGATTGGGAGTCTGGGATTAGTAGATGCAGACTTTTATGTATAGAATGGATAAACAACAAGGTCCTACTGTATTGCACAGGGAACTATATTCAATATCCTGTGATAAACCATAATGGAAAAGCATATGAATAAGAATGTATACACATATATGTATAAATGAATCACTTTCCTGTATGGCAGAAATTAACACAACATTGTAAATCAACTATACTCCAATAAATTTAAAAAAGGGTTGACATTTAAATTCTCTCCAAATATCCTAAAATAAAGCATTTTAAAGCAAGAGTGCATTATCTAATTCAGTTAGGCAGCTTACGGGACATAAGAGGATCCTTGTCTTATGTGACATAAGATGAATCCAGAGCGGTCTATTCAGAGACTCTACCAAAACTTGAGGATTTAAACATTGGTAGATTTGGGGAATATTCTCTGTAAATGTAAAATCATTTTAAACTAATTAAGAAAATATTTTCATATTTATCAGATTATTTAACAAGTAAAATGCAGGCTGTAACATAGGCTGTTGTAATACTCAAGGGAGTCAAACTTACTAGAGGGAAAAAAGGAGGATTTACCAAGGAAAATACATCTGATACTTACATGAAATATGAGTACAAGAAAGTTTATGATTCTTGCAACTCTGTCATGAGCTGGCTGAACCGTGTTCATACACTGCCTTACCTATTTTATTTGCTGTTAAAGTGAATGCTATGTCCAGAAGTTGGCTGGTAGTACAAAAACATCAGCAATTTGGATGGCAGAATTAGCGATGTTTTTTCTAAATGGAGTTTTCATCATCTATTCTCTATTTGAACCGACCAATCCTCAGCTCCCCTAAAGATCTTTACTGGAAAGTTAGATGGAAAACTCCCATGTCTTCCAAAGTGTGGTGCCAGAAGTCACGATTTAGATAGAAGAGACTTTTGGCTTATAAACATGGCATTAAGTGATATTAAATCATATAGTCAATTACTCCCACTTCAATTACATTTTACTCTTGATTAGGAGATCACATCAGTGATGATAACATGTGTCTAACATTTTCTAATCTACATTTATACAAGCCTACACTTTGATAACAGATGTTAAGTTTGGAGCTTTCCCATAGGCATCGATATCCCATGAGAATATAATCACATTATTTTCCTTTTATTGTATTAACATTTATGGTATCTTTCTGTTTCTGACAAATAATGCTGATTTTTCATCCATAGTAGTAACATAGATATAAATTAAAATAATTTTATAAAAATTAATAAAATAATTAAATTAATTTTAATTAAAAATCTATTAAATAACATAGATAAATGATATATATGGTCAGTAAATATGGCAAATATAATGAAGAGGTAAAGAGGTGATGCAGGTTGGGAAAAATTTGTTTTAATAGATAAAGAGTATGACCTTTGGTAATTAAGATGGTGTCATTATTTACTAATTATGTGACCCTGGGCAAGTCACTTAACCTGAGTTTCAGTTTCCAATTATTTATTATTGGAATAATGATTCTGACCTCATTTGAGTATATTATAAGGGTTAAATAAGTGTAGCATATAATCAAAACCTACTAAAATCATTATTGTTGAAAACAAATAGATAATGGAGTTACAGAGGGAACATTACCTACATAACGAAAGATGAAAAACAACAGTGAATCATTTGTTCTTAGCCAAGGCAAACAATACAAAAGAGAAAAATATTTTGGAAAAAATAAAATAAAATAAAAACAGAGTCAGCACCAGATGCAACACAATTAAACTGAACACAGTCCCTAGTGTTTACAAGAAAATCCTCTCTCACAGTTATCCAAACAAGTCTATTCACTTGAAACCCGGAGGGCTTTAAACGAAAGCACACATCTCTTTAGGGCCTCCTAGACTATTTTTACTGCTATCTAAATTTTATGCACCCAGCAACGCCAGTAATACATATCAGCAACACTGCGACCACCACTTCAGAACGCTCCTGCAATCTACCAACTCTTGCATCCAATTCAGCTGGGTTCAATTCATTTTAGCAATCATTTGGGTGGCCAAGCTTGGATGCTTATAAAGATCTCCCAAATGGTTTCCTCTTTTCTTTCATTCAAACTTTCCTCTATACCACCAATGCTATTCTTCTTTCCAAAGCTCAACTCTTCTTTTGCCATCTAGAGACCCTCAATAAGGTTTTATTGAGGGTCTCTAGATGGCAAAAGATAGAAAATAGACAATCACTTTCCAGGTGGCATTAAAAGCCCTCTGTAATCTAGCATCATTTTTCTCTAATGTATTTATCCCATAAGAAAAGAGTCTTAATATGTTTACCTAGTTCTGCCTTTCTGTAAGCTACTTCTGAAACATAATTTCCATGTAACTGTTTTCTTATATTATTTAACATGAGCACAAAGTCTAAAGATGTAGATTAGTGAGAGTTTTGGCAATCTACAACCTTTTGTGAAATATCTAGTATAAAATATTATAGTGATATAAAACACCTAATATTTATAAAGTGGATTGTGATGCACAATTTTAATCCATTTAGAATGTTCAAATCAATGTACAAAGAATAGAATTTGTAATTATCAGAGGACAAGGGAAGAAATGTTGCACTTTAGAAATGGAGTCTGTATCTTCCCGCAAATTCCTTTTCCAAACTTGCTTTTCCTCTCTGCCTAGTCAGTCAAATAATTCCCTGTATTTATAGGACACTTGTAAAGCACTTAGAACAGTATGTAAATTCACACTAAATAATGCATAATGCTTATAGGAATCTGTTTCCCAACTTGCTGCAGCCATCATCACATAGAAGGAAAAAGAGAAGGACAACTAGAAGTAAAAAGCAGCGCATGTTTTTTAAAAGCTAAGATAGAATAATACAGCATTTTTAATGTTGTAGACTTAGATACCACAGCTAGAAGCTGTATTTATTTAATCTAACTCACTTAATTCATGTCTATACAGAGGGCAAATTAAAGTTTTAGAAGAATAATTTAATGGGTTCTTGGTTAATATGTTTTTAATGAAAATGTGGAGCGGAACAACTATATATCTTAATGAAATGAACTGATAAGTTCTTGATACAGGAATACCATGGAGATATTACAGGTTTGGTTCCACAAATAAAGTGAATACTGCAATAAAGCGAGTCACAAATTTTTTGGTTTCTCAGTGTATATAAAAGTTATGTTTACACTATACTGTAATCTGTTAAGTGTGAATTATATCTAAAAAATGTACATACCTTAATTTAAAAATACTTTATTGCTAAAAAATGCTAAGCATCATCTGAGCCTTCAGCGATTAGTAATCTTTTTGCAATAGTAACATCAAAGATCACTGATCACAGATCACCATAAAAACATAATAATAATGAAAAAGCTTGAAATATTGTGAGAATTACCAAAAGGTGACACAGAGACATGAAATGAGCAAATGCCGTTAGAAAAATGGATCAACACACTAGCATCATTGCCACAAACCTTCAATTTGTAAAAAACAAAAAGAACCCCGCAATATCTTTAAAGCACAGTAAAGCGAAGCACAATAAAACAGAGTATGCCTTTATACAATTAGATAAGGGCTTATGGATGGATTTTTGGTGCCACTGAAACCTGGGAGAGTGGGAATGAGACCTTCCTAAAAAGTCAGAGTGCAGTTGTTCATGGCGTGCTCATTCAAAGAAGGAATATTTAATGAGTATCTATCATGTCCCAGGCACACTGTGCATGGAATTTGCAGTGAATAAAACTAAACACATTCATTGATCTCTTGAAGCTTAAAGTCCAGAGAGGGAAAGATATTTGGTCAAGTATTCACACATATCAATATATAAAAAAGTATGCAGCGTTATACATGAGAGAAAGAGAGTTTTATAAGAATACGTGACAATATCTCTGACACTAGAGGTGAGGGAAAGCGTCTTCCCTGATGTGACACCTTGGCTGAGATCTATAAAATGAGCAGGAGTTAACATGAAGAAGGGAAGTAGTTAAGGATGGAGTGGTACACTGAATAATGGCCCCACTGGATAAGTGGTCACATGCTAATTCCTCGACCTGTAAATATGTTGCTATACTTGGCAGAGATGACTCTGCCAATACAATTAAATTAAAGATCTTGAGAGTGGGTGATTTTCCGGGATTATCAAGATGTGTGCAATGTACTCAGAAGAGTTCTTATAAGAGGCAGAAAGGTTGGAGTCAGAAGAGGCAATGTGACAATAAAAGCAGAGGGAGAGAAGGCCATAAGATGACAGAAGCAGAAGAAAAGGCAATGTGAAGACTGATGGAAGCACAGTGGTGAGATTGCTGGCTTTGACAAGGGAAGAGAGCCATGAGCAAAGGAGTGCAAGCAGCCTCTAGAAGCTAGAAAATGCGAGGAAAAGTCCTCTTCTCTATAGACGTCAGAAGAAATACCCTGCTAATACAAATGAGTTCTAAAAGGCCAAAGAATATTCAGGCAAAGGAAACTCTTTGTGATGAGATAGAGTTTTGCATATTTGAGAACTTGAGAGAGCTGATATTGCTGAAGCACAGAAATCTAGGACAAAAGGGAAATGCAAAAGCTAAAACTGTGCAAGATATTAGAAACCAACTATTTTCAAAACCTCATTTGATGAATGAAGATAAAATATAATTTACTTAAGACCATCGAATCCATTAGCAATTCACCAAAGATGTAAAAAAAAAAAAGAATCCAAATTTGGTCTGTATGCAATGCATTTATCCATTCAGTCATTTACAAAGCATTTATTGACTGTCTGCTAGGTTGGGGCATGGTGGCAGAGGCTCGATAGAAACATGAAGGAATAAAGCATAGTTGCTGACTCACTGTCTACCCGTCCTTCTAATATTGCCGTACCTCTCTATCACTTTCACTACACAAGAAGCACCTTGAAAGCAACTACTGTTTCTCGGATGACCCATGTCTAAAACTTGCCAGAATGTCCTAAATAAAATTTGCTAGTTAAGCAGAAGTTATGTAATCTGTTTTAGTTTGACCATGGCATGATTATGTCAGGCTGCTAATGGAATATAGGGAAGATGAACTTACTATGAGTATATACTGGCCTGTGTGCGGCCATGAGCTCTGGGAACCACTTTAGAAATATGATGTAATGATAACAAGAAGCTTCAACACACATTGCATCATTTAATCCAAGCAACTTCTCTACAAGGGAGTGGGAGTACATCTCAAAATGTCTACCTTTCTAGGGCATCATCTGGAATCGTCACTGTTTCTAGCTCTGTGATGGAAACTCAATACTCTCTGACTCCAGTTTTCCCCTAAGCAGAAGGAGAATATGAACAGTAACTTTCAGATTGGTAGTAAGGATTGAATAATATATGTCAAATATATGTAACTTACCTAGCAATCTGACATATAGTAGGCATTCAACAATCATTTGTTGAGTGAATAAATGAATGAATGAATAAATAAATGAATTTTGTGTGTGTGTGGGGGGGTGTATGGGTGTGTAGTCTAGCAGATGTGAGACTTCCTGTGGGTCCGCTGGAACACAGAATTTGTGAATTGAGAATCAGTTTGTGCAGGAGGTAGTTAAAAATCCTGGATTCCAGACGTGGCTCAATCGCTATCTATATGAGATTATGCTAACCTCTATAAACTTCAGTTCCTTCATCTGAGAAATACAGCTATAAATCTCTACTCTGCCCCCGATTGGATCATTTTAGGGATTAAGTGACAAAGTTACAATTTTTAAAATTTCTGTTCCAATAAAATCATAATAAAATAAGTGGGATTTTTATAAAAAAGTATTATTAATATATATGTTATTATTAAGGAACATTCTATTTGACTGCATTGTTTTTCCAAAACTTTAGCATATCTAGTTTAGACACTGTTCAATTTTTGTTCATGAGCTTTTACTAAGACTCTCTGTGTTCACCATGAATAATAGGTCCATGCATAGTAAAGTAAAAGTACATTTGTTTTTCTCAGAAAAGCATGAGCCACACATTTTGAGGTTGTGTATTGTGCCTACACTATTATTTTCAATTTCTACACTGCCAGTCTCTTTTTACTGATATTTCCAACCGCACCCAGAGATATTTTTAAGGCCTTTTGGAAAGACACAGAATGGGTACCTTCCAAGAAAGGACATCTCTTGCCTGTAATTTCCCCTATGTTGTCTGTTGGGAGTTTCAAGTGTTGACATCTGAGAGCTGAAACATGCACTTGTGATGATGCCTTTCAATCCTTCTCATGAGACTCTGCAGAGGCAGGTGGCATAAATCTCTAGTGTCTAAATTGTATTTCATACAAATCCGTTCTTTGTCAACTGCAAATAAGATGTGTGTGTGTGTGGCAGGGGGGTGGGGAAAGGGATCACAGCACTTTGAATAAAAAGAAATCCATTTGATTCTGTTCTAAAACTAATAGATTTTGAACATGGGGTAGATAATTTCTCCTTACTGGGTAGCAGTGTCCTCATCTGCATCATATAATCCTGGAAAGGTCCATAGAGATTACTAGGTTTATAACCTAATAATCTGTGCCTATAATTCTGGTCCATTCCAGTTGGAGACATTGTGATATATGAGTAAAAGCCTGAACACTGTGGTCTGATGGATTAGAGCCCCAGTCTCAAATCTGCCACTTTCTAGTTGTGATACTTAGAGAAACTATCACGTTTATTTTTAGACTGAAAAACTGAGGATTCAAGTGGGGACAATTTACCTATCCCATAAGATTTTGTAGAGGATTAAATGAAAAATAGTGTATCAAATCAACAGCATAGAAATATGGCAGACTAAATTAACCTTAATCCCTCTAGAAATAAATCCTTAGACAAGTTAAATGATATGCAGCAATGATAAAAAATGTGAATACATATAGTTCAACAACAAAATAAATCTTTAGGAGGTATGAAGTGAAGATGAAATAACAGCATTAACAATAGGAATTAGCATAGTGGTCACCCTTGGAGGGAGTAGGCTATCAGAGGAAGAAGAAGAAGAAGGAAGAGGAGGAGGAGGAGAAGGAGAAGAAGAAAAAAAAAAAGAAAAAAGAGGAAGAGGGAGAGGAGAGGAGGAGAGGAAAGTGGCAGGAAAGATGACAAAGTTCTGGACCAGGAAGTCTGAAGAAATTGTAACTAAGTATACACATAATGCTGAGAAATTTCAATTGCTTCACTTAGTGAAATTTTGGGGAATATGTCTAACATACAGAGAGGTGGCAAGGCAGCTTGTCTGTTTTCACTTGGGTTCTAGGAAAACACACATATATGGACACACACACACAAACATACCCCCCATCTCTCCCTTGAGAAATGGAGTGGGCTCATGCTTCACACGGGCTAAATGTATACTGCCCATATGGTCCAGGATGCAGGAGTTAAGAAATTACCATAAAATATGGTCATAGATTGGCAATAATTTTAGGATTTCTGATAAAACAAATGTAAACCTCACTTGAAGTTCACTCTTAAAAAGTTAGGTTGTTCTCACAGAAAAAGCCCTGAATAGATGAGCACACAATGTCTTATTACAAAACAGATGAGATAACCATATGTCACAAATGAGGATAAACAGACATAACATATTGGAGGATTAGAATCTCAAGAATATCAGATAATAGAACTATTTTTAACAGGAACAAAGAGACTATAGAATAGCATGTTTGACTTAAACTTTTAAAAATGAAAGAATAAAAACAAAAATAAAATTCTATAAAGAAAAGAAGCAAATAAGCCATTAAAAATAAAACTTAAATGCATAAATTAAGCCACAGAATGGATCCTGCTGAAGAGAAGTAGAATAAAATATATTTGAATAAGCTATACTCAACATAGGACAGTAACATAAAGGGAAGGAAAATTAAAAATTATTATTAAACAAACTGAAGGAGAGAATGAAAGGGTCCAACATAAACCTAAAACAGAATTACAAGATGAGTGAATAGAATGATATAAAAGGCATTATTCTAAGTACAATGGCTCTTAATTCCATAATTTTCTGTGCTAATGAAACATATGAATCTTCATATGTAGAAACAGCACAGATCCCAATCAGAATTAAAGAAAAAAAAAACATCACAAGATACATCAATGGTAAAACTGAAATATATAAGAGACAAGGGTGAATACATATCTTTTCTGATTGCTTTTAAGATTACCTAAAAAAATCAAAACTTAGAAATAACAGTTGCCTTCTCAATGAGGAAACATACAATGGACTTTTATTTTCCAAGCTAATGGCAAAACAAACTTCCCACTTGGAATTCTGCACCCAGGTAAACAATTACACAAGAGTGAGGGTAAAATGAAATGCTTTTTAGGCAATGAATAAAAAGTTTAACACTGACAGTCTCTGTTGAAAAAAATACTGAAGGAATTACATCAGGAAAATGGAAAGGAAACCCAGAAGAACTGGCTTGGGTAATCAAAACAGCACGACACTGGCACAAAAACAGACACATAGATCAATGGAACAGAATAGGGAGCCCAGAAATAAGCCTACACCTCTATGGTCAGTTAGTCTACAACAAAGGAGGCAAGAATATACAATGGTAAAAGACAATCTCTTCAACAAGTAGTGGTGGGGAAACTGGACAGCTCCATGTAACAGAATGAGCTTAGAACACTTCATCACACCATATACAAAAGTGAACTACTGAACAAGGTACTCAGGCAGTCCTATCCACCCAGAGATCAGACAACATCTCCAACTCCCTGAGCCCCTGATAACAAGCCAACCATGGATCCCACTGCAGACCCAATAACAGTCTAACAACCAGTTCCAACCAGCATGATTGCGATTCCTGGGAGTAATCCCATCATCCTGGGGAACAGAGAGGAGACGGTCTTTACCTGCTGAAGCCAGTCTGTAAAGACTGAAAGAGATGTTTCCTCCATTAAATCCACAGACACCGACACAAGGCAATACAGATCATGAAGAATCAGGTAAATATGACACTATCAAAGAAAAGTAAGAAAGTTCTAACTGACTCCAAAGCAACGGACATCAGTTAATATCCTGACAAAGAATTCAAATTAATTATCTCAAAGAAAGCCAATGAAATACAAGAGAACACAGATAGATAACTAAACAAAATCTGGAAAACAATGAATAAACAAGATGAGAACTTTAATAAAGAAACAGAAACCATAAAAAAAGAACCAAACAGAAATCCTGGAGCTGGAGAAAATGACTGTCTCTGGGCTGGGGGGTGGAGGAAATGAGATGTTGATTAAAGGGTACAAACTTCCAGGTGCAAGATGAATACATTCTGGGGATCTAATATTCAGCATGGTGACTATAGTTAACAATATTGTATTATTTACTTGAAAGTTACTAAGATAGGAAATCTTAAATGTTCTCACCACACACACAAAAAATGTAACTATGTGATGTGATACATGTATTATCTAATTCTATTGTGGTAAATATTTTGCAATATATACATGTATCAAATCATCATGTACACTTTAAACTTATACGATGTTATATATCAATAATATTTCAATAAAGCTGATTTTTTAATTTTAATTTCTTTTTTTTAAAGAATTCATTGGTTTATTTATTTATTTATTTGGTCCTCGTTGCTGTGTGCAGGCTTTCTCTAGTTGTGGTGGTGCGCGGGCTTCTCATTGTGGTGGCTTCTCTTATTGTGGAGCACAGGCGCTAGGTGTATGGGCTTCAGTAGTTGTGGCACGCGGGCTTTAGAGTGCAGGCTCAGTAGTTGTGGTGCACGGGCTTAGTTGCTCCGTGGCATGTGGGATCCTCCTGGACCAGGGATTGAATCCGTGTCTCCTGCATTGGCAGGCAGATTCTTAACCACTGCGCCACCAAGGAAGTCCCAAGCTGATTTTTTTTTAAAAAGAAAGCAAAAGACACAGAGACATGTTTATAGACAGTGAAATAAAATATACACCAATGCAATTCTTTTTGTGAAGGTTTATTGAACAACCACTGGTAAAATTCTGAGAACAAAAGTAGTTTATTCAGGTATTTTTTATTTCAAACAAAACCACAGAAAGTACTTGTAAATGATATTTGAACGTGAGACCTACCTAGCTAAGCTTAGAGAACAAGAATATGAAAGTATAACTAATGTTTTTACTTGTTTTCTGTTCCAATCTGTAGGGTTTATACCATTTGCAACCAAAAGAGTTTTAACTCAAAATGGATCAAACAAGTAAATAAGCAAACTGACTTTCTGGCTCATATAACTGACCCTTGTTTTAATTTAAATTAGGGGTCTTCTGATTTCTTTCTTTGCAGCTCTTCCATTGATTTTATCCATAGTATAGCAGCATGTTGACAATACAGCAACGAAATTTCTGGCCTTGTGTTCCCATATTTCAGGTTCTAGGGTGAGTCATAGCATTCTTTCCAGTATCTCCAAAATAGGGGAGCAACTCCTATTCTTAAAGCACCAGCAAACACTACCTCACGTAATATTGTTCCAAATTGGACCATGCACTCAATGTGGAACCAATCAGTAAAAATGGGGGATGGGATATGTCAACTGGGTTACACTGCAAGTTAGTCTCCTCCTAACCAAGTGGCTGTGTGTTACAGAAGGGCAGCTCTTAAAGCAAAATGTGGTATTATTAATGGGGAAAAAATAAACTAAGGCAACTACAAAATCTTCAGTATAACATTAGCTTAAGGAAAAAGAATTTGAAGCAGTAATTTTTTTTCCGGTATGAAGTTTGCAACTAAGATAGTCTTGATAATGAATTCACCGAAAGGTCGTTTGATAAGACAATCCCCACCAGAGTGATGATGACGTCAGAGAGATATTATGAGACTCAGGGCTCCGAGGACAGTTGGAAAGAAAAGTGAGGCTGAAAATAAGAATTCTTTATTGAAGTAGCCAGAAGGCCAGAAGAGGGTATGAGAGAAAAGGAGAAAAGGAAAGCACACTAAACTAGGAGTCTGGAGAACAAACACGGCTCCCTATCTCTGCAGAAAACTAATTTTACACAATCTCTCTAATTGGATATTAGGATGACATTGAACAGAAAATAAAGCAGTGCTGCATCACGATCTCCTTCACTGAGAGACCAAGCAGCTACCCATGTATACAGCTCTCTTACTCCTTTCCCCACACAGGGGATATATGGTTACTGCAGACTAGATTCAATGTGTAGGCAGATCACCTTAACACCAAAAAGCCACAGCCTTGGTATCCCACCAGTCTTTATACTGTTGTAGTCACAAAAGACCAAGCCCTGCAGGCCAGTTCACAGCTGCCCCATTACAGATGCTGTCCAATAGAACAGGGATTTCACAATAAACAAGACAAAAGCATGAGTCCACATTTATCTTAACTTCACAGGTTCCAAATAAACAGTATCATGAGAAGGCAGACATAAGGTCTTTTTTCAATGTACACGTAGGTCAACTCAGATCCAATGTTTATCTTTTACTTTTAAAACTTGTACTCACATGAGATGAAATAAGAACAACCTGAAACCTAGAAGCATGTTGCCATAACCTCCAAGACCAGACCAGAATAGAGAGTATCATTTTGCTGCAATAAGTTTTTTTTAATTTGTTAAGGAGAGGGACATAGAATTTTGTATCGGAATCCTACCATATTTGAGTTATGGTTTATTAGTTTAATTATATTTATTTGTATAGGAAACAACTATATATAATTCTGATACTATAGTGTGGCTTTAATAATTCTTTCCAATCTCTTTCTTGTCTTATGCATTTCTACATTCCAAGGTCAAAAGCCCTGCAAACAGTCTATACAGTATGTAACAGGAATGGGTAAACTTTACTGTATAATCAGTCTCCATAAGGGCATTACTTCATCTCTCTCATTCACACCTCTATTCCTAACACCCAGCTGATTGCCAAGACTATGGTAGGTGCCCAACATTCGTTAAATAAATAGCATATATATAACTTAATGCTGTTGGACGTGGGTGGGGACAACATATCAAATGAAACAGTCCTAGTGAAAGCAGCTAGCCGAAGCCCTGGCAATAACAGATAGATGTATTTGTTTCTTAGTGCTACTGTAACGAAGTACCACAGATGTGGGTGGCGTAACACAACAGAAACACATTCTTTCACAGTTCAGAAGGAAAGAAGTTCAAAATCAAGGTGTTGGTAAGTTTGGTTCCTTCTTCAGGTGTCAGGAGGAGAATCTGTCCCATGCCTCTCTCCTAGCTTCCAGCAGCTGCTGACACTCCTTAGCGTTCCTTGGCTTGCACCTACATAACTCCAATCTCTGACTCCACACCGACACATGTGCTTGTGTCTCTTTTACTCTTCTTATAAGGAAAACAGTCTTGTTGGATTAAAGGCCCATCCTCCTCCAGTGTGACCTCATCTTAACTAAACTGTATGTGCAAAAACCCTATTTCAAAATAAGGTCACGCTCTGAGGTTTGGAAAAGGACATGAATTTTGGAGGGACACTATTTACCCAGTGTAGTAGACAATCAATAATACTGAAACTCACTTTACTTAAAAGCAATTAAATGTATGTTCATTAAAACAAAACACGATTATACAGTTGACCCTTGATCAACATGGGGGCTAACGCATGTATAACCTATGGTTGGCCCTCTAGATCCACGGTTCCTCCATATCCGTGGAGTCAGCCAACCACAGACCAGGTAGTACTTCAGTATTCACTATTAAAAAAAATTTGTTTGTAAGTGGACCCATGCAGTTCCAATTCGCATTTCTCAAGGGCCAACTGTATGTTGAATTGATAGACATCATGCATTATATGCAACCCTACAGAACAAGTGAAAGTAATAAAATTCAGCAGGAGTTGAATTCCATAATATAGTCCTGCTGGGTCTATGTCCATGACCTCTGGCAGAATTCAATATTTGCATTGGCCTAGATGCTTTAGAAATGGACACAGACTCGGACACAGACTCAATTCTAGCCACAGTCCTTCTGCTCTGTCAAAGACCAACCAAGATCTTCTCACTTGGTTAAACCCACCAGCACTAAAGCAGTCCAGAACAATGTTTGTCCTCTTTCTATGTCAGGGGATGGGGAGAGGATGGGAGGAGGAGAGCAGGTAATTACACATACTTCTAAATAGTATGAGACTTCTCCCCTCTACACACTAAATGACCTAAATGGCAATTCCATTATCTTAAATGTTAGAGAAAATTAAAGAATATTATTTCAGACTCTTTCTTGCCCTCTCCCAAATATCTATCTCCATCTTTATTTATTTCACTGTTTACCATGAGGAATATTTCTCCAAATAGTTCCATGGCCCATATTCCTCAATTCATGCAGATGTTTGCTCAAATATCACGTTAGCAGTTTGGATTCCCTTCTATATCATCATATGTTTATATTAACTTGCCATTCATTATTTTTTATTTATTTTTAAAATATGGAACATTATGTGTATACTTATTTATATGTTACGTATTATTTATTCATTGCTTGTTGCTCTGCAAAAATGCAAATATTCAAACATGCACGCATACAAACAAATATGACATGCAAGTAAATATTAGGCATTTTGTAGACCTTGCCTTCGGGGTGTACAAATGAATACACAGACTGTGTTGTGGCAAATATTGTTTTCTAAATACTTCTAAGAGTTAACTATGGGCTTCTATGTTCACAAAATAAAAATACTAGAACTTGTTTACACATTAGTTTGAATTTTATAGAATTTTCAGAGTCATGGCAGATATTGGTTCATTAAGCCAAAACAATGTCATAGGAGATAGGCTCGGTTATGTATTTATTATGAACCCATAATATTAAGAAGGGGAACTTGCTTGCACAATTCATTTAATCTGTCTCATAGTAAATGTTTGCCATTGTTAATTAACTGATCAATCTGACTCAATTATTGGACAGAGCAATGTAGAAACCCTTATACTTGGAGCAAATGTAGGAAATACAACATATAAAATAGATTGGGACGTGTAATGAGGGTTGTCTGCTGGATTATAAATGCTTAAATGTATTTTTCTCCCCCTCTAAGACTGAAGTTTTAATACAACTTAATGCAGGTGGATGAGTTTAGAAAATAATTTCCATGTGCCTCTACCGGCGGTTGCCTGCTAGGCACTTAAGAAGACAGCGGAAGGCTCAGCAAGCATCCAAAGCAGGTGGAGGCAGCTGGGTCGCAGCATGTGGGGTCTGAGGGAGCGGCGTGAGAGTAACCAGACTCGGCCCACAGGGCCTGAGTACACTGAACATCAGGACCTGCGGATATGCGAGGAAAGAGGGGGATGCGACCTGGGGCTCTGACACATCCCTGCGTGCTATTAGGGTCATGCTTATATGAAGACAGTGTTCTTCCAGGTGGAGGAAGAGACAGGGGGTGCGATTCGACTGATTCACATGCACTCATCTTCTCTCAAACTGCTCTGTCTGGCTTGTTCACTTGACCCTGGACAAGTCACTGAACTTTGCAGGCATGCAGAATAGCAGCTATGTACCTAATTCAGAGGTAGGCAAATGAGATCTCAGAGGAGTGTAGTGAGGACTGTTTTCAATATTTTAAAAAGAAGACTTAAAAATATATATATAAATATATTAAACTTAAATCATGCAGTGTGTCATTTCCAGAAAGGGTAGAAGAAAATGGTCAATGGTACAGGCTTTGAACTCACACAGACCTCTATTTGAATACTAGCGTTACTGCTTACCTCTGTCTCTGGCTCCTGTTTTTAAGAAAACCTCTCTGAAGCTTACATTATCTTCCCATCTCCATTGGGTTGGTACTGAGATATTTCTTTGCTTCAAATGAATAAATTAAGATAATTGCATTTAGAATATTTAGCATGTGGTTAAAAAAATGAGCAAAGGCTCATTGAACATATACTATGGGATATATAAAATTAGGTAGAGAGGTTACAAAGATTAATAAAACACAATTGTTATCCCAGAGAAGCTAATGATCTAGTGGGGAAAACAAGTACGGGCAGGTAATTTGCCAGATGGCAACTGTACCAAGAGTTAGGAACACAATGTGACACCCTAACCAAGCCTGTGACCTCTGGTGGAGGTGACACAGGAGCTACACTCTGAAGAATGTGTAGGATTTGGCCATATTGGATGCTGTCTTGGGCGCTGGCTTATTTCTAGGAAAAAAAAACTAACTCTGAAGTTCTAAAAAAATAAAAAGCAATAGAAGAAAAACAGTCATAAAGTAGAACCGAAAGATGGCTTTGTATGCAATTAATACACGTAATGGTGGCAAACGCCAGAGAGGAGAACTATAAGGCACCCTACACCCTTAACAAGCAGCCACAGGCAAGCTTTCTGTGCAAATCCTCTAATCCTATTGATCCTGCCTGGAAAGCAGTGAGGCCAGTCAGCAATGCAGAAGGGTGAAGATAGGCAGCAAGTGCACACGGCAGGCACTGCATGCTTCGGGAAACTTAATCATATAACCTTCTTCATTACTCACGAAATCACTCACTGTCAATACTCCAGCCACGGCCTCCCTGACTACTGCTGTTTAAGATCCTGTCAATCTTCTCCTGCGATTTTGCCAAACAAATTCACTCAGAGCTATTTACAGGCAGTATTATCTCTGCTGATAACATTACACCATTTGTGTAGTACAGAAACAGGAAAATAAAACTCATTCTAACCCTTTCGTCTGGCATTCCCTTTGCAAAAGGCAAAGGCTCCCTCTCGATGAGTAAGGGCTGAGGTAGAAATACAGTTCTATACTGTTGTTAAAAGCCAGAATAAGAGCCGACTTTTATTATTCCATGGAAGATTTTTGGCCTGAATCGCATAATGCCACCACTATGGTCATGACATTAACCAAGAACCATTATTGACTATCTCACTCTGCATCAGGTCATATATATGCTGTCAGGGATTCCCGTAACAACCCTGTAAATTCATTATTATCCCTCTCATGCAGAGATATATATGCACAGAGGAATTAAAAAAAAACTTCTCCAAGAAGACTATCTAGTGACAGAGAAGCACAATTTAAACCCAGGTTTGCCTGCTGCCATAGTCCTTATAATTTCCACTGCTAAGTGCATATTTAGTCAATTCTCCATATGACAACTGTTGACATAGGGATAAAATTCCTACTTACTGACTTTCAGAATTAGAGGTAAATTGACTTAACCAGTAGATCTTTTCTGAAATAGTGATAAATTAACTTTGGAGCATCCTTAGAAAATAAGAATGCTTTGCCATCATACTTAAGGGACAGTCTGAGATGTAAAGATTTCTGTGGGACGTAAACCACCCACAGAATCTATTTTGCTCTTCAATATGTAAACTGAATTTCATATTCATGCTAATTTCATCAAATTCAGTTTCAAATAGGAACTAACTCTCTAAAGTGCTTGTTTTGAGAGATGTATGCCAGCTTCTTAATAACCTAAGGTCACTGCAAAGATAGCATGTTCCTACCAACTTATTTCTTTTCCTCAATCCCAATACCCACTTTCTTTCATTTATTTGAATCCCTTGGTCAATGAACTCCAATGTCCCAACTGACTACACAATACTCCAGGTAGAATTGTGGTCATCGTTATTCTCTCTCACTCCCACAATCAATCAGTCACCATTTGACATTGTTTCTACATTCTTAATAACTCTTGAATCCATTTTTCTCATCTCCACCATTCTAGAGCTTTAATTCATTCCCTTGGCATTGACTGCATGGACAGTTTAAAGAGACTTAAATCAACTGTTCACCTTCCATGTTTACCCTCTCCCAACAGACCTCCCTTTACTATCTACCACATTAATTATTGTGAAATGATCTTGTTTAAAATGATCCAAAGTCGAAAAAGAATACATGTATATGTATAACTGAATCACTATGCTGTATACCTGAAACTAACACAACATTGTTAGTCAACTATGCTCCAATATAAAATAAAAATTAAAAAAAAAAAGCAGAAGCAAATTGTATGTGCTTCCCAGGCTCCTGAATGGGGCGATCAGGTAGTGCTAATAAAATAAATAAATAAATAAAAATAAAATGATTCAAAGTTTCCCTTCTTTTCTCAGGATAAAGTCCCGGCTTCTAAGCAAATCAGTATGGTCATGGTCTTCCCACTGCCTTCTATCCAGCCTCCTTTGTCACTTCCAAACATGCACTCACAACTCCGGGGACACCAGACATGCTTGGAATTCCTGGAAGGTATAATACTCTCCCCCTCGTATGTGATGCCCTTGAACACTGTGCTTCTTCACCTGGAAATACCTCTCCTTTGGCCAATTTCTGGTTTAACATAACTTTTTTCTCATAGCAGATGACAATCTCTTTTGCATGAGATCTTCCTTTCTTTCATAGGTAGATAAGATGCTACTTTCCTATGTCCTCATAGCAATATTTGTTTATTCAAGCCACACACTCAAGCAACAAGTATTATAGGGAACACATTACATGCCAGTCACTGTTCTACATATTGGTATTTTAGTGGTCAATAAGATAAATCCCTTACTCTCAAATAGACAAATACATAAACATGATAGTTTTTGTATCAAGTGCTTTGAAAACAGTGAAACAAAGTAATGAGATAGAAAAACCGAGGGAAGAGGCAAAGTTTGCTTTGCATTGGGTGGCCAGGAATCTTACCTCTGAGAAGGTAAGATTTGCACTGAGATCTAAATATGAGAAAAGAGCCATGTGAAGAACTGAGAAATAGCAGTCCAGATAGAGGGGACAGCAAGAGCAAAGGGTCTGAGATGAGCATGAGTTCGACAAGCTAAAGGAACTGATGGAAAACTATCACAGACTCCTAATAATATGCCACAAACTTATAGTTTCATTACATAGGAATGCCTACTCCAAACTCCATGTGGCTCTCTTTTGTTCAGAGATTCAAATCCTCAGTAGCCTGTACACTGACCGTCTATGATTTATTAGACACAAAAACAGTCGTGAAAAAAACAGAATAAATGTTTACTGCGTGTATCCCTTCTATGGTATGAGCTTCTTGAAGTCAGGAACCATATTTGTTTATGTGTCCTTCGTGGCTGTTGACCAAACTTGATACAAAGAAGGTGTTCAGTAAATTTTTTTTAAATGACTGAATGGATCAATTAATTAATGATATGGGCATAATTTAAACATTAAATTATTGTTGGCTGTTATAATTTTAACTATAAACTAATCTCTAAAATGCGTCATATGTCCTGAACCTAGCTTCACGTTACAACAGCAGAGAAATAAAATGAGAAAGAAACTAGGCAGTTTGCTCATTACCCTTTGTCCTCTTCTCACCTCACTGACCAAGGACATGGTCTCCTACTCTAGGGAGTTTGTGATTATTTGTACTTCCAGGTGGCACTGCCAAGAGCCTTGCAGGCTGTACTATTTACTGGTTAATGGCTAATCCAAAGTTTCTTTTGCTGTCACTGAGATAAATGGTACAGGCTGCAGACAAAATCAGGAATGAAGCAAATTTTTAGCAGGAGGCAAGAGAAAACGTGTGTTGTGTGGTCTATACTAAATCCCCAGTGTCTGTGTGTGGATTTACTTGAAGACAAAAATAGGAACAGGACTTTGGTGTTCATAATTCTAATGATAAAACTATTACATAGGGAACTTACATTTACAACCAATTAACAGAGGGATAAAATTATTAATTTGAATCATCCATTTTCCTCTCTCCCTTTTCTGTATGTGCTCCTAGTCCTATATTTAGTGATGATCAGGACTGATATGTTAGAGAGATGTGAATTTTATTTTTCTTGCATTGACATATGGGAATAATGAAACCCAGAGAGAGGAAGGGACATGACCACAGTTACTTAATGACTAGATGGAATGATGGAATTCTTATGCCGCTATGTTCCCTCTGATGTGTAACTCAGTTTCTTTAGCTATAAAATGGGGATACTCAGAGAATTATTGTAAGATTTAATTAGACGTAACATTTATTCTTCTGAACTGGAATCCAGAGGAATCAATTGTGTGCACCCTATATGTAATGACAGCTTAATTCTATGCTGCTAAAGATTCTCCTATTCAGAAATTCCTCTACTTGGCCCTTTATATTGCAACCAGGCTTGCTCCTAATTATTTCTAGGAAACCTAATCATAGGACACTGTAGTTTGGCAATTTGGTATGAAATGAACACTGCTCTTATCTTGCTCTTCTAACCCAATTCTCCAGTGTCACTAACGATAAATGTAGGACACACTCATATTATTCCCAATCTCATCCTACAGTCCACAAGCGGGACACTGTTTCCTTCAAATACTAAGGTAGGATACTATATTCCTGTGTAATTCTCTAGACCATCTTCCTCAGAGTTGGAAGTCTGCTTTTGAACTCTACACCTGATCATTATGCTAATGTTAAATGTTCCATCCACTCTTCAGGGCATCCACCTGGACGTCACCCACCTTCTTGAATATCTAAAAAGATGGATACGGCACAGAAGACGACTGGGAACAAAATGTAATTGGGTTTCTACTGTTTTCCAGCCACCGGACAAGACAATTTTTCTTTTTTTGCCTTTTATTTTTACTTTATTTTTTTACATCTTTATTGGAATATAACTGTTTTACAATTTTGTGTTAGTTTCTGCTGTACAACAAAGTGAATCAGCTATATCCCCATATCCTCTCCCTCTTGAACCTTCCTCCCACCCTCCCTATCCCAGCCCTCTAGGTGGTCACAAAGCATCGAGCTGATCTCCCTGTGCTATGCTGATCCCCCTGTGCTATGCAGCAGCTTTCCACTTCAAAGTCTACTGTGTGTATTAAAGAAAAATTATTGTACATCCCCAGTTAAAACTGTAAAACCCGAGGCTCAGAAAAGCTAACTATCATGCTCCAGGTAAGACATCTTTTAAAGTGTCAAAGTCACTGCACCAAGCCACTTCCTTAATGCATTTTTTTAAGCGTTATATATACTCTTTCAATCTTCACACCACCCTATGAGGTGGGTTCTTTTATTATTTTTTATTATTTTTTTAAAGATTTATTTTTTATTTATTTATTTATTTTTGCCTGCACAGGGTCTTAGTTGCAGCACACGGGATCTTTCATTGCAGCACTGGGGCTCTTCATTGCTGCGCACGGGCTTCTCTCTAGTTGTGGCATGAGGGTTTTCTCTCTCTAGTTGTGGTGCGTGGGCTCCAGAGTGCATGGGCTTTGTAGTTTGCAGCATGCAGGTTCTCTAGTTGGGGCGCACAAGCTCAGTAGTTGTGGCGGGTGGGCTTAGTTGCCCTGCTGCATGTGGCATCCTAGTTCCCAGACCAGGGATCGAACCAGCACCCCCTGAATTGTAAGGCGGATTCTCTACCACTGGACCACCAGAGAAGTCCCCATTAATGCATTTTTAAATGCATTTAATGGTCTCTGGAATTTTGAAAATAGCTGATAATTTTTTTTTAATGTGCCAAATAAATAAGATTGACAAGACTGGCCTTTCAATGTGTTTTATTTTCTAAATGCGTTGACATCTTTACAGTTGACATTCGGCGTTGGGTAATAAGTTAAAAGTCTTGAGTACTTTGATAACATAATGCTGTACTTTTTAGTAAACATTTGCCACCATTCAGCTTTCACAACCTCTCATTCACTTTGTTAATTTTAACCTTAAAATATTCCGCTGACCATTTGTTAATTTTCTTTAGGTCACCCTGATACATAACCTATGTTAATTTTTTTTATCATTCTCTGAATAAAAATAACTCCTTTTACATAAAATTTAAAGAGTAAAATAATCTTCAGGAAAAGGAAATGACAAAACTATTGAAAAGGTAAAGACATGAAAGATAGCATAAAGAAGGAAATATGGGAGTTTGAAGACGGTTTAGTGATGGAATTCAACCATTCATTTCGGGTATTTTTTAGTTTTTCCTCTTATATGTTTTTATGATTTTTTATTGGAGAATAATTGCTTTACAATCTTGTGTTAGTTTCTGCTGTACAACAAAATGAATCAGCTATACGTATACATACATCCCCATAAGCCCTCCTTCTTGAGCCTCTCTCTCACCACCCCCCCCCATCCCACCCCTCTAGGTCATCACAGATCACCGAGCTGAGGTCCCTGTGCTATACAGCAGCTTCCCACTAGCTGTCTATTTTACACATGGTAGTGTATATATGTCAGTGCTACTCTCTCAATTCATCCCACCCTCCCCTTCTGTTCATTTAGTTCTTAGGTAAATTTATCAAGCATGTATGAAAAATTTACTATGTTCCATGTCATAAGCAATAGATTTAAAAGTGGATTAGCTATATCTCTTGCCTTCAAAGAGTTTACCATATAGTAGGAAAAAAAATGAAAGCATACAAGCTCAATAAATATTGCGACTTACCAAAAGCTTTTCCTTTTGCTTACCATGCTGGCTTCTGTTGCTACACTCTCTTTTGCTACCTACTTAATATTTTGCATATCTAACTAGATTTCTTCCCATCACCTACTGCTTGAACTACTCTCAAGCACCTGTCTCACTCCAAATAGGTTTTTTGTCTCTCATCCCTAACTCTTCCAAATGACCTTTCTCTTGACAGCTTTTTGCTAAGCCAGAACTAAGCTTTGGCAACCTCATATTTTTGCTAAGCACTGCCCTTGGGTTGAGTTTCAGTTCCAGGATCTTATTCCTGAGATTCTGTGTACCCAGAAAACTTCTGAGTTTAAGCCAGAGAAACAAGAGATGAACTAATTTAGTCTTTTGTCACTCAACTGCTGTGACTATTCTAAGCTTGGATTCTATGCAATTCTGTTATAAACTGACCAAGTTTGGTGGTAGGGTTAAGGGCACAGTGAATAGGGAATGAAGCAGAGGGACAGATGGACGCTTTAAGAATCCTTCAGGGGTCTGCTGCCTCAGTTAAGACTTAGGGCAGAAAATGGAGATATGCAGCCACAGTACTTAAGGAGAAACACTATTAGCAGGAAAAAAGTAGTAGCAAGCATGAATGCATTCACCTAACTTGACTTCAGGGGTGAGACCAAGAGTATCTATTGGGGCAGCAGATCTGCCTGCTCTGCCTGTCTTCATGAAAACCTTTCAGTGAGCAAATATATGCTTCAAAATTCAAATAATCAAAGACTTTTCTCCTCACATAAATTTAAAGAGTAAATTTAAGAATGCTTCTGTCCTAATGATAATAAGTGGTTTAAACCAATGAAAGTCATAACTAGATATACACTTGAGGCAAGAGACTATTTTATTGACTTTTGTATTTTAAACACCCATCACAGTGATCAACAGGGGAAAAACATTTGATACAATTAGTTTCATACATAATAATAGATTTCAATTAGTAGAAAACCTAAGGGGCAGACATACCTTGAAACCTAGAATGTGAGAACTGGAAGAGATGTCTAAGGTAGCCAAATATTGGGTATGTAAATATACTTTATCTAGATTTTCAATGTCCATAAAGTAAGAATAACTGCCCGAAGGGCTGTGTGTCTTTAAGTACTACTAGGAGAGAAAGAAACAGGAGTATTAGTTTGATATGTTGGCTCTTCCTAATTCTTGTCTTATGTCCCCACTGCAAAGGTTTTAAAGTAAAATAATTATTTACCTGAGTTCATCTAATCATTAAGAGCATCAATTAGAATCTAGGTTTTGCTTTCTTTTTAATCTTTCTCTTTAAAGCTAAATAATGAGATTGAGAGGAAAATAAAATGGAGATAGTAAGAGTGTCTACTTAGCAGATTTGTAGTCGCATTGGACATACTGAATGTAAAACACCCGGTGTAAAGTTAGAACTCAGCTGTCACTATTATCAACAATGAAAACATGAACTTGTGCTCAAGGATTTTCTAAGTCATAGTTGACATTAAGTCAAGAGAGATGAACTGTACCAATTCTTTCCGGGGCTACTGAACAACAACTGCCTCTGTTTCCGGAGTGCAATCTTGGCTAAGATCTGCTGGGAAAGTGCCATCTGCTCTTCCATTGCCTGCATATAGAAAAAGGCCCTTAGTTAAAGCTCATTTGAAAAGGAACCACTGAGGAGGTGTGTGGCTAGAGCAAAGGCAAAATTGAGGAGAACAAAAACCACTGTGTTGCTTCTCCAAGTTTTGCCTGGGGGTAGCATCCTAAATCTTAAGTGACTAAGCCTGACTACAAAGAGTGGTCATAGCCAGGCTGCATGTACAACTTGGAGAAATCTGTTAACTGCTATGGCTATTTCTCTTTCTTGTGGTTTCACTGAAAAGGTATTCTACCTGTGCTTCTGAGACTTAAATTCTGTAACCAAACCCATCAATGCCTATTGCTGGGGAAGAAAATAAAAAAAGAAGTCTAGCTGAACTAAGAACTAAACTGACATGAAGAAAGAAAATAAGTGCTTTGGTGCAGATGAAGCTAAGCCGTGCATGGCAGCAAATACTCTGAAGATATTGATGCCTGCACTGTGTCAAAAAAAAGATGACTAATAGAGTGTGTCCCTCCTCCGTGCGGGCCTCACTCTGATCATCTGGAGGGCTCATTTTATGCATGGGATATCACATTTAATATCTTCAATCATGGTGATAAATTGACCGTAAGAAACTGGCAAAATCTATTATCAATAGATATTATATTTCTGGGGCTACGAATAACATAGGATTAAAGAGTTTGCTTTGTCCAGGTGCTAGCTACAAACAGAAGGTACTAACTGCATTTTGGGGCTCTTCTTAAAATTAATTTCCCTTTTGGAGTCAGAGAAAGTTCATTGTATATATTAAAAATTGGGATGATTTTCTTTAATTGAAATATCTACAATCTATGTCCACACTCTCTTGATGCTCAAAGAGATTTTCGTTTAAGTCTAGCTCTACTATATACTAGCTGTCGTAGAATTCAGCAGGACACTTCAGCTTGCAAGGCTTCAGTTTCCTCATTTGCAAAATGAGGTTAAAGTTATTTATCATGACTTGTTCACAGGTCTTAAGCAGAGGCATATACATGAGGCATGAAAAATATCTGCCGACCACAAAGCCCAATATAAATGAAGCAACTAAATTAATTCTTTATAGTTTGAGGCTTATAATGTCAATTTCTATACCTATCCATATGTTTACTCATTTCTACATCGATATTTAATGCACATCTGGTTCCATACTAGTTTCTATAACATCTACACACAAACATTTGCTTGATTCTCTAATAATCATGTGAGGTACGACTTTCATTAAAATCAGGCTGCTTATTTTCAGTTTTTACCCAAAGTTAATCTGGTATTCAAACCTCTATCTTACAACAGAGCCAGGAATCCAGATTATATTTTATTTGTTGTGGTAGCTGATGTCAAAGATTGAAAGTTGCTTTGTCAGTACTATAGGAATTATGCACCTATAACTTTTCAATATAAATTTTCATCCTAGAGGTCTTGTGAAAAAACCTTTCTACATACCTGAGTGGTACTTGGGAGTCATGCCCTATTTCTAAAACAAAATTTCAAGTAGAGTGTTCACTGAAGAGCAGACCAGAGATAAAGATGTTTAGGAATAATATGCT
The DNA here is from genome assembly GCF_963455315.2 of Globicephala melas. Classification (NCBI taxonomy): domain Eukaryota; kingdom Metazoa; phylum Chordata; class Mammalia; order Artiodactyla; family Delphinidae; genus Globicephala; species Globicephala melas. The sequence goes on from NC_083332.1 coordinate 39,465,303, forward strand.
TAGTTGTTACATAAAATGCAGTGAACCCAGCAGTGTTTCAGTGTTTGTTTTATTTTTTTCCTTCTCAAAGCCAGTGTTTATACACAAAAATCTTGGAATACTCTTGTTTTCATTTCATCTGCTGCAGCTTTTCTAGGATCACCACTGCCTTCCAAAAGCAAGTAAAATGCCTAAGATTATATTAATTTGCATTACATGACATAACCTGTTAAGAGGACAGATAATTTTTGGTGACTAGGCAGTTGTTTGCATTCTAACATCAGGAATTACGTTTCATCATAAGTATAATGGTCTACACATCAAATCTGAATGATTTTTCAGGAATTGAATTTTAAGCCACCTAAAGCCCCCGTCTTGGTAGTTAGAATAAGGTCCCCATTTCCAATTCTCAGTCCTACATTCTGAGAGGGGTTTCAATGCACATGCAGGAGTGGAGCATGTGATTCATTCCTAGACAATCAGAACTTTTGCAACTTCCTTACCACAGTGATTCACTCAGATATGGGTATGTGATCCAATGACCGCCAACCAAATTCACTAAAACTTTTTCCTTAAATCTGACAGGAATGATTCATACTGTTTCTGCAAAAATTCTGAAAGCATTTAGGCTGGTGCATTTTTGACACACTGACACAGTAAGGAGAGCCAAGAGAGAGAAACTAGGTCAACAACATTTTCTACAACATTTTGTCATGAAATTTTTCATATATACAGAAAAGAGGAAGCTATTCACAATAATCACCTAACTGCCCGTCACCAAGATTCTAACATGAACATTATGCCATAGGTAGTTTTTCCTACACCTAACCATCTATTCATCCCTTTCTCCAATCACCAACCCATTTAGATTTTTGAGCCTATCAAAGTAAGTCACAAACTACTTTGATAAAATTTCCTGAGCCCCTGTATCTATCTATGATGGAAGGCAGAACTTCTGCTGAAATTTCAGTTACATTAACCAATAAATCCCTTTTTCATTAAGCCAGTTTGATGCGAATGACATAATGAGTTTTTAAATGAAATACGGAGTTTTTTAAATGGCATAGGGAATTTTTTAAATTAATAGTTATACATAATTCTGTTACTGGATTGTTTTCCTCCGTTTCTCACACATCCATAGAAAGTGTGAATAATGAAGAATATTGGTCAAAAATTATCCCAACATTTTACGGACCCTCAGAATCTATTTCCACAAGCCAATCCTGAAATATATACATTTATTTTCAAAAACCTCTCCATTTGGTTAAATTTATTTTCACGAGCCAATACTTTGTCTTAATGTTATAAGGAAAGTTTGTTGTAAATGGTTTTAGTGAATGTTACTGCAGAACGTTTTCTAAATTACTGTAAGTATACTTGGGAATTGCAGCAGTTACCAGTGTCTGCTAATGAGATGGAGTTTACACTAAAATTTTCAAAGCCTACAATTCATAATGGATCACGAAGAGATTGTAAAATATCAAATATTAGTTTAAATGACTTCTAACAATAAAATTACTGCCTGGGGATTTTCCCAGTACTGAACTCCAAAAACTTAAAAAAAATCCTGGCCAAAGAGCTCCTAGAAATATATTTTAATGTTCAAAGCCAATGTTTTAATGTTTTGAATACTTCTATATTTCTTAATAAATATTTTACGAGCTTTCACCACTGATGCTATTTAAGCATGTGATAAACCTGCATAATAATTAGTATAGCACTCTCAATGAAAAGACAGAAGGGTTATTTTAAAAAACCACAGATGTTGTACAGGCTATCAAAGTAAAATCAACATAAATGCATGAGTCTCCAGTCATGTTCACTAGGGTTACTGATTGTAAATGGCTGGAAGTCAGAGGTCATTTGTGCATTTCTTTCTTTATCTCTAACTTAGTTTTTGCATACGAAAATTCAATGGGCCTTTTACACAAGCTAATCATTTCATACATGAAAGCAGTTGTCAGTAGCACTTGGAATTTTCTATCCATAAGCTGGTTCTTTCCATGTAGCATAAAGGATGCGTTCTACTGCATTGATAGACATAATGCATTTTTGATATAGTTATTATTTAACGTCTGCTAACTGTATCAGGCGGCAATCTAAGTACATGCTATGGCTTAGTATATTTATTTTTTAAAAAAATATTTTATTGTGGAAAGAATAGGAACATGAGATCTACACTATTAAAATTTTAAGTGTACACTAGAGTATTATTGACTATAGGTAGAATGCTGTACAGCAGACCTCCAGAGCTTCTTTATCTTCCTTAACTGAAACTTAATGCTCATTCATTAGTAATACCCCATTTACCCCTCCCTCTGGCCCCTAGTAACCACTATTCCACTCTTTGATTCTATGAATTTGACTCTTTTAGATACCTCATATTAAGTAGAATCATCCAATATTTGTCTTCCTGTGACTGGTTTATTTTACTTAGCATAACGTCTTCAAGGTTCGTCCATGTTGCTGCATACTGCAGACTTTCTTTTTTAAGTTTGTGTAGTATTCCACTGTATGTTTATACCATATTTTCTTTATTCATTCATCTGTCGATAGATATATAGGCTGTTTCCACATTTGGGCTATTGTGAATAGTGCTGCGATAAATATGGAAGTGCTAATCTCTCTTTGAGATTCTGATTTCAAACCTTTTGCATAAATACTCCAAAGTATGATTGCATGATCATACAGTAGTTCCATTTTAAGTTTCTGAGTTACCTCCATACTGTTTTCCATAAAAGCTACACCGTTGCCTCTGCACACCAAAGGAAATAATCAACAGATTGAAAAGGCAACTTATGGAATGGGAGAAAATGTTTGTAAACCATGTATCTGATAAGGGGTTAATTATACAGTATCCAAATAATTAATAATATCCAAAATATATAAGGACCTCCTATAACTCAATAGCAAAAAACTAATAACCCAATTTTAAAAATGAGCTAAGACCTTGAATAGATACTTCTCCAGAGAAGACACACAAATGACCAACAGGTATCTGAAGAAATGGTCAATGTCATTAATCACCAGAGAAAGTGCAAATCAAAGCCACAATGAGAGATTACCTCACCCCTGTCAGGATGGTTATTATCAAAAAACAAAATATAACAAGCGTCGGCAAGAATGTGGAGAAAATGGAACTCCTGCACATTGTTGGTGAAAATTATTATATTTAATTTTTCACTACAATCTTCTAAGATAACTACTAATTCCTCCATTTTACAGATGAGGAAGCAGAGGTAAAAAGAGTTTAAATAACTGATTCAAGATCACACAGATAAAAATTGTGATGTATTTGATTCCAAAGGCAATGATCTTTACAACTGTGTTTTTCAAATAGAAAAACAGGGGGACCATCAAGAAGATATCTGTGAGCACTCTAGATGCCAAAGACACTTGGTGTGAAAGATAATTTATTTGATGTTAAAAGCCAGGCACTGTCTGCCTATGAGCACATCAGTCTCCTGCAGGTGCTGATGTGAATGGCAAAAGCTGGTTATAATGTGGTCATCCACAGGATCTTAACAGTCCTTAATGTAAAAATAATGCCCTATAATAGAAGTCCAAACATTATATAGAGAACTGGAGGACCCCTTTAAATACAGACACTTAGGAACCTAGACTGAGTCTGAAAATATTCCAGAAAGAACTGTTGTGAAGGTCAGAGTAAAAATGCAAGAGCTCTGCACATTACAAATCCTCAATAAGTGGGAAATGCTCATTATTTAGTGTTTTAAAAATAGCAGCCAAAACCAGGAATTGTTTTTCTTGAGGGTGTTTTGAGAGGGGATAAAAAAGCAAACTATTTCTGGGTGAATTAAAACTGGCCAGTCTGTCTTTTGTTCCTTTGAGCCAGACATTTTGACAGGCTGACATAATTACACTGTCTTTTTCTCTACTTTTATAAGCTTATCTTCCAGATGCACCAACTTTGTGACCCTGAGCTATGAGGAGAGGACTAAAATGAGCTGAGAGCTGGTGAGGAAAGATATTCTCTGTTATGAAGTTAGGATGCTCAATGAATGAATGAACTTGTCAGACAGTTGTTTACAAAACTCCACAGAAGACCTTAAAAATAGTCACAGGATTAAAAAGATAAACACATCCCTGGACTGTTTCCTTCCCCCTTATTGGTTTATATGCCATTTATTCCAGATGAATCAACTTTATAACGCATGTTTTGTGTTTTGTTGGTTTCTTTGTCTTAAATACACTCTAGTCTGACAAACTAGTTTAACAACTGCCTCTTTCAGGGGAACCCAGTGTGAGATGGAGTGTAGTACGTGTTTTTTTCAGAAGTACTATGTAATTCAGTGGTTCCACAATGTGTTTATTAAACACCTACTATGTGCCAATACTTGGCTAGTCTCTGTGGATACAATATAGAACCAAAAGAGTGTATTCTCTGCTGCCGTGAAATTTATGATTAAGGTTTAAAAAAAAAAAGAGACAACACACAAATATTGCCCCATCTTCAGCTAAACCCTCTCTCTCTCAAATTCTAAAATAAAGTATTTTATTCAAGATCAAGGGAAAGTGAATCATAGTCATTTAGAATATTAAATCTGGAAAAGAGTGAAATGTTGGGATGGCAAACGTCTATCAGGCAAGATGCTGCTCTGCTGCTCCACCAATACCCATGGCGGACGTCGTTAATTAGCCCCTGCAATCTTCCTCACTGCATCTCTGCGTAGACTGAAACTCTGTCACAACATGGCTTTCTAGACGGATGTTCTCAACTGCTGGAAAAGACATACGAGACCTGTCCTTCTTTACTACTCTTAATGTACTTTACTTGATCCCATTTGCCATCAGTTATAACTGACATGTAGGAAAATCTAATACGTCACCCCAGGTGACTCCGTTTAGCAGGTGTAAAGCTGGAACCTGGGTCTACATAGCCTATACCACAATGCAATACTCTCTTCTATCCCATTATCCACCCTCAGCTCACTGTCATGGAGAACCACAAAAATGGAACATGTCCTACAGAATATATATGTTTTGGAGAAGGAGAGGAGATTTTATGCTTGTATACTGAAGCCAGTGTATGGCTTTCTATTTTTTCTTCTTTTTCTTTTCTCCTTCTGCTTCTGCCTGGTGTTGTGAGAGAAAAGAAGACCTGCCTCCTTGCCCAGAGGAGAATTCCTAGATCTATTGCTTAGTGCCAAGTCTTAGAATCATGTTCAATCACATCTAATTCTCAAGCTCAGAATTTAATGTGGCAGTTAAATATGGTGGATGAATCTGCCTCTTATATGACACAGGATATTTTTACAACAAAAATTGTTCCCATTTTCACTTAGGTCTCCCACTTGAATTTTACATTCTACATACAAGTGAAATCAGCCCCATATTCCCATTGTTGTTGTATAATTGAAGAAAATTAAATGAATGTATTTTTATATTGTGGTTGTACTCTTCAAAAATTCTTCCAAAACATAGTCCCAAACCAGCACAAATGTCTTAGCAGCTGCAGTTAGAAAGCTCCTTAGAGAGCTGAAGTAATTGTCTTCCAGAATCCAAGAAACCATTGTCAAAAGTACTGAAAAAAACTTGAGTCAATTCATTTAATCTAAAAGCCACACTGTAAGTTTCCATTCTCATTCTCAGGGACATCAAATAACTAACACTTAGTATTTAGTATTGGAGGAATCTCATAATCAAATTTCCCAATAATAATGCCTAGCACATGTTTTTTCCCCCCTATTTTAACAGTATTTGAGTTTTTACTTCCACATCTGTATAATGCACATGTATAAATAAGGTCACCCAAAGAATAAATGCTTAAGATGAGATTAAATCCTAGATATGTTCATTCCAAAGTCTGGATTATACCATCATCTGTTTTGTATACAGGTAGATGAAAGGGTGTCTTCCTTATTTTCTTCCTTTGTTCAGGTATGCATTAATGGGGCATGTGCTAGAGTATTTGATGGGTCTGATTTGCTATACAGACTGATAAATATTGTGCTCATTAGCTAAATAAGAGAGCCACAAAACAATACACAAGATGCCAGAGTCTGATTCGAATGGGATCTTCCTCTACCATGTATACAAATATCCTATCAATTTCTAATGCTCTATATGCTTATATTCAAAAAATGCTTTTCTTCTTGCCTTCTAAGGCAAACAGATTCTTCTAAGGCAAACAGATTCTAAGATAGCTCCTATGACCTCCACCTCCGTGTACTCATGACTTGTGTAATCCTCTCCCCTAGAGTGCGAGCAGGGTCTGTGACTTGCTTCTAACAAATACAATAGGACAAAGGTGATGAGATGTCTCATCCATGATAATTTTATATACAATTTTTTCCCTTGCTGCTAACAGACTCTCTCTTGCTCACTTAGAGGAAGCAAGAAGCTATGCTGGGAAGGCCCATGTGGCAAGGAATCAGGGTATATTCCAGTCAGTGGGTGTACATGCAAGAAACTGAGTCTCTCAATCCAACAGTCCACAAGGAACTGAAGGCTGTCAAAACGATGTAAGCCTGGACATGGATCCCTTCACACTCCAGCCTCAGATAAGACTGCATCCCTGGCCAAAATGCTGATTTTTAAGCTTGTGAAACACTGAAAAGAAGACCTGACTAAGCTGTGCCTTGACTCCTGGCCCACAAAACCGTGTGAGATAATGTGTGTTGCTTTAACACGTTAAGTTTGTAGTAATAAGGTTAGGAAGCAAGAGATAAGTAATATCCCTTTCAAACTTAATTCTTTGATAGATGAGGAAAGCAATAAAGAAGCACATGAAATAGGAAATATAGCTATAGAAAAAGAGAGTTTGGGGGATCTTAAGCAAACCTCTGTGGGGATCAAGAGGTTCTACTCTGAATTAATCAAAGAAGTGCATATTTTTCAAATGCTATTTTGAGAATTATAAACAGATAAACAGATACCTTGATTAAAGTGATCAGATCTAAATCTCCAATGCTCAGTGTAATATTTGGGCCACTCTTGGCCTCACCAAAAAACACTTGCCTGTTCATCCTGCCTCTTTGGCTACACTCAAGCCCATGCCTGCACGTTCCATGCAACATGACCTGCTTTAGTACACATTGGGGAACAGGAAAACTCCTCTGGGGTTTGCCATTTTTCAAGGTTAAAAAGAAGGAGGAATCAGAGCATAGAATTTTAAGTTAGATTCACTAGCCATGTGGCACTAAACCTATAAAAACTTCTTTGGTGACAATTCCAGATTGAAGGCGACTGAGAAGGCATGACAACAAGGTGCAATGTGTGACGGCACATTGGACCCTTCTGTCATGAAAAACATAGTGAGATAATCAGTGAAACTTGAATGAGAGATGGATAAGATGGTAGCTAACATATGAATATTAATTTCCTGACTTGCTATTTGTGATGTGGTTACGTATTAGGGCAGCCTTGTTCGTGAGAGACAGACATAGCAGTATTGATGGTAGTAGACTGCTGCTTGCAATCAGGTTGTTTCAGGAAGAGTAAAAAAGTACTGTTCTGGCAATCATTCTGAAAGTTTTAAATTATGTCAAAAGATAGAGAAAAAGTGTGTTCATTTGACAGTGTTTATGTGACCTCTAGCTTAACTGGGTGTTTCTCAGGGGCCAGGTGTCCTACTAAGCACATTATATATGTCTATTAATTTATACTGGACAACAATGTTATTAGACAGGCACTATTATTAACTCTATTTTATGTATGGAGGAACCGAGGCAGAGAGGGTTATGAGTATCACCTACGGTCATCCAACTAGTAAGTGTCAGAAAGGGGAATCTTACTCAACCCATGGAATTCCAGGCCCTACGATTTTTTTTTTTAATTAATTTTTATTCAGGCCCCTCGTTTTTAACCACAATGTTTGGTCATAGACTGAGGAGAGGCAACAAACCCCGTCAGTACAGCAATGTAGCTCCAGCTTAAAATCTTAGATAGTTCATATTTATAAATCAGATTCCTTTTGTTCTGGTCAGCTAATGTCACCAAATACTGACTTTGTGGTAGGCGCTGTTCTTGGTGTGAGATGAGATCCAAAGTATATTTAAATAAATACATACTATCTAATTACATAAATGAAGGAAGAATATGTAGGAAATAGTCAGAAACTAGAAAACACAAGAGGAGATGGAGGTTATAGCTTGTGGTAATAAGATCATAGGACACATTCAAGTCAGCATGACAACCTGGGTAGGTTACCATGCTCTGGGATTTGGAAATCTTTGGTTCTTTGTCAAGCTCTACAGTTCATTAGTGTAGTCACTAAGAAAGTAGGTGAAGTCTTCTGTACCTGTATCCTCACTGGGAAAACTAGGTAATAATGCTAACCCAGAGTGTTAAAAGATTAAGTTTAAATTCACCAAGCATCAATACTGACACATAGTATGTGCTCACTGAATTCTAATTTTGCTTGATTCACTTTCTTAAATTTTTGAAGACATAGTTCTTCCCTGATAGGAAGGAAAAAGGAAACTGGGCCTCATGTGATTTTCAAAATTGGGAATTTGTTATTTCTCTAAAGTATTTTATATCCCTCCCCTTAACACTTCCCTTTCTGGCACATTCATCTGGAGTCTGGCATGACAACTATTTAGAATATCATCTGCAAAGGTTGATGTAGAAAGAAGAATAACAGAATAGTGTGTGAGTCTGTTAATGAGGGATGAGAATAAGTCAAGGATAATGTGCTAACCAGTGACCCTAGGACCATGAATGAGCCCTTCTCTTCCTGGTGTTAGCATCCATTGCTCTGCCACAGAGCAGAGCTACTTTGGCTACCTGAATTAGAAAATGGTATTAAGCCATTTTGCAAATCTCAGCCAGCCCTTAAGAGGAGTGGTTCCAAAATTCCAAGCCATTTTTTTTTTTTTTTGTAGCTGGGTTTTCAAAGTCTTTTTAGTTTATTATAATTTATGAATAATGAGTAGAGCCATTTCCCTCTTTGGTTACTTCCATCTATGTGTTTCAATGTCATTCCCAGCTCTGAGTATTTAACTCTAATTTCTCACTCAGTGACAAAACTCCAGATTTGTTGGAACAATTTCGGCACTCAAAATGAAACAGGCTCCTTATATTACTGTGAAGCAAGATACCCAGAAGCCCCTATGAATTTCCTATTTCCATATGCACCAGATTTTCACATTCTGAAATGTTTCTTACGGGAACACGAGAAAACAGTTATAATTAAACTTAAGTAGAGAAACTATATTTAACACACTCTCTGGGATATATTTTGGAGAAGTGGCCTTGAAGGCAAATCCTACATTAGCAGGCACCTGGGGGTCCCAGAGTCAGAGGGGTACCTCTCCCACCCCTTCCCCCCATCAGCTTGATCTTACGTCTTTAGTAAGCAAAACAAAAAATGCTTATTTTGGGCAAGGACAAAGAAAAAAAAAAACTTTGTTTTGCCCATGTCTACATCTGACTTTTAAGCAATGCATACATTTTCCCTGGCTGAGACAGAAGTAGATTTGCATTCATTTACAAAAATGCCATCTTACTCAGGAATTAAAGCAAAGAATTTGCTAAAGAATCATCTGCTACTTGCTTTGTGGAAGGAGGTAAAACAATCATTACATTCTGAGGAAAAGAAAGACAAGATTTATCTATTGCCCATCCTCTCCACTCTTACTTGCTCCTGGATCCAGGAAAAATAATTTTGTTAGTCAATTACTCACACCTATTTATTAACTTGTTGTAAAAAATCACCTATTTCGTTGTAACAAATTATCACAAAGTCAGTGGCACAAGTTTATTATCTTATACTTATGGAAGTCAGAAATCCAAAAGTGGGTCACACTGGGCTAACATCAAGGTGCCAGCATGGATGTGTTCCTCCTAGTGGTCCTGGGGGAATATCCATTTTCTTCTGTCTTCAAACCCACAAGTCTAGCATCTTCAAATGTTTCTCTGATTCTAATCTCCTCTTCTGCCTCCTTCTTCCATTTATGAGGGCTATTGTGATTATTGGGTCTACCTGAACAATCGAGGGTAGTCTTCCTATTTCAAGGTCAGCTGATTAGTATCCTTAAGTCCATCTTCACCCTTAATTCCCCTATACTACGTAACATAACATCTTCACAGCCTCTGGGGATTAGGACATAGTCATATTTTGGTGACCATTATTCAGCCTACCATACTTATCAACCAAAAGTTACCTGATTTCAGTTTAATCATTTAGAATGAATGTGGTCAGTTGTGCTATAATGAAAGAGTAATATAGAGAAGGAAAATGCATTTGCCTTCAGTGAATTTAAATTCATTGAGTTTACTCTATTATATCATGCAGCTTCCAAGTGAAATATGAGGATAGGTGAGTTTGAACGTCACTGGGAAAAAGAGACTTAGGTTTTTGCCTTATTTTAACTGAGTGATGCCCTTGCACAAACAACTAATATTCCCCTTCATTTCATTCACTTATCTGAAAAAAGAGTGAAACGTGTTTTGATTGTAAAGGTATTTCGTGATCCATTTTAAGTTGTGCTTTATCTAAGAATTCCGCACGGTAAGTAGAAAAAGAAACATCTAAATATGAAACTGTATTTTCGCAAAAGAAGACGTACCTGAAAGGTAGGGAGCCTGATTCTAGTTTAACTCTATTTCTAGAATTTAAATATGTTAACTCTTTAAGGGTATATTGATCATAATGAGCATTTTAGTCTCTAATATATGGGTTATAACTTATAGGAAATAAATGAATTTGCCACATATTTTATTTTGAATAAGGCATTAAAAGAATTTAATTATGGCTGTATCAACTGCCATAATATAAAGTATGACAATGAGAATCTACAATTCACAAACACACAGAGAAATATAGATGGATCTCACAAACATAATGTTAGGTGAAACCAGACACAAATAACTATGTACTAAAAATAATGCATTATGTGATTCTAATGTTATAAAATGCAAAAGAGGTCAGAATGGTGGTAGCTTTTCAAGGGTTCAGAAACTGAAAGCAAGCACAAGTGGGAATGATTCTGGGGTGCAGGCAATATTTGTTTCTTGATGCTAATGCTGCCTGCATGAATGTGTTTAGCTACTGAAAATTTACGGTGTTGCACCCTTATAATATGTATACTTTTCTGTATGTATATGCTATTTTCATAAAATGTTTTAAAAATCGGTTTACCCAAAGATGAGAAAATATATAAATTCACCATTATATAAACCATAAATATTAAACACCGCACATACACTTTAGTCATCTTAGTCACCAAGAATTTATCATTCACAAACATTTCCCTAAATCATAAAAAAAAGTATCATGCAGCAATTTAAATGTATTTTAAAATCTGTATTGAGAAATATTTATAAATCTGAGAGACTCCTGTGGGAAAGTCAACTATCTCCATGGGTGAAAACAGTATCTGAGAACCAGAAGGGCAGAATTGTGATACTGTTCTTTTAATAAACATTGTTCATTTCATTTCTTCTTCTTCTCCTCCTCCTCCTCCTGCCCCTCTTCTTCGCTCCCCCTTCCCTCTTCCCCTTCTTCTTCTTTTTCTTCCCCTCTCCCTCCTCCTCATCCTACTTCTTCTATCATTCGTTTTCAAATTTCTATCTCAAGCTGAACTGGGGTATCACTAAAGCAAGTGAACTTTTTCTCTTGTAATCAATTAAACTGTCATAACAAGCAACGATTTTCAAAAGGCATGTCTTCTTAAGGACAGTCTCCATGACCCTGCTCTAATGTGTGGACAGGCCAATATACCACTGATCTGCCATTCACAGTCCAGTATATCCCACAACCAGGGTATGTTACCGCGGAAGACCAAAATCACTTCCTTTTAATACATTCCAAGTGCATGCATGATTAGGTAGACATCGATGTAAATGATCTTCTGTTCTCTCATGAGTATAATAAAACACACATATTTCATCTGGGGCTTTTGCTTAAAATGATGGCTATTATGTGGGCTAACGTAGGCCAAGTGATTCTTTATAGGATCAGCAGACTAGTTTCAAGGAGGCAGGCAATCTCTCAAAGAGAGCTAGTCTTTCATACGTAAGGAGATGAAAAAAGAACTCTCCATGATTTGAGACACAGAGGATGTTAGGTCTGAGTCCTAAACTTAGCTATAATGTGAGAAGGCTGGATAACATGATTTTGGGGTCCATGCACACGTGTATGTGTGCATCAATGAAACCATAGAACCTCTTCCTACAATAAAGATTACAGGAGCAAATAACACATTCTATGCGGCCTATAGTGTTCAAGATATTAAAGAATTTTCTACAATCTTGGCTGTTCTTTTCTTGTTAGACTCTACCTTTTCATCAGTGAAGAGTGATGAGAATCCAGCTTATAGTAGCTGATCAAAATCTGTGTTAAATCACAATGCAGCCCAATGTTAAAATATCCAGGGGGACTTAAAGGAACTTATGACGAGTATTCTTTACAATGCATCCATCGTCCTCTATTTACAAAGCATTTGTTGTGATTCACCATGTTCAAAAAGTACCATACGACCCAGCAATCCCACTACTGGGCATATACCCTGAGAAAACCATAATTCAAAAACAGTCATGTACCAAAATGTTCATTGCAGCTCTATTTACAATAGCCAGGACATGGAAGCAACCTAAGTGTCCATCAACAGATGAATGGATAAAGATGTGGCACATATATACAATGGAATATTACTCAGCCATAAAAAGAAACGAAATTGAGTTATTTGTAGTGAGGTGGATGGACCTAGAGTCTGTCATACAGAGTGAAGTCAGAAAAACAAATACCATATGCTAACACATATATATGGAATCTAAGAAAAAAAAAAAAAAGAGGTCATGAAGAACCTAGGGGTAAGATGGGAATAAAGACACAGACCTACTAGAGAATGGACTTGAGGATATGGGGAGGGGGAAGGGTAAGCTGTGACAAAGTGAGAGAGTGGCATGGACATACATACACTACCAAACGTAAAATAGATAGCTAGTGGGAAGCAGCTGCATAGCACAGGGAGATCAGCTTGGTGCTTTGTGACCACCTAGAGGGGTGGGATAGGGAGGGTGGGAGGGAGGGAGATGCAAGAGGGAAGAGATATGGGAACATATGTATATGTATAACTGATTCACTTTGTTATAAAGCAGAAACTAACACACCTTTGTAAAGCAATTATACTCCAATAAAGATGTTAAAAAAAAAAAGTACAGGTATTTAACAAATGGTTGAAGATAACTCACCATGCAGTATCCCCTTTAAAGTCTCCAGAACAATGTTCATTTAAAAACATTTTCTACTGAGGACCTACTGTGAGTCAGACATGTTCAAAGATATAGGCATTTAAATACAAATATGTATCATCCTTCAACTGGAGATACTCCCCTGTCCACCATCTGCCTTGAAATCACATGGTGTGGACCCCGCACTTCCGTCAAACACTGCTGAGTGGCTCTATCCTTCCCAGCAAAAAAATCTCAATTTGGCCATGAAAACCAGCCATAACTATTCTCAACTTAAACTTGCCCTCTACCTTCTGGTGGTCTGGCAACATATTTAGCAAATGTAGCACAATCCAAGGACAAATCTTAAATTCTTTGGAAAACCTCCAGTGGCTTACCAGAAAACATTCTTTGCTAAAATGGACAGTCCTTGGCAGGCATGGGATTTGACCACTCTAACATTTTGCTTTTCCATCTGGTCCTTAGCTGATGGATAAGAAGGGAAGAGGCCTTAATATAGCCTTGAGACAGAATACATGCAAGTCAGAGCAACTGGGTAGGCTAAAATTCTTATCCAAGCAGTCAAACAAAGCCAAGTGAGCCTGGACAGTGGCTGTGAGTTTCCTCTACAGTTGGTCTTAAGTATCAGAGTCCAGAAGAACATACTTGAGAAGAATTACATTCGCATGAAACCTCAGCATATCCGTGGAAAACAAGTTAAGTCTCTCACTAGTTTGGCTAAATACAGACTTCCATGAAAAACATAGGTGGGTTCACTATTAGTTTTGAGGTTGGACCTCAATCATCCGTGAAGAAGACAACTCTGGACCTCAAGAAGACAATGCTGTTATGAGTTTGTATCTTAACTTTGAAAGAGTGTCAGATGCTCAGTTCAAATTCTGGGGCAGCAGAAAAGTTGTAGGCTTAGGCTTTGCAGGCAGGCATAAGTGAGTTTATGTACTGCTGTCTTCTTCTAGCTATGGGTATTTGAACAAGTCTGCTAAACTGTTTTTATGTTTCTTCATCTATAAAATTAAGATGAGAATTCTATGCACCTCATTTGATTGCTGGGATGATTAAGTAAAGCACAATGTCTCACATATGTAATACGTTAAAATTCAAGTTTGTTTATTCTTGTATTGTTATTATATGTATGGTGAATATATTTTAGATTGGGGAGACTGCATGGAATTTGGAGATGTCATTCTATAGATATGAATCTTGGACAGATCTACTAAACTCTTATCTAAGTCTCAGTTTCAACATCTGTAAAAGAATTTAAAAATGAGTCATATTTTCTGAGAAATGAAGGATCTACAATAAGATAACACAGATTATTTAACACATTGTAGACGTTTGGAATGCCTTAACTAATTTACCCTCACTATGTCTCAAAGTTGTTTTCTCTTCAATTTTTTGCTATTTAAAATTAAGTTCAGGTCTAGCAATTATGTTTTCTGTATGATATTTGTACTAAGAGATACAACCTTGAGTGAGATATCTACTCAAAACTTGATTTGATGATTTGGTGTGACCTGTCCGTAAGTACAAGAAGAAAGTGTGAATAAGTACACAGTGTTATATATCCAATATTCTGCTCACAAGTACCACAATGATGCATCCTCATGGAATTAGGACTGAGAAGTTCCACCCTAAAACAATGATATAACTGTTTCCCAGAGGGATTGCATGTTAATGTATTAGTAGTCTGTCTCTTAAAACCTTTATTCTATTTAATACTTTACAACTGGGAATAAGTTGTTTGAAATGGGTGAGGTAGCATAGGATAGCAAAAGATCACAAGCTTTAGAATCATGATGACCTTGATTTGAATCACACTGCACCACTTTGCAATTATATGACCTTGCGATATTCTTCAAGTCCGTTGTCATGTTCCTTCATTTGTAAATTTGGAGAGAAGAGAATATACTTTCTCCTGGTTGCTGAAGTGTGCTACCAGTGAGGCATATTGTGAAGTGGAGTTTCGCGTTTTCTTCTTATTGATTGTCCTGCTTCCCCTTGACTATGATAAAACCCAGTACAGAACAGGGACATAGTATATCCTTGTGGTCCTGCCTGGCCCACAGGCCAGGAGTAACTGTCACTCCCAAATTTGTGTTGTTAGATATTTTGAAAAAGTTATGATGTTTTCTAGGGACAGATTTTGCCTCATGGCAAGGTTAGCCCTTTGGCCTCTGACCACATGTACAGTAAAATCTCCTACTACGTTATCTCCATATTTACGTTGTATTCTTTTTTCGCTAGTCATAAAAAAATGTACAATTGCATTCAGAAATCCCCTTTAGTGCACAAACACATTCATGCACTCATATAACGCTCTGTTTTGACTTGAAGTGCCTGTTCAGTCTCCTTGATCACCTGGTGACTTCTCTAACCCATAATCCCTAGACATTTTCAGCTCCTTTATCATGGCATACTTTTGTTTTTTCTTTTTTCTGGGCCTTTGAACACCATAATATCACTTCGTTTCATGCTCTGCCCACAGCAATTTGCCTTACTATCCTTTAACACTCAACTTAAACATCTCTTCTTCTGGGAATTTTTTGTTTTTTAAAGACTCCAGACTAGATAGATTCTCTTGTGTTGATTTTTAGAGCATGCTGTCCTTCCCTTCTCCATAATAATCCTCACTGCTGCTCTTTTTCTAGAGCTTATATTTCAGGTAAGAGGAGCATTAAAGGGAAAGAGGGTAAATATCTCATTTATGCCTCTTTCCACAAAGCCCAGCACAATTTCTGTCACTGCAAGAGAGAGATACCTTATATAAATTTGCTAAAACGAATAGAAAAGTCCTTGCTCCCATAAATGTTTTCCTATCTACTTCATAGTATATCTCATTATATCAATAATAAAAACTAGTATTTGCTGAACACTTGCTACATTTCAGGCATTGAGCTACCTGCTTTTTATGTATTATCTTACTTAGTACTCACAATATTTCCAGAAGTTAATTTCCCAACCTATTAAGTGACAAAATCTATTATTTTCTAAGACTTGAAGAAAATAAATATTTCAGGTTCACACAATTGGTGAAATACTGTTTCAGGTAAAATGGCAACAGAGACTGTCATTTTAAGACACTACTACAGCCCTAGCTGACATTTTGAGGACAACCTCATGAGAGACACTTAGCTAGAACCACCCAGCTAAACAACTCCTAGAAGATTCCAGAGCTTCAGAAACTAAACGAGATAATAAATATTTGTTGATTTAGGCTACTGAGTTTGGGGGTAATTTACTATCCATCAACAGATAACTCATACCATTTCAAATCCAAATTTTGGCTTTTGATCATCTGTAAAGGAATCCAACATAAATTTTTTTCTTCTCTATTTTTCCTTTCTTACTCCCTAAACTAATTCTGTCTTTCCTTCCTTTCCTTCTTCCATGTAGAAAAAGAAGTGTTCTTTACTGTGGTAACCGTTTTGCAATATATGTGCCAAGTCATTATGCTGTACACCTTAAAACTTACACAGTGCTGTATGCCAATTATATCTCAATAAAACTGAAAGAAAAAAAAATGGTCTCAAACTCCTCAAAACACCAGAACTTTCTGTTTTTTCTCTGAACCATGTGGAATTTTAAAATAAGATGGCACCTTGGGACTTCCCTGATGGTGCGGCGGTTGGGAGTCCACCTGCCGATGCAGGTGACATGGGTTCGAGCCCTGGTCTGGCAAGATCCCACATGCTGCAGAGCAACTGAGCCCGTGTGCCATGGCTGCTGAGCCTGAGCTCTGGAGCCCACAAGCCACATGCCACAACTACTGAGGCCCACGCGCCTAGAGCCCATGCTCTGCAACAAGAGAAGCCACCGCAGTGAGAAGCCCGCACACCGCTGGGGGGAGTGGCTCCCACTCACCGCAACTAAGAGAAAAAAAAAAAGCCCATGCACAGCAACAAAGACCCAACGCAGCCAAAAATAAATAAATTAAATAAATAAATTTAAAAAAATTAAGATGGCACCTTGATATGCTGACTATTGTAATAATGCAGTGGCCAGGAACAAAATGATGTTGTCTTACAAAGAAGACCTCGTTAAGAACAAAAGATAAACTGCTTTCTTGATCTTATATGATTTCCAGTGCAAAGAATACCCAGCAAGGGAGAGAGGCTAATTTGTTCAGATCTAGAAAACTGCAGAGAGATAGGTTATTAATGGAAACATCTACTAAATACAAATTGATAACTCCTACTTTAAAAAAAAAGTCTTTTACATTTTACAGTTTTCTGTTCATCCTATGTGTAGACTGTATTACAATCTACAAAGAAATAATGTATCTTAAGTTTATCTTTCTTCTTTCTATTTTTTAAGTTGATTTATTGATACACCATTATGGGTGTGTGTGTATATATATGTGTGTGTTTATACATATATAGACAATGGATAGATAGCAAAAATATACACTGATATGTATTTCTTCTCACTTTCTCTTTAACCTATACCATGTGATTTATTTTAAAAGGGAGAACATTAAGGTTAATCTGCAGGAAATGAACTCTTTAACAGACCACTTATCTCCTTTGCATAATGACAACAAATGTCGTCAATATACATGCTATGATTTTCTTATGTATTCCCACAAAAACTGCCATTGTGCAAATCCAAATAAACCTTGTTTAGGACCTAAGGCTCCATTATGAGGCAGATCTGTGCTAAATCTCACTGTGTGACCATGGAAAACCTGAAGTAACTCTCCGAGTCTCGTTTTTTCCCAAAAGATTAAAGTATAAGCTATTATTTTCCTCACTTTGCAGGAAAGAACTGAGATAATGTTGAAAGTTGTTGAAAGAACTGAGATAATGTCCTGTAAGGTTATAGTTTATCTTATGTACTCTGTCTGATAACTAGGAAGGAGAAAACACATATTAGCTTTCCATTACTAAGAGATGCAGCGGGAATTATTTGATTCTGGAACTTTCACCAGGTTACTTCATTTATTTATTCATACATTCCCATGGACTCTTTGTTACCTATGATACAATTAATCATCAGTCTCCCCTATAAGACCAGTTCATGGAGGGCATGGTCTTTTTCTTAATCACCTTTGGATCCAGAGCATCTTGTATAGTACGTGATGCCCAACTACAATGATAAACGATCTGACAGATGTTTGGGAAGCTTTCCATGAGCACTCAGAAATATAAGCTATTGATTCTACCTGGTAGCTTGGCTGAAATGGGGGAAAGGGAAGAATATCAGAGAAGTATTCCAAAGATGATGACACTCAAGCTGAGTCTAAAAAGTAGACAGACTTTGAGGCTCCACAATGCGATAATTCTCAGCTGTGAACTACTGGCTTTTTCTCTCTTACTCAGGGTTATATACTTCTTAGGAATTGACAACATGGCACAGAGTGAAAGGGGCTAAAGTTGATTCTTTAGAATGTCTATTTTAACTAAATTTGTGTACAGCTAAAGATGAATTTATGTGAAGGACAGTGTAAGAGAGGAGATAAGTAATTCTAATTTACCTTACATACTTAGAATATCATTAAATACAGATCTGTTAATTAATCTCATTGATATAAACAGAAGAGGCAGAGAAACTGAGCCAGGCTATAGCAAGAAGGTTCACTCTAAATCTTTCTTCACACTATTTTGAGCCACCCAATTAAGTGGAAAACCAAAGAAGAGGTCTAATTACCAAACTACATTTGTCCTGTAATTGGAAATATATATTCCTACATGAGGTTAGGTTATCACTTGAAAATCAAACTAGTAAAGTTAAAGTTATTAACACTTATGAAAAAAAACTGCTAACCAAAGTGCTGTTCAATATTGATGTTAATTACTAAATGTGAAAATGTCCTAAAGTCATTCTGGTGAACACAAACATACCTGGACTTTTTCCACACATTTATTTCCTATAGAACCCTTCACCAATAGATACATTTGGTGTCAATTTAATTAACAGAAAGGAGACAAAGGTACTTGCTCAAGGCAACTGAGATTGGGATTTGAGATCAAATCTATCTGATTTCTCCGTATAGAATGGCAGTAGCTACAGGGAGACATCCTTTTCTAGTCATATTCTTTTAATCTCTCTCCTGATTCTCCCCTCCTCCCACTCCTCTATCTCTGTGTCCTTATCATCGAGAGGAGGACAAGGAGGAAAAAAAAAAAACAACCCTTACAACATAGGTGTTACGTCTCCCTCTTTACTTCATTGATGCTGATGAGACAGGACAACCAATTATTCCAGGAGCCATTAGACGGCATGAAACACAAAATCCTGGCTATCTACCATGTCAATCAACAGGATTAACCCTTGAGTGTAGAGGCTATCTTTATGGTGACAGCAACAAATAAAGTAATTCTTCTCCATCAAAACCCTCAGCACACAAGTAAAACAATTTTATTTAATGCTTAAGGGTTTAAAAAGATAAAAACATAAGGACAATAAAAATGGAGAGATGGGACGGTTAAACAAAAACCACTGAAATAATAGAAGTCTTCAAACCTTTACACATTGTAAAGCACAAATAAGAAAGCATGAAATAGTTTTTCCAATTAGTGTTACAAATATAATCCAAACAATTAGTGGCATCTCAAAGTGTAGTTCAAGGACAGTCTACTTCAGAATCATCCAGAGCGCTCTGTAAAAAATACAGATTCCCATGCCACCAAAAAATACTCTGCTTCAGAAGATATCTTCTGGGAATTATGTATTTTTTGAGTTCCTAGGAGGATTATTAACTGCACAAAAATATAAGAACCACAGTGATAGATAGAATATCATATCTGTAAGTCAAAATTAGAGCAAGGTGTTCTAGCAAAGTAGGAACTTGGCCAAATGCTATACTTTATCATCTATCTATACTGAGTTAAGTCTGAGTTTGAGTGAACATGTAATTCTTTGGCAGTAGGTAAAATATATTCTCTTTTGAACTTGCACATAAAAACCTGAGGCCAAGTTGGTATTTGACCATGCTACAGGCCACAGCTGGGTGTCTGCAGTTGGAGTGACGCTTCAGTAAAACTCCACACAAAATATTTGATAAAATTTTATTAAAGTAGAGCTGAGATTAGTGCCTTTTTTGCACACAAAGACTCAGAACTGAGGTTATTCAAGCTTTTTGCTAAATTCTAAAGGTTAAAAACCACTTCCCTGTTTAAGTGAATGTCTCTCTCTTCAGAAATTCTCCATCTTCTTTCAGATAAGGCTTTGGTTCCACATTATCATTTCACTCAGAAACTATCCTTCCCACTTAAGAATTTGGAAACAATACCCCTGTGAAAATGTGCCAGATGTAGATTTTATCTCCCTCCTATAATTAATTTTTTTTTTTTTATGTTACTTGACTCAAGAGTTTGGGTGTCTACAATATAGTATTTTCTTTTTAATGTGTAGGGAAACAAGAAAAACCCCAGTTCTCTGCTCAGCCCTAGAAAAAACAAAGCCTAGAATAATACATTCATTGTTTTACAAAGGAAAAGTACTTGATGGTGTCTGAGGAATACAGAGTGCTGGAATGCAAATGAGGCTGCAAAGGAAATGGAATGAAAAATAGGTTTGTTTTGGTCACCCAGAAGCAAAACCTATCACATGCAGCCACCCAAACACACCTAAAACCTGCCACTTCATTCTGATTCCTGACTCCAATAAAGATGGAACTTCAAGGGAATAAGACAAAGGGAAGGAGTGGAAATGAAGCTGCCAAGGAAAACAGAACGGATTTTGCAAAGATCAGTGCAATATAGGATTAGTTTGGACTAAGCCCATACTCCAGTGTAATTTGCAATATATTTCAACCCTTCAGAACAAGTATTTTTAGCTACTTTTAATACCAGCTCTGAGCCATGACTATCTAAATAGACAGTGGGCATTAAAGTTCACAGGGCTTGATATTGCCTGTAAAAAATGGAGCCCAGCAGAATTTGATTTTATTACCCGCCTTTTATTAGGCCCATAGCCAATGGCGATTAAAGTGTTGTGCCATATCTGTCAGCATGCATGGATGCATGGGGATTATTTGTAACAGAATTTAAGTCTAGGAGCCAAGTTCCTCAGCCATAAGTCTAGAATACTAATTCTTTCTTTTTCATTCCCTCTATCAGACCTATGACATTCAAAGTATCATCAGAGGAACTGAGACAAGGATTCAGACTTTTTAATCTAAAACAATAGAACTTAAGAATGATTAAGGGGTCAAACCTGCAGGGGCAGGACCAGGGGACTTCTTGGACATTTTCTGCTTTACTGACCCTTCAGGATCCAAATTATTCTTCGATACTACTCCAGCCTCCCTTTGGGGAACCGCAATATTGAATTTAATCTTGGTGGGAGGTATTTTCAATGCCTTGCTTTGAAATCTCTACACGTCATGCTCTCCCTGAAACTACAAATGTATATCCAGCAAGGAGGCACATGTCCGTGCCCAGAACATCGGATGATGTCTTTTAGAACTTTGAATCTTGAGCAAGAGACCTAATTGAGTTTGGAATTTGCAGGTATTATTCATTTCAGTGACTGCAGAAGCCTGTAGCAGTATGTCCTTTTACCTGAACTTTGCAGTTGTTACTGCTCCCTGCGATCCAAAGCTACTTTATTACTAGCCTATTTGATTGGCTTAGTCTTCACCTTTGTTTTGTATCTTTATTTCTTAGTTTACAGCTGAAATTTGTCCACCTGAATTAGGGTTCTCCTACCTGCCCCTGTTCTGATATGGGGTACCGCTACCTAACCAAGACCATTACTGAAACAGCCTTTGGAGGCACATTCATAATTTTTTCAATACCTAATTTAGCCCATTCATTCCTCTTGCAATCAATTCTGATTCTAGTTTCCTGGGACAAGCTGAATATCTTCCCAATTCTAACCCCTCTGCTTTGATTGATTTGAATTGACTTCAGTTGGGATTCCATTTGGTAGCAAGTAGGAAAATGAAACCCTACCACAATGATTTAAACAAGCAAGGGATTTATTTATTGCCTGCAATGATAAATCCTAGAGTAAAAAGTCTAGAGCTTGTATGGTGAATCAATGATATCAACAATGGCTTAGTTCTATTTTGTTCTACATCCGTAGCACATATCTTTCTTCCCACTGCTTACGTGTCAACTGATAACCCTCCAGGCATCGTGTTTATTTTAAAGGTGGGAAGAAGGGAAAAAAATGGCTCCCAGCTATGTTGAAGTGAGGAGGTATTTTAACCAGGGAACATTACTGTCTTGAAACAAATACAAATTTAAGTTAGAAGATGATAACAACAGGTATGACCCTTATAGATTCTGACTGGTGATTTTGCCCCCACCCATACTACCTATTTATGAAGGGACAGTCTTGCAAGGAATCTTTCCCTAACAGCCCTGACACCTCAATACCCCCACCCCCCCCCACACACACTTCTTTTCAGGACCTCTTCTGATTTTCGATCTTGTGTTGATTATTTAGTGGCACAAACAGCAGGTCAGGCATTGTGCTGACTAGAGGCTGAATAGCTTCCAGCTTATGTCACATACAGACTACACCAATAGCCTGCCAATGTTTCTTCAGTGAGTAAGTGTCTTAGTCAACTCAGGCTGCCAGAACAAAACATAAACTGGGTGGTTTATAAACAACAGAAACTTATTTCTATAGTTCTGGAGGCTGCAAAGTACAAGATCAAGCTGCCAGCAGATTTGGTGTCTGGTGAGGGCCCTCTTCTTGGTTCATTGATGGCCATATTCTCCCTGTGTCATCACTTGGCAAAGGGGCAAGGGAGCTCTCTGGGGTCTCTTTTTTAAGGGCTCTAATCCCATTAATGAGGGCTCCATCCTCATGACAATTTATCTCCCAAACTCCCCACCTCCAAACACCATCACATTGGGGATTAGGTTTCAGCATATGAATTTGGTGGGGGGGGGGAAACAAACATTCACTCTTCAGCAGGTAGTAACTATACAATTGCCATATACTTTATGTGGTTCAGGCAGCTTCCTGCAGTGTTAAGTATATGGACCTCAGGAGTAGACCAATGTGAGTTTGAATTCAAGGCAGAGCTAAGAGAGGACAGGTAATTATTGAATCTCTTTGAAGTGCCATTTCTGTATCTGTAAAATGGGGCAAATATTTACTACCATCGGGGCTCATGTCAGTTATAAATATGCCTTGGCCTGTGAAGTATCTAGCCCAATGCTGCTGCACACAGACTGGGTTCTAAATACACTCTTTTAGACAAAAGTGGACAACTTCCTCTCAGTTTAATCTGGCTAAATTCTACTAATGTACAAAGATTTAAATCTTCCATCATTTTCCACAGAAAGCATTTCTTGGCTTCCTGTGGAGCCATTTGCGTCTGCACTTAAAAATAACTCTTTGTATTTCTGTCTTCAGAACAAGGCTTTGAGCCTTGTATGGATTCATTATTTACCCACAGCATTTAACATAATGTCTGGTACATTGTAGCTATTCCATGAATGTCTCTGTGACTGAACATAAATATCCTCTTCACAAATATACTGCTAACAATAATGCATTAAGGTTCAGTATATTCAGATGTAAACAAATAATAAGAAAAAGAGTTCCATAGTATTGTTGTGAGGACTAAGTAAAAAAAAAAAAAAAAAAAAAAAAAAGGCATGTAAAATTCAAAGCATGGATTCTGGAACTCAAGTAATTGCTGCTTTCTCTTAGCTTTAATTTTTAAGCGAATACACCAAATATACTAAATTTATAAATGGACTCTAACCATTTAACCATATTACTTAAATGTTAAAGCCTATTACTTATGCAATAAACTTACTGACCAATGTCAACTTCTAAAATACTCAGCATTTATGATTTTTAGCTGTCTCAAACAGGATCACAAATACTTAAAATATGCTTTCCACATAAGCACATGCATTGGGTGACCAGGCCACTAGTAGGTCCATCTATTCCTTCAGAAGTTCACAAGATCCAAAATCAATGAATACTGGAAGGTGAACTCTGTCAAATTCTAGTTCCATTTTAAGAAATTTGAAACACAACAAATCAAAACACATATGAAAAAAACATGTGAAATATACTTTTGCTTCATATCTCCCATAAAATTTCAGGGTAAGAACAAGACTGGAATTTGTGAATTCCTATATCTCTTTCCAAATACAAGTAATTAATTTAATTGAGGTTATTTAGTCCTCTCCTTTTATCTTTCAAGCTTTTAGGAAATTTTATCCCTCTGGCTTGTATAATCATAAAATCCAGTAGGTCATGTGGTTTATTTAGGCATATTCTATTTTCCACTTTAAAATATTAATATCCTTTAACCCAATAATTCCACTTCTAAGAATTTATCCTAGGAATATCAGAAATGCATACACAGATTTGTGTTTTTAAAATGCATTTTATTTGTATCTATTTCTTCCACTACAATATATATATACAATATTTGGAGAATTGTTTAAGTAATTCATAGTGAGATCACAAGGTGAATCATTATGCAGGCATTTAAATTTATGTTTGTGAATAGTATAATGATTTGGAAAATCCTTTATGATAGATTCAAGTAAAAAAAGCAAGATATGCATTTTATATAGTTTCAACTATACTGTATATGTCATTTTGATTGCATAGGAAAAATACTAAAAGGACATTTACTGTAATGTTAACTGTGATTGTAATTTTTTAATTGATAGAATTATGATTGATATTAATTTTTATGTTTTGCATTTTCTACTGAGCATGTATTACTTTTACAATAAGAAAAGTAAACATCTTTAATGACACTGACTAGCTAGATTCATAATGAACATATTAAAATAAATTTCTTTTCTTTCCATAAAGGTCTTTGAGAGAAGAGAATGTGTAAAAAGTAGAGAGAAGCTTCTATATTATAAACTGATGAAAGTTCAAGTGATGTAAGTTCAAACTATCTCTAGATTAGCATGATTTGACAGAACTCCCATGATTATTTTTTCCCAAATGAGACTTCCATAAGGATCTGTGATCTCTTAGCCTTGCTATGATCATGTGTAAGACAAATAATATGTTGTGTCTTGGTTGTTACTACCATATTAAAGATTATTTCCTAGAATGTGTAGATTTTGCACTTAGTACCAGACAATGCTGTCTGTTTTCAGGTATCAATTGTTATTTTTATATAAATCCTTAAGCAATGCCCAACCTGCAGGAATCTTTAATTGCTCTTGAGTTTTTTGCAACCCTTCCTCTAATACAAGGTCTGGATTTCATTTTCGTGCTGGAGTTTTGCTGTGCAGTCTCGAGTGGCCTTTTGCCATGGCCATTACTTACCGCTTTTACTCATCTCTCTATTTCTGATTTTATTCCTTTTGGACTTGATTTCTTGCTGCTCCTGACACCTGCTCCAGCCTGATAAACTGACAGCTCCAATTGTAAATCTTGCCCCGATGCTTTCCTTTCCCCGGGATGGAAAATAGTGTGTTCCAATGGGTCATAACACTTTAGCAAACATCAGGAATCCTGTCCCTTCCACTTTGGAACTCTATTGTTTAGAAATAGACATGCCGTTCCCTTTGTGTGGTAAACCTTGCCCCATATGACCCTTCATCCTTTCAGCTGGCTAACTTTCATCCCTCCAACAAGCTTAATTCAGGTGACATCTCCTCAAGGCAACCACCCTGACACCCTCCCCAGTAATATTCCCAGAACTGTCCAAAACCCAGGTTATATAGTCTGCTCTGTTTTTATAGCTCCCCGTGCTCCATTTCATCAGAGCACTACCACTGCTATAATCACTTGTAACTATTTGTCTGTCTCACACTGTTTCTTATGACTAACAATTGTTTTCTCTCTTTCGCCACTTCATACACAGCAAATACTCAATAAGTGTTTACTGAATAAATGGTCAATGAATGAAATAAGCGAATAGGCAAAGAACAAGAGAAATTGACCCCAGGAGATTTACTCTCAGAAAAAGCATAGGACTCAAATTTGATAAAGCAAACTCTAATTATGAATACTCAAAAAGCAGTGATACAAATGAAACATCTAAAATGCGTCTGTGCGTGTGCAGATCTCTGTACACTTCCTGTACACAGTGACACCCTCCCTGGCAGGAGGAACCTGCACTGGACTCTGACATTGCCCGTGAATATTCTGATTATAAAATCCCAGCTTTTAGGAACCAGATGTCCTTTGCAGACTTTATTTAATTTTTCAATTTAGTTCTCCTTTGAACGTTCCAGTGTTGAATTATCATGGATATTTCTACCTGGAGGTATCTGAGGTCTGTAATTTAGGTATACACGAAGGACACCATTTGGTACAGGGGATAAGTTCTTGATTCCAGGTTTTGTTAAAACGTTGTTACCTGTTTCTCTGCTCCCCTCTTTTTCCTCTCATGATCAAGACAAATATATAAATGATTCTGACATCAATTTTTCCTTCTTGCCATGAAATTCTTTTTTTCCCCTGAAAACTGACCAGCTTTCTCTTCAATAATGTGCATGAGGCAGACCCATATTTTAACATGTTTTCTACAATAAACAGCCCCAGGATGGCTATAACTGGGACTGTCTTTCCTAGGTCTTATTGGAGATGCGATTTTCATTTGGTATACGCAGCACTTAGAAATACGTGTTTTGTTTTCATAATAAAATTAGCATAGGCTTATTAAATACAACTGGCATTGTAGAGAAAACTAGGAATAAGTAAAAATACACATTCTTAGCCCCACCATGCAAATTTCATTAATATTTTTAAGTTATTTATTCTGTTTTTTGAATATTCTGGAGATCATGTTATACATACAAATTTTAATTTATTTACTTAACATTGTATACTGCTTTGGTTCAAATACAACTCGGCTGCTTGCTAACTGCATGACTGATTAATTTTCTTAAGTTGTATACCCTACCCATGACTCTGCTTCCTTATCTGTAACACAGGGATCATAATAATGGCTACTTCATAGATTTCTAAGTAGTCCATGAGACAAAATAAGTAGAACGTTTATAATAGACTTTTCCTAATGAAAATTAAGACAATGATGATAATAATCATAATCATAATAACAATTTAGGTCATTTTAATAATACTTTTTAATTGCCAGTACTGCTCTAGATACATTTTTCCTCCTTAGGAGATGACAGTATAATGTTATGGGAAGACTTCATTGTTTTTTCAAGTAGCAGATTCATCAGGGACCTAACCCTACCTTTCTGGAAGTCCTATCTGACCAAGAGCATTTAAATGTTTGCAAAATTTTCCAGATGAGCTAATACATTAACAGCTATTGTTTCAGAGTTAAAGATAGGCTTTTGCCAGGACTTCTCACCTTCTGTTACCCAAATACACATCATATCTAATGTGCTTTAAAGGGAGATGTTAATTATGCATAGGCACAACAAAATCTGGACTTGGAAATGAGCAACACTGACTTAGACAAATAGTCACTTGATCTAAATAAAAGGTCATGACTCACAGATGAATATATAAACAAACCTTTTGCTGGTACATGTGATGAACTGTCATTTTTGTGTTTAGACTTTCAAAATTAAATCCTAACTTAAAGTAGATGCTGAAAATTTTGAGTAGATTTTGTTCTTCTAATTTTCATATAGCCAGTGATATCACTGTAATCTCAATATTGAAAAGTTAATGTTGACAAACATTATGTGCCTCTTAAACTTTCATCACCTTTCTTGTAAAATGGAAATTTGGTAACTGACTTTTTATTAGAAATATATTTTATTTTCTAGGTCATTAAGTCCAAGATAATTAATTTTAATAAATTCTAAAAGTGTGATTCATCAATAATATAAACCAATATTTGTATGTCATTTAAAATTTATAAAACTACTGATAATTAACCACTTTTGATCAAACCACCCCCCACCAAAAGAAAAAAAGTACCTTCATATGGTTTGCAACATATGATAAGGAAGGTACCAAACCACTAAGGAAGGTAAAATACGTTTGTTCATAGTTTTAACATAAGATTTAAGGCAATAAGACATAAACTTTATTTCCCAAATACATTTTATACATGATGTTCCTGAAAGGGAGGCTGATTACACTGCAACTGGAAAGGTATAGAAAAAGAAAACTGATTGTCACTGGTTGCTATTCAATATAACTAAATTGAGAGAAGTCTGTTTTTGAGACATATCTCATACACTATTAAACAAAAACATGGCAAAAAACTGAAGTACCAAATATAGGTCTCAAAATCCATCTGAGCTTATTTAAATTCAATAATAAATAATATTACCTTTGAAAAAAAATCGGGGCCCAATGCTAAGCCATACAACTTAACAGGTATAAACCAGGACTATCCTATGAAAACCAAGAGCTATATTCACTGTACCTAGAAACATCTGGAAAGGTGCCCAACCTCGTTAGTTATCCAGGACATGCAAATTAAAAACAATTCTCTTTTGGAAAAATGGTGTTCTAACTGAATTGAATATTGTTTTCACCACCTAATTGACTCTCTACTTCTGCCCTTGCCTCACAACTATCTCAACAACAGTGTTATTTTTGGGGGGATATTCTATTTGTTGCTATGTTCTTAGAGAATAGAATAAGTGCCTGACACATAGTAGTTACTCAATTAATATTTGTCAATTGATGGAGTAAATAAATTAATGCCAAGAAATATGAATAAGTTAAGCTGGCAGAATTGTTCAAAAATATCCAAGCTCACTTTTTTTGTCTGCGTGGTTAAACCTAAGTCAAATGCATTAGTTCTAGTCAGCATTCTGAAAGGCTCAGAGAGATGGCACTGAGTTAACCACTAGAGGACAATGAGTAAGTACCCAGCTAAATTATTTGGGAGTCACTGAAATATCTTATTTCTCTTTTGAAATATGCAGATGTAGTTTATACTGACAATAATTCCTTGCAAGTATGAATCTTTTAGCTCTTATAATTTAGAGCAAAATAAATTTAATAAATATCTAGCAATAAGAAAAATGTGGTGACTAATGATTCATGGCAAAGTGATCTAAGATATCTAGAAAAATTTTCTAAGAAAAAGGATTTAAAATCCACTGGACTGGAAATAAGTATGACTGTATGACTGATTTGTCCTACTTTGGGCAATGTGGACAATGGTCATGAATAAATGACTTGATTTCTCTGGAATTCTTTGAAATGATTATTTATATTAAGTAATGGATGTTGATTAAATTATCTTAAGGACTTCATCAGTATAAAGGAGCCTATGACTTTAAAGATCTCCTTGGAGAATGAATTTAGATGCTGTCAAAAATTTTAGCCTCATTAATATTATATGGGCATGAAAAGTATATATAGGTTGCTGCCAGAGAATCACATTGCATCTAAAATCTACTATTTACAAATGAATTAATTAATGCAATCTAACTGCTCTGTATAGGGGCTTCAGCCCTGGTTTTTCTGATGTGTAATTTTCCTTCTTAATAACTATGATCAAAGAGGTGTATGAGAACAAATGTATAGAAATGCATCTTTTACCCTGAAAACATCATACAGTTGGTGAACATGCAGTTAATTAATATGCTGTACTTCAGTGCTCATATTAGATGTATCTTTCAGATTTCAGGTTACAAAGTTGATCCTCTTCAAAAAAAAACTTGGGCAGCTTCTATATGGAATTGCTCAATGAAGAAAAAGAAGACTTTTGCATTGAATTCATATTTCAGATGTTCATAAAAATCAGCTTGTGTCTATATTGCTTTATTTGATTTTTAATGGCTGAGAATTCATTAATTATTGGTAGATGCTTCTGTTATGTTTGTACGAACAGAACTCCTAAGGTTGTTACTGAAGTCATCTTGCAGGGATTGTTTTTTTGGTTTGTTTTTTTTTTATCATCTTTATTGGAGTATAATTGCTTTACAATGGTGTGTTAGTTTCTGCTTTATAACTAAGTGAATCAGCTATACATATACATATATCCCCATATCTCCTCTCTCTTGCGTCTCCCTCCCACCCTCCCTATCCCACCCCTCTAGGTGGTCACAAAGCACCGAGCTGAAGGAATTGTATTTTTAAAGCCTGACTTATACGGATAACACAGGATGGGCCAATGGCACACTACACTTGATGCTGCTTCCACCACTATAGAGAAAAGTAAACAAGTCTTCAAGTACCTGTCAGAAAGAACTACAGAGTGTTCTGTTGTTATTTTTGTTTTTCCATCACATGCTGAAAATAAATTTTAAAAATTGAATCTGTGTTTAAATATATCTCAAATGATTATCCCATAAGAACATAAAGATTATGTTTAAAAAGTTAGAAAACACAAAAACAAATTCAGAAAGTCACATGAATAATATAAATACATCTGTGTTTTATCAATTAAAGTTGATGAGGCAGAAATTGTATTTTCTCCCAGAGGCACTGGAACTAGTGTACTCCATAACGCTATGATTGTATTCCTGGTGCCATGAACGAGGTTAAAAACTGTATCTACAGCATTATTCCCAGCATCCAGAATACTAATGTACTAGCAGGGGGTTCTCTCTCCTGGGCTGGCAGGACTGAATTTGGAAAAAGGAGAAGAATGTGGGTAATTAATCTAATTTAGACACCTGAAAACTTCTGAAAAATAAACACTTCCTAAGTAAACTTTTTCTTTACTCCTTGAGAACTTTAATCTGTTCTGTAAGATTGACTATGTATGCTCAGTCCGATCTACAGATATATATCAACATGTCTCAAACTGCAGTTCAAGGACAACCTATACGAGAATTACTTGAAAAGCTAAATAAAATACAGATTCCCTGGCTAGACCTTCAAAAGTAATGACTCACAGTCTCTGGGAAAGGGCCCAGATATCTGCAGTTTTAACTAGCTTCCCTGGTGATTCTGCTGTACACTAAAGAATGTGAAATATTACTCCACTACATCAGTGGTTCTCACACTCTACCATGCACCAGAAGTCCCTGGAGGACTTGTTAGAACACAGTTTGCTGGTCCCACCCCAGAGTTTCTGGCTTGTCATATATGGGGTGGAGTTTGGGAACTGGCATTTCTAACAAATTCTCTGGTGAGACTAGTACCCTTTAGCCAAAGAACTACAGTTTGAGAACCACTGCTTCATAACAATGCTTTTCAAACTGAGACATGCAAAATAATTCACCTGGAGACTTTGTTAAAAGATTCTAAGGCCCTACCTCCAGAAATTTTGAGTCAGTAGGTCTTTAGTAGGGCCTGATAATTTATATTTCTAACAGATTCCTAGCAAATTTTCAACTTCATTAAACACTTGTACTATAAAATTACGCCAGTCACTTTTCCCTTGGTTTGCCATTCTGTTTCCAGTTCACCAAGAAGAAGAAAAATAACGAAGAGAAAAAAATGTGTTTGTTTTCCATTCTTTTAGCAACAGAGTAATTATGAGCACACTGTGTTCTAGAAGGCAGTAGAACGTTGGCCATTTTGGAAGCCCCCCTCATCATAAATAAGAGAAACTTAATCTCTTTCAAATCTTCCTTTTCACCTAGCTAGCAATACTAGAGCCTTATTCTGACTGTATGATTTTATACTCCACTGGCTGCGACTGGAAAACAACAGATATATCAAGTGCCTATCAGTTTATTATCATTGATTACCCTTTGACTGGGTGTTGTGTGGGAAGCTGACCAGCAGGATGCATGGTATTAGTTGGAAAATTTAAATCAAAATAAAATGAAATAAAATATATCCAAATGATGACTGCTACTAGTAACAGATAAATATCTGATTTAAATTTTAAACAAGAATTTAAAATAAAATTTAAAAAATTGTATAATTCGAAGTAAAACACTGAGCAGTTTTTCTTTTTGTTGAAAATGATCATTTCTGTTGCACTTAAGAATTAACAGCAAATTAGTGGAAAATAATATACATTTTGAGGGAAAAACTCACAAATTAGGTAGCTTACAAAATCAAGGAAAGAGAATCTATTTTTCCCCCCAAATTTTTCTTTCTAGTCATGTGAAAGCTGGTCAGTGGTGCAAAATGCAAGCAAATAATAGAATATGTGATGAATATATTGTTTCTGGAATGTTAGCAAATAAAAGAAGCCATAATGATATGAAAATAATGTCATTGCAGACGATGTGTTTATCTATACATAAGTGTAGTGAGTAGGCTGGCCTCAAAACATTTTTTTTGACATGGTTTAGGGGATCTGCCATGGGCCAAAATGAAGTTTAAATCGCTTGGTAATGCCACTTCTCAAAACTGATCAAATATAATTCTGGTCACTAATAAAAAATATTAGTTGTATCTTTTTCTAAAAATGTTCAACTTAAGGGAATGAATGTCTTATCACTACCCCCCAACATACACAACCATGGTTAAGTGCGGAAAGACGGCTCTGGTTTTATCAATATAATCAACATCAATGAGAGAACTAGATAGAAATATATTTGTGCAAAGTGAAAGTGAAACATATTTTACAACAGGTTAATCTAGTTCCAGTCACAAACAAACAGAAGACAGAAAATTATTTACACGAGGTACAATTCAAAATCTCATTTAACTGTCAGAACAATTTGCCAGAAATTCATTTTATAAATGAAAATACTGTAGAGAAAGGACAGGGTAATATTTGGCTTATCTGGCTTATTTGGCTTATTTACAGAATTATGACTAGTTCTTTAGGTATGTTATATAATTTCATTTTCAGGATGATAATCTACGAAGTAAGACCTCTGGGATGCTGATGCAGCTCTCTCTCTCAATTTGGAAAAATACCCACATCAAAGTTCTGGAGCATATTCAAGGAACTAGCACCTGGGAAGTGATTAGCATTGTGCCCGGCATATAAAAGTTGCTCAACACATGCTTGTTAGTTTTTTTTTTAAGAATCTTTCTGCGACATTTTTTTCTTGATTCATTCTGTCTCTCTTGCTCTCTCTATATATGTATATATACATGCATATTATATACATACATATACAGGCAGACCTTGTTTTAACTGCACTTTGTTTTGTTGTGCTTCACAGATACTGCGTGTTTTCACAAATTGAAGGTTTGTGGCAAGCCTGCATCGAGCAAGTCTATTAATACCACTTTTCCAACAGTATTAGCTCACTTCATGTCTCTGTGTCATGTTGTGATAATTCTCGCAATATTTCAAAATTATTATGATTATTATATATGGTATAATGGTGTGTGATCAGTGATCTTCACTATTACTACTGCAAAAAGATTATGACTCGCTGAAGGCTCAGATGATGGCTAGCAATTTTTGGCAATAAAGTATTTTTTGACTAAGGTATCCACATTGTATTTTTAGACATGATGTTACTGCACAATTAATATACTACAGCATAATGTAAACTAAACTTTTATACGCACTAGGAAACTAAATAATTGCTGTGATTTGCTTTATTGCAATATTTGCTTTATTGCACTGGTCTGGAACTGAACCCACGACATCTCCAAGGTATGCCTGTATATACTTTATATGTATATATGCCTTATATATGTATATGCAGAGGGACTGTTTGCTCTGTATGGGATAACAAATTTATATCTCTGTTATTTTAATAAGAGCAACTCAGTATAGAGGCTGGTGAATTTTTTTTTTTTTTTTTTTGCGGTACGCGGGCCTCTCACTGTTTTGGCCTCTCCCGTTGCGGAGCATAGGGCTCCGGACGCGCAGGCTCAGCGGCCATGCCATGCCTCACGGGCCTAGCCGCTCCGCGGCATATGGGATCCTCCCAGACCGGGGCACGAACCCGCGTCCGCTGCATCCGCAGGCAGACTCTGAACCACTGCGCCACCAGGGAAGCCCGAGGCTGATGAATTTTTAAAATATTCTAATATATAGATTTCAGAACGATATTTCTGAAATGATGCAAGTATGGACTTATGCCCTTGTGTAATATAGTGCATTTATATCAGCAATGATCCTTTGTCCATAACTAAAGTGTTATCAAATGATACTTCCCCTGTCACAAGAGATACAAATTTGAATTTATAAGATAATGAGATAGGTTTAAAAATCTGCTTCTCAAACTTCTAGAGATATAATGGTGTGTGGGCAAATTGATCTACAGGGATACAATGCATGTGTTACAACAAACATCACTGATGGCACTGATTATCTGAATTCAGGTAAACATGCAGATACTTAAAATAGATACTAGATATTTCGATTTTATTGCTAATTCTGTACATTAACATGAAGTGGTATTGGTTTCCAAGGAACTGTCATATTTATGAAATCTTCTCCTGAAATGTATCATGAATCTTTCAAGGGCTGAATAAACTGTAAAAGAAAAAGCAATTATTAGATCTGGTAACTAAAGATGTATTTCCAAACGCCAATAGTCAGAGATAAAATTTTAGGAGATTATGATAATATTGATTAGTTCTTTTGAGATAATGCCCTCTTGCTTCAACAGCAATTAAAGATGAGTGAGGAACAATTAGATACTCTTGCAAAATATGTATACAGATCTATTTTTAATTTTGGAGATTCTATAATCCATTTTCATTTTAGCTCACACTACACTGATAGTGGGCTGCAGGAAAAATGCTGTTTAGATTACTTGTTTATACAATTTTCTGCAGTAAATGAATTGATCTTTCCACTTATTTGACTTGTGATGATGGCATTTGTCATGTTCCCTTCAGACTGCAATCCAAATTTTAAGAAACCTCTGGCAATGATGAGTGACAGGAAAAATAATGAAAGAATGTTTCCAGCATACTTCTTGATGGGTGTTATAATTATTTCTTTTATTTGCTTAAAGGTTTTATTTAGGCATACTTAAAAATAAATACTCTCCCACCTAGGGGAAAAATATTTTTAATAACTAAGGTATTAAGCAATCTTTATTGGGGTAGTACTCCTGCTTTAATTTCTTCCCCACTACTGAAACTTCCAGAGGATACAATGTAGCTTACTCATATCAAGAAGGAGCTTTCTCATACTGAGAGCTAGGAAAATCCAAATGGATAAAGTAAAATGTGGTAGAGTTCAGGCATGGATGGCCTGGCTGGGGTGAGGGGGAGGGGCCAAGAGAAAATACAGTCAAATGCCTTTGAAATATATACAACAACACAAAGGAAAAATAAAACACTTTAAACTCTGGTTATAGAAGTGAAGCTTCAACACTGAATGTGGGATAATTACACCAGTAGGAGTCTTTTTACCTTGACAGTGTGATTATTTTTGAAGGCAGAATCCTCAGGTACAATTTTGCACTGTGCCATCTCCTAGCTTCCTGACCCTGGGTGAGTGATTTAATCTCTCTGTGTTTCAAATTAGCGATCTCTAAAGTGAGAGTCATAATTGTCCTGAAATATATATTTGTTATGAGGATTAGCAATGATGATAGTGACATAAATGATGATGAGAATGATGATCTCAGAGGCCAGAAAGAGGAAATAGTCATCAACTAACATCATCCTACTGTGCCTGGTAGTATCTTCTGGCAAGTACACCCACAATATAACCAACTACGATTAGTTTAACAGTCACTTCACAAAATACTTAAAAATTTAATAATTGACTTCTGTAAGCCAGTATGAGCTGGCTCTACATGCTATTATCATGTTTTTAAATTTGTAATTCTTGCTGGCTTTATAGACTCCCTTTTCAGAAACCATCCCCATTTCTACAGCAGTGTCTGTATGATGGCTCTTACTGGTGATTGGGCTTTGCTCCCTGATAAATATGTTTGCTTCCCTTCTTTAATTGTTTCAATAATAGCACAGATAACATGTTGGTTACCTAAAAAAAATATCATGAATAAAAAAGATTCAAGAAAGCACCTATCTATTTAATTTTATTTACTGCCCCTACTTAGGTGACTCTGGGCATCCAAGAGTGAGCAAAAACAAAGTCCCTGACTTCAATAAAGCTTCTGTTTTATTAGTGAAAAAAAAAAAAACTAATAAAAACACAGAGAAAATATAAAAATTCAGTTGGATATGTTCTTTGGAATAGATTTATATGGTCAAGTAAGTCAGCAAGAGTCAAGACAGCTGCTGAGGAACTGAGGCTTAAGCTGAAATGTGAAGAAAGTATAGGAAGTCACTAGGAAAAAAGGAGAGGATGGAGCATTTTAGGCACAGGAAAAGATGTAGGAAAATAGCAGAGGTATATAAGTTTCACCTGGCAGGTGGCAAGGACCACGAGATTTTTAAATGGAGTGAGGGAATATCACTATATGTTTGTTTTGTTTTGTTTTTAAACATTTAGCATAGCAAGCCTCTTGAATTGGCCACACAATAGAAGGTAATGCAATTTGACCATTCAAGTCTTGCCCAGGTATACATAGTTAGTGACAGAACTGGAACTAGAATTTACTTTTTTCTGATTTTCATTTAGTATAACTTTTTTAGAAACTCAATTGTAATACCCCTAAAACAAAATATCAAATGCAAATCAACTCCAAAAAATATAAAGGTGATTCTTTGATAAGAATAAATGGTAATAACATATTTTTTCATTAAAAATTTTAAATAGAAAGTATTTGAGAAAAATGAATTTGATGAAATATTTAGACTTCTGAAACACATATTAATGTCATATGTGACTGTGCTTACAGTCTGCTTCAGCTTTCCCCAAATTAATGAGCAAAGGAAGGCATTCCTTTCATCCCTCTCTGATTATAGTTAATTTATGTCATACTGTATTATTTATAAGCTAATGTAAGAAAACCAATAAGATCTATTTTATTCTCTTACAGATAATGTGATTAATTATGAAAATGGGGAATGAAATCATGCAACTCAATGCAGAACTACCCAAGGGAAGCCAGGTTTTCTCCAAATCTGTATTGCTATTTAGCTTTTCCCTGTGAATCCCTATTCAAACATACACAACTCCATTTGCACACACATCCCAAGACACAAATACACTTGCTTGCCTAAAGATAGAAACTAATATTGATGGAAATTTGACCATGTGACCAACATGGCTCTAAGCACTTGACAGGTAATATCGTGTCTATTCTTTACAAATCCCATAAGGAATACAGAACCATTAACTCTTTTATAGATGAAAAAAAAAAAGCTGAAAGAGGGAAAAAAGAAGCATTTGAGAAATTAGGAAGCTAGAATAGAAAGGTTCCCAATTGTAAAGAGGTATGGAGCAAATCCCCAAATTCCACTACCATGACAGACAGAGCAAGAAATCATTCTCAGTCTGTGTGGGCAGAGAAAAACACAAAGAACAAAAACATACAACTCTACTTATAGATTAGTTGGCAAACAGAAGAAACATTACAGAGGGATATTATTATTTTTTTACTCTTTGTAGATGAGCAAGATAATGAAGTAGTCTGGCCAAGGAAAATTAGGTATTCAAATACACAAGAAAAGATTAAGTCCTAGAATTAAGTTTGTAAACTGAAGATCAAGCAAAAAATTGCAAACAGCAGTGGTGGTAAATAGATCCTAGTTTGACAGGTCTCATAGCTATCTTCTCCTAGGACACATTATAATAAAAAATTACATGCAGTTTCCTTTGCTTGGGTTTTCTTGTTTACATTAACTACTGGGACTCTTTAGAGCTTAAATACTATAAGGAGACCAGAGTCTTGCTCACTCTACTAACACAGTGTATGCACAGCAACTTTTTAAGAAGCATAACAGTTTTAGCAAAGGTGCCTTGGGCATATTATCAAGATGCTATTAGAAGCATGTTGCTTTCGTAGTTATTGATTCTCATATGTATCTAGCGAGGGCTGAACATTCATACATATTTGTTAACTGGCATTATGTCATAAATATTTATGAATTACACACAAGGCCAAACTCAGCCTTGAAAAGCAGAAGGTTAATTCCCCCAAAATGTAACTATCCCTGGATCTGTGGAAATGACTACAAGATAAGGAGACTAAATGCTTGGCAAATATTTGAGAATATGACATTATCTTCAGTTGATTCTTTGGAAATATTCTAAACTTACTTCAATAAGGCTGCTGTGCAGTTATTTTTGAAAATAATATTAAGAAATTACATCACACAATTATGATAAATAAGTCCATTAATTTATTCATTCAAAATCATTTATCTTCCTTTGTACCACCCCTAGAGGTGGCAGTTACCTCTTCTCTGAAAACATGGCTAGATTTAAGCTTCTTTTGAAATATAAATCATATAAAGGACAAAAAGTACATCTGGCATTAGTAAAAGCAATATGTAATGATTAAGCATTGATAATAGCATGCAGGGGGGAAAATAACAAAGGGCAGATTTTAAAGTTCAATGTTGATTATGAGAGCAAAACAATGACAAAGAATATGTGTCCAGCAGCTCCTATAAATTGCTAGTAACAAGAATAACTAACAAGGAATATGGCTGATGTGAGACATTTCTTACTAGACAAAACTGGGCACACCATTTCCTCCCAGACCAAAAAAGTCATTTTGGGAAAAGTAGGTTAGCTGGCCATCAGGATTGCCAAGAGATACTGGAGAGCCAAGCAAGGAATATTAAATTATAAGGTTTGTTTTCTTAGAACCTAGCAGAACTCAGATATTACAGACATACAATGTATAATGTTTTAAAAGTAAAGACAAGGAAGCATAACTCCTGTGCTTACTGCCTAGGAATTATACTGATTGCAGTCAAATATTTACTTCTTAGAAGTGAATTAAATATTGGAAACCACTGAAAAAAATTGTGTAATTAAAATTATGAAGACTAATTCATTGGGCATCATACATTACTGCCAGCAAACTAGATTTGTTTGCACAGCTTATAAATTGGTTTGATATTCATGGCAATAAAAAATATTATTCAATAATAAAATGGATGCAGAACTATGATAATAATACTACTAATAACAATGTACAACATAACACTTGGAATTTAAGTAGCTTCTCTATGATGAAGACAAAAATATCTACCTAGTAATTATAAAACATAGGATAAGCACTAGCATATAGTTTCAATGATTTTTTTAATAACTAAGGCACAATTAATTCATTAAGGCATGGGGAATTTCTGTACACTTAGAATGAGTATTTGAGCACATCTTAAAGGATGACTAAGATCTATCAACATAGAACATGAAAAAAATAGGTACTCTTGGAAAGTATGAAGAAATGGTATGATCAGATTTCTGGACATATGAAAATACATGCTATGTTCATGGTGAGAAAAACAATTAAATCAACACATGATATATGAATTTCTTTATGGGAGAAGTGGGGATAATTGTGCCACGGGAGAGATTGCTAATATCCATTCCTTCTTTGACTGCATAATAAAAGAACACCTGTGTTGCTACGGGTGGCTTTATGCTCAGATAAAACCATTTCAATCTTGAACTTCACTGGCTGATTGACCTGGCCAATGAGACGTAATAGGAAGTCATTAAGTAGGACTTCCACAAAATCTCTTTATAAAAAGGAACTCAACTGGCAGGACTTTTTTGCCCTTCCTTTTTCCTTCCTTCTTCCTGCCTTAAACATTAACTTGATGACTGATGTTCTTGCAGCCATACTTCAGCAGGAGAACAAGAGTCATAACTTAGGGAAAACAGAGTTTCAGGTTGATCCCAGTGACACTGACAACCCACAGTGTTAGGTTTGGATAGCCTACCTCCATGCTTTTAATTATGGATGAGAAAAATAAATCCATGTCTTGTTTAACTCAATATTTTTTTAAGTTTATTACAAAATTTACCTTGAAGATGTATCTTGGGGCTCATGAATTACATACATGCAACGATAAGTTTAATTCCTGGTACATATGAGGCACTTAATACCTATAGCTATCATTACTAATAACAACAAAAACAGATGACTCCAAGCAACAATAAAAACAGATGACTTCAGGAGTATTCCATATTTTTGTGTATTCTCATGATCTAAGAAATTTCTTAAAAGGTGTGTCCAAGTATGTGATACATTGACAATATCATCATAAAACTTGAGGAGTTTCATTTAGAGGCTTAGGACCAAATGTTCTTTTAGAGAAGCAAGACTAGTTAATATTCATAGCCATGTCTGTGGAAACCTGTGGGGAAATTTGTTTGGAAATAATTCTAAATTTTTTATATGCAAGAACATTGAACACACCCTCACACTTAGGAAATGCAAACACTACTGAAGGTATCATCAACTTTGAGATTTCCAAACATCCTTCCTGATACAGAAGCAAACATCACAAAGCCTGCTGAACACAAAAATCCCAAAGCATCAGGACTTCCCTGGTGGCGCAGTGGTTAAGAATCCTCCTGCCAATGCAGGGGACATGGGTTCGAGCCCTGGTCTCGGAAGATCCCACATGCCGCGGAGCAGTTAAGTCCGTGTGCCACGACTACTGAGCCTGCACCCCTAGAGCCTGTGCTCCACAACAAGAGAAGCCACCGCCATGAGACTTGCCAACTCAAGAGTCCTAAGGTCTGGGCTTGCAACACAAAGGCTTCAAAATGAATTGCTAAAATTATTAAAAATCTGTGTGAACATTTGTTGGGATGTGTTACAAGCTACCTATTCAAAGGGGAGACAAAGGAAAGCCCATATTGAGGGAAATGAAACAGATGGTTAAAAACAAGCAATCTGACATTTCTGGACAATTACAATGTTTATGTGAATGAGAGAGAGGATAAGGTACTTTTTCCTCTCCCCCAACAGAATGTCACATTGTAGTTATCAAATAACTTTTTACGGCTATCAACCAGTTTTATTCCAACATTATCCTATAAAAAAGGCAGGCCAAACGTTATTTTTTTTAACAAATGAGAAAACTGAGGCTCAAAGTTAAGTAACTTGCTTAAATTAATGTAGGTAGCAAGAGCTTTATTTTCTTCCTAGAATTTATTACTACCAAGGTATTAATTTTCAAATGCATATTTCTCTCTCAGTAAAATATAAACCCATTAAAGTCAGCTTTTTGCTGCTTGACTTACCTCTGTACCATCTGTAACTAAAACAGTGATTGTCCCTTGGTGGGTCATAAAAATATAGCATACATGTGTTTGTGTGTGTATGTATGTGCACACACACAATATCAGAAAAAGAGTTGAACCGAGATTTTTAAAACTACCTTATTGACTTCACAACATTATGCCTTATGAGTTATTTTTGTTATCATGTTATCATCACAAGAATTAAAACACACAAAACCTGTCATGAAATTCAGTTCTCTTTCCCACAAAAAGGAAAACATGCAATAAACAGAATGGGAATCAAAGTTTCATTTTATCCATAGATATCTAAGTGGCTAATATTCTAATTCAGAGCCCAATTAAAAAGGCTGAGTAGAAACTCTGATTAGAAACAAAGCCTAATTAGAACCTTTTTCCTCCCCTCAGTCTAAATAAGTGAGAGCAATATGCTTAGATATAGGTGGGGGAGAAAAAGAAACAGGAGGAGGAGAAGCAGGGGGCGGAGACTGGCTCACCCTAGAAGCAGCCTGATCTCAGATACACACTCAGGCATTTAAGCTCTGGAAAAGAAAATTTGGCTAGGGTGCTCCTTTGGTCCAGGACCTAAGATGATTGCTTACCAAACAGATGAAACAAGAAGGAAGTATATGAAATTATGAAAGAGGAATCTGGGCTTTTATCCTTTGGTAACAGTAATTCCACACATTATTAACTGTGGCCAAATCCCAATTGTTTCTGACTAATCTCATCATCAATGTGTTTCTCAGAGGATAAGGATAGAAGGGGAGGCTGCTGAAAGATCTGAAGAGCTGGTAGAGACAAATCTATCTTGTGCAAAGGAGGGAACATTTTGGAGGGTCGCCTCTCTATATCATTTTCTCTTATTAATCCTATAACCAAAAACCTATAGGTGAGGAATTTCCTCTGGTTTACTGTTCTTAGGCGCAGGAAGGATAAAAGAAGGCACTGATGCTGGAGACCAAAATGAAAGACATCAGTATCTAAAATATGCAACAAACAATCTTCTTTCGGCACTCCCGTATAAAACATTGTATTTTGGCATGCTAGATACTAAATTAACATATAGGTGTCTCTCCCTTCTGGAAACTCGAACTGAGACAGTGGTATTAAAACAATATCAATGGCAATACAAGAGGACACTGTAGAATTGAGCCAGTAATTATACTCTTCATTCAATCTGTGTAGTCTAGACAGTAAATATGCCTTTTTCAACAATAAAAGTGATGTACGTTTAATGTGTCTTGATGATTGCCTCAAGTCTTCATTTTGGTTTATGGAATTGAAAGACTTTTTAAGTGTTGGCAAGGACCTCTACATAAAATGTAGAGTTGATAGAATTTTACCAAGTACATTTTTACCAAGCCATAATTTTTATATGAGGATAAGGAAGACAGAATTATTTATCCATGGTCACACACCTTAGTTAATGGCAAAGATGACCTACAACAATTAACTGATCCTAGATTTTTCATTTTACATTTTGTATGTTCACACAGTTAAACCACATCCAGTTCAATGTTTCTGAGTTACCATGTTTCATCCATG
The DNA here is from genome assembly GCF_963455315.2 of Globicephala melas. Taxonomy (NCBI): domain Eukaryota; kingdom Metazoa; phylum Chordata; class Mammalia; order Artiodactyla; family Delphinidae; genus Globicephala; species Globicephala melas. Next base: position 39,507,730 of record NC_083332.1, read on the forward strand.
TACTATCACATGCATATTGGTTTACTTCCTTGACTTTCTCCAAATGGCTGCAACCAAAAATGTTGACACTTAAAGTGTAGTGAAAGAGACCAAAAATTAAAATTTACTCTTTTAAGAACTGGAGCTGAATGTCCCTCTGGGCTGGTCCTGGTCCAATGTATGATTCAAATATCCTTCAAATATGGCAAGACAGCTATAATTCAAAAGTAACCTTTTCTCTATCTTCCTTCAAGCACTTTGTTAGCTCTACTCATTGTCTCACAGTTAAAATATAAAAAACAAATAAGAGAGGAAAAAAATAAATTTCTACATTTTGTTTTTCAAAGCCACTGCTCTCAGGAAAACTATGAACATCCAGGCATAGAGAAAATGATTGGAAGAAAATAAATAAAAGGACAAAAAACAAATGGATAATGAGCAAGTCTCGTCTCCCCATCCTCCATTCCACCCCCTGCCTGAATTGTGGTGGAAAACAATGTTTTTCTGTTAAGGCCGTATGGAGAAGCAGGTTAGAGCAGAGTCATCAATATGTTCTTCGTGGAGAAACACACACACACACACACACACACACACACACACACACACACACACACACACACACACACACACACACACACACACACACACACACACACACACACACACACACACACACACACACACACACACACACACACACACACACACACACACACACACACACACACACACACACACCACCCCCCTCCTTTCCGGCTCCCAGAGTGCAGTCTTGAGATTGCAGTGAGACTATATAGCATTTTAGTGCCTCCAAGTGGTAGACTTACGTAGTAAAGAACACATTCAAAACTGAAAGATAAGAAAGTAAAGATTCTGGCATATCTGAATGACAATCTATGTGCACAAACTGGAGAATAAGAGCCATCTGCCTTCCCAACCCTAAATTTATGTCCAACACTCCAGAAATGAGACTCAGACATCCAGCTTCCAGCCAAAAACACAAAAAAAGGCCAAAATAGTCTGAGATTAAGTTTCTGACACCATGGTGTTATACTAAAGATTTACAATGGAAATAAATTTCATTTAATTAATAGAGATACAAAAAGAAAAATATAAGTTTGTGAAATGGGATTCTTACCTGACACAGAAGCAAATCTTCTCTCAAGATCCAACTCTCTTTGACAAATTTTTCAGTTCTCTAGATGACTTCTGCAAAAAAAATAAAATGTATCAATCAGTCATCTACCTTGAAATATTTGTTGTCTGTCCTAGAAGCAAATTGTTTTACTATCAGACAGACTGACACTGATGATGATGATGATCTCTGAATACATACATGCACATTAGAGTCTGTTATAAAAGTATATAGAATTTATAGTCTGATGATCCTGTTACAGAAAAAAAGCACATATACCAACATATTGTATAATTTCATTTCCCTTCACTATTACATCTTTGTGTGTATTTATTATTTGATGTCATAAAGCTTATTTTCATTGACAAAAAATTAAAATAAATAAAGTTAAATGGAAAATAAAAAAATTGTTTACATCAATGTTATTCCACCTTTTTATGAACTGAGTGAACCTGCTTTTACTGAGCACACAGTTTTCTAAACCTCTCAGGCTCCCACCTGACCCCAGATGCCCCACATCTGTCAACAGCACTTCTTCTTGAAGAGAATGACAGAAAGGAGAAATCTATGAATCAGAACATTCTCTGTATCAGTAAACGTTGTGTATGCAATAGTGTGTTTATCATAAAGGTTGACAGATATGAACTCCAAATAGGAAATGCAGAGAAAGAAAAAGTGGGAGCCCATCATTAAATTTCTTGGTAGAATTAACAAGTTGGAGAGCAAAATACATTTTTTTTTTTTTGTGGTACGCGGGCCTCTCACTGTGGTGGCCTCTCCCGTTGCGGAGCACAGGCTCCAGACGCACAGGCCCAGCGGCCATGGCTCACGGGCCCAGCCGCTCCACGGCATGCGGGATCTTCCCGGACCGGGGCACGAACCCGTGTCCCCCGCATTGGCAGGCGGACTCTCAACCACTGCACCACCAGGGAAGCCCCAAAATACATTTTTGACTCCTCTTTCTAAGCAAGATTACCCACCTTTTACATAATCTGAGGACACCCTTTCAGAGAATTCAAGGTACTTTTCAATTCCATTTGTATTTTTAAAAATTGAAGTATAGTTGAATTATAATATTGTGTTAGTTTCAGGTATACAGCAAAGTGATTGTTATATTTTTTTTCAGATTTTTTCCATTATAGGTTATTACAAGATATTGAATATTAATTCCCTGTGCTTTATACAAAATCCTTGTTGCTCCATTTGTATTTTTATGGCTTAATTTTTGACTTACTAATTAAACAGCAAACTCTACAAAATCAATGACTGTAACTATTTTCTCTGCCTTATAATCACAGAAATTATGATAGTCTACATGACACATGCAAATGCTAAATAAATAATTTTGAATGGATTTTTAAAATTATTTGTTTTCTAAGTTACAATTGCTTAACAGCTATTTGGAAAATAATCAGTTAAGAGTCAATATCATAACATATATTTGGCAGAGATGTATTGTATATGGTCTTGTTAGTGTGGGACAAAAAGCCAAAAATCCTTTAATATCCATACCAGAAGTAATATTTTGTTTCTGCAAAATAACTGGGAACATTACTATACTGATATTATTGATTTTATAAACACTGACTGATATTACTTTTATTTACATGTAGTTCAGCTTTCCTGTTAGGAATTTTCATTCTTGGGGTTAGAGACTAAAAAAAGCCACATGATTCACTGAAAAGCAAAGAGAATCCATAGTCTGATGACCCTGTGACAGTAACAGAGCCCCTTACCAACCTTGATATGAAAACTCAGGGTATTATTTCATAACACTGATCCTCATTTTCTTAATTAATAATACAAGGATACTGAACACAGCAACACTGCACTGATTACACAGCTAACCTGTAAAACTCCTAGATCTGTATATGATAGGTGCTCAATAGATACTACCCCCAGTCCTCTCTTGTCCACATTTTTAAAAATCTTCCCTTGGGAATTTCTCTTCCTATGTGACAGAATAAGTTCCCTGAGAAACAAAACTCCTACAGGTAACAACTATAACTCCAAACAAAATTTTTTAAAAAAATTTATTTGAAAATGTATTATCTTTTGTACAGAGTAGGGAATCCCAGAAAGGAGAGGAGCAAATAGAAAAGAGGGCTCCAAGTTCTATGTTTAAACTCTGCCCAGTCGTTCCTTGTCTCTTTAACCATATTCTAATATTTTGAAAAGGTCAACCAAATTAAAACAACCTGGACCTATCAAGAATAATGGTATTATCCCTACAGATTCTCAAACATTAAAATATTAATAAGTCAATATTTAAACAAAATTATGTCAAGTTTGACAACTTAGATGAAATGGACAAATTCCTTTAGAAATCCAACATATGAAATTAATATAAGATGAAACAGAAAATCTGAATAGCCCTATGTGTACTGAAGAAATTGAATTTGCTATAAAAAATGTTACCCAAGAAAATGCCAGGCCAAGATACTTTTATTGATGAATTCCATCAAACACTTAAGGAATAAATAATCTTAATATTACACATAAACATTCAGAATATAGAGAAGGAACTTTGAAATTCATTTGATGAAGCCAGCATAACATTAATATCTAAAACTTGGTAAAACCATTTTTACAAAGTTACAGAGATGGCCAAAAAGCACGTGAAGCAATTATCTCAACGTCACTAATTATTAGAGAAATGCAAATCAAAACTACAAAGAGGTATCACCTCACACCAGTCAGAATGGCCACCATCAAAAACTCTACAAACAATAAATGCTGGAGAAGGTGTGGAGAAAAGGGAACCCTCCTACACTGTTGGTGAGAATGTAAATTGGTACAGCCACTATGGAGAACAGTATGGAGGTTCCTTAAAAAACTAAAAATAGAACTACCATACGACCCAGCAATCCCACTCATGAGCATATACCCAGAGAAAACCATAATTCAAAAAGAGTCATGTACCACAATGTTCACTGCAGCACTATTTACAATAGCCAGGACATGGAAGCAACCTAAATGTCCATCACCAGAGGGATGGATAAAGAAGATGTGGTACATATGTACAATGGAATATTACTTAGCCATAAAAAGAAACAAAATTGAGTTATTTGTAATGAGGTATTGTTAGAGTCTGCTATACAGAGTGAAGTAAGTCAGAAAGAGAAAAACAAATACCGTATGCTATCACATATATATGGAATCTAAAAAAAAGGTTCTGAAGAACTTAGGGGCAGGACAGGAATAAAGACACAGACATAGAGAATGGACTTGAGGACACGGGGATGGGGAAGGGTAAGCTGGGACGAAGTGAGAGAGTGGCATGGAAATTTATAGACCACCAAATGTAAAACAGATAGCTAGTGGGAAGCAGCCACATAGCACAGGGAGATCAGCTCGGTGGTTTGTGACCACCTAGAGGGGTGGGATAGGGAGGGTGGGAGGGAGATGCAAGAGGGAGGAGATATGGGGATATATGTATATGTATAGCTGATTCACTCTGTTTTAAAGCAGAAACTAACACACCATTGTAAAGCAATTATACTCCAATAAAGATGTTAAAAAAATCAAAAATACAAAATGAGTGATTAAATATATAATAGGACTTTTGACATGTAAATCCTGGACATAATACTCATTTTCTAAACAAGGGAGAATAAGGCCAACACCTAGAAGGAAGGGGAAGAAAGAGGAGGGAAGTGAATGACAGAAAAAAGAGAAACTGTGATTACAAATTCATTTAAAATTCCAAGTCTCATTGTGCCTGCCCTCAAACTGCTTCTACCTCTTCCAGTGATGTGATTCAGTGAGTCTAAAGTGATTGAGCTACTTAGAGTTGAACTTCTCTCACAATCAACCATCCATAACTAATCTTTTGTGTATATGCATGTATCAATTTTCTGGAAATTTCTTTAAAAAATTTTAAATTTCTGAACATAGCCTATTTGATATTTTCAATAAACGGTGCTTAATCATTGGACTTCCATATCAGAAAAATATATCTTGCCCTCACCTCTTACCGTACTCAAAAGTGAATTCCTGATGGACTGCATATCTAAATATGAAAGATAAAACAGTAAAGCTTCTCAAGGAAAATATAGAACATCTTTATGAAATGAGGTAGGCATATACATACATACATATATATAATATAGTCACCATTAGAGACATACTAAAATATTCATAGTAACACAATTCATATTAACCAAGAATGGGGAACTTATGGGGTGTGATAATGATCTGGTTCTTGGTCTGCATCCTGGTTACAATGATATGTCCACTTTGTAAAAGATCATCAAGCTGAATACTTATGGCCCATGCACTTTTCCCTATATAAAACATAGTTCAGTAAAAAATAAAATACTAAACACGTACTAGTCAATGAATACTATCTATCATCATTATTGTTGTTACTATAATCATCTACATCTTCATCACAAGTGATGGTCTGAAAAATGTTTAGTAGTCTCTGCACTTTATAATTGATGTTTTCATAAGCACATATTTAAAAAATCGTCATGTGCTTAATGGTTCTCTGCTCTTCTTTAATGTGAGTTCCTTAAGGCAGGAATTATGACTTATTCTGTTTTTTAATTTATCTATCACCCTAAAAACAATATTATTGAAAGAATCCATGCGTGTGCGTTCATGCACGCGCGCACACACACACACAAACAAATACTCAAGAGGAATCCCTCCCATTCCCTTAAATTATGAATGCAGGTAGGGAATTTTAAAAGACACATGGTAGAAATGACCATCACTCTTCTGCAGAGCTCTGACATTTATGTGGCACTAATATAATCGTAAAAAGTAACACAGTCATTATTAAATCATCATTGGTTTATTTGTTTTATTGTTCATTGGCTGAAATTTGCACTATATGCAGTTAGAGACTTAGGTGCACAACATTTTATCCCCAGAAGTAAAACAGAGGCACCTAGAGAAGCTGGAGTAATTACTATATATTTTAAAAGTGCATGTGTGTAAGCACTAATGTTCCCCTGATTCTCTTATTACATGATTTAGCCTTATTTCTTTCCTTTTTTTTTTTTTTTCATTTCCACATGTGCTAAGGAGTATTTCTGTGCTGAATGTATAAGATATAACAGCATTCAGATAGAATTCCAAGCACTGCAAAAGGTCTTTTTACCCTTATTTATTATTAATAGTAATGATAAAAATAACTACAATTTATTGATCACCAAACCTATAGCCACTATTATGGTAAGAGGTTTATATTAAGCATATTTTTATTCTGGTATATTTTTTTATTTCTACAAATGCAGAAACAGATGTCCAAGGTAATACAAAACTTACTCAAGGTCACATAGTATAAATAAGTAGCAGAACTGAGATTTAAATGCTAACTCTGTGGACTCGTTCTGCATTTCAAAACAAAAAATCTAATTCCAGAATATCTTACAAATAATTTTTTTCCTTCTATCAGTTTTTCATCTCTCTCCCCCTCCCTCCATCTCTCCCTCTCCTTCTTCTCTCCCTTCCCATCGTTCTCATCTAAGACATCGTTCCATGCTGGTGATCAAAGAGTTTATATTGTGGATTTAACAAAAGCTCTTTCAAGATAACCTGGAATTTCTCTGGGCTGTCAAGAGGAAACAGTCTAAGCTGAGGAAAAATAAAGAGCAGAGCACAGAAATGAATGTGAATGATGACGAATGAATGAATAAATACAGGAAAAGAGATTAATGAATACTAAGAAGAGAGAACAATCCAATCTGGCCTGAGTATAAAACTGATTAGAGTTTGTGGAGGAAGATGGGGTTATCTTGAAAGCATTCCATCACTAACCTTGGCCTGAAGACTTGATAAGTACAAAGGTTACGGTTATATCCCTACTCCTGCTCCTCTTGGAAGTAGGAACAATGAAGCAGAGTGGACCCCTCATTTGATAAATGACACCCTCATGAGAAAAACAAACCAGTAAGAGTTTGCTTTACAGCAGACTCTGCACAATTCCCTCCAAGTAAGTTCAAACATCAAGGACTCCTCCCACCTGCCGTTTACAGTCCAGGTGTGGCTCTCCGGGGAGGTGGGGTATGAAAGGGAACATTTACAGCAAGTGTCTTGTTCCTTCTTTCTTTCTCTCTCTCTTTCCCTTCCTCCCTTCCTTCCTCCCTCCCTTTCTTCCTTCCTTCCTTCCTTCCCTCCTTCCTTCCTTCCTGTTTTCTGAAATATATATCTTGACGGTGACTCTAGGAATGAGAGCATGGAGATGATATGGTAAACAACTCAGAGATAGATATCAGCAATTCTGGTTTAAAGTTTCAAATATTCTGCCCTAATTGTTTGCACAATATATTGAAATTCAGCATGTCTCAGTTTCCTTTATTAATGAAGGTAGGTGAATTCCTGCCATATTCCTGTCATTGTGCATTACCTCAATTCTCATCAAAATTCTCTGAGGTAAGTACCATTATTTCCACCATCTTCCTGAAGAGAAAATTGAACCAGAGTGAGGTCGTATTACCCCAACTGTCGAATTCAGGATGTTAAACAAGGTCACTGTCTTGAATTGTCTATGGTATCACACAGACTTTGGTATTACCAAGACTCTAATTTACTGGTCCATTTTTAAAAAATATGCCACAATGATTATTTCCAAGCCATCAAATGATATACCTAAGGAAAATATTCTATGATTTGACAGCCACTGTGATAAACAGAAATGTAAAATTCCAGTTGTCCCACAAATGCTTTACAGTTTCCAAGAGCTGACCTAACCTAAGTAGTTGGAGAAAAAAATTAAACAATTTGGTGGTATTTCCGTATTCTGTTGACACTGCTTAGATGCAAATGATCACTTTCCATTCAACTAACTGTGCACTTGCAAAGCTTCCTGTCTTTGTAGACAAGGTAGGCAGAAGGCTTCACTGGCTAAACCAAGCTACGAGCCGAGTTCTCTGGTTATCAACGTTTTCCACACTAGCCATTTCAAAAGAAATCTGCACAGTAGCTAAAAAAATGCCTGTTGGGAAGCCAGAGGCAAAAACCACCTCTCCTTAAATGAGAAAATATGTGACCAATACACTGCTTAATTATAAATTAATTATTTAATTAATTAATTTATAATTAATTAATTAATTATAATTTATAATTAATTATAATTTATAATTAATTAATTATAAATTAAAATGCCGTTGGCAAGTCTAGAAGTAAAGTAGCAACACCGTTATTTTTGACACTGAGTGTACTATTTATTTAGTACTAGAAGTTTTAAATGTGAGCAAAGAAAATGATAATGAAAATTTGTTGGGAACAAACAATGCCTGGGATGGTAAAATGAGTTAAACTTTACTGATACTTACCAGGTCCTGTTTACTTATATATTTTCTAATAACATCCTTATGAGGAAGGTACCTATATCATATCCATTTTACCAAGGGGGAAACTAAAGTATATAGAATATCATTAATTTGGTCTTTGGAGAAACACAAAGTCAAGCCCAGGCGGTCTCACCTGGAGCTTATGCAATTAGGTACTACACCATAATACCTCGCAGATAAGGGACTCCAGTCATTATCTCATTTAATATTCATGATAATATTATGAAATACGTATGACCAATATTATCTGTAAGGAAGCAACATCTCAGAGCGATTGGCTTTCCCAAGTGACAAAGCTAATAACAAGTCAGAGAAAGATACTGACTCAGAAGGTAATTTTTTTTCCACTAACATTGATTATTCTGAATCATTATTTTTTGTCTTGTTAGGGAATAATTATTCCTCTCTGAAATCAATGCTGTGAAAACCTATGCCTAGTCATTGAAGGAAAGGTGGTAAGTAAGATGTTCAGGCTAGCACAGTTTAATCTGTCATAGTTTCCAAATACCTTAAAACTTCCAAAGCCTTACCCAAGGAACTTTCCACTGCATTTGCATTCTCTTTCAAAGAAATCTCTCATGTGATCTGCGCTTTGTCCCCAAATGACAAGTTGCAAATGAGGCATTTTCCTTTAAAATGTTTTCAACTTGGGGAAATAATTTATCCAAACAGGGGATCCTCTTCACTGACCCCAACACACAGGAACTAGGGAACTTTGATCACCAAACTATACTTTCTTGCATTTCAAAGAAACACCACAAAGAAAATTAGCATTGCAAGATGTGTACTTGCAGTACAGAGGAAGAATGTTACTATTCTAAAGCTTTAGTATCTGGAAAACTGAGTAATCACAGGTGATTCAATGTCTCTGGCATTTACATCCCCTGGACTTATATACTGATCTTGAATTAAAAATTGTATGCCTATTATTTATTGAATCTTAACCTTGATGAAAATGTTTAGCAGTAAAGCGATGGGCATCGATGATGATACGGATGCATTCTTGCCACATGGCTAATTGAATATCACATGTGAAATAAATTTGTGACCTACTGACCCCTTTTCCTGGTGATGGTGATAATTACAAGCATGCACATAACCTCTCAACACCGAGCAGACAATTTTCACTTTCTAGAGGCTGAGCTTTACATGCGTTACCTCCCGACAAATGCACACACAAACAAAAAATCCATTTTTATTATAACGTTTAAGTTTTTTCTTTGCTCTTTGGAGTATTCAAAATTCTAGTAGATATCTCTAAGTTATTGCTGAAGTTTCTGCCTGATGAAACTAGCACTGGTATAATTCTTGATGTTGAGTGTGAGCAAGACAGATACCATTCCTAGCATCATGGAATCCAACTGATTCCAGTATTTCTTCCTCTTGAAGAAATCTGGTAAGTTGATGCTCATGTCAACCACTTTTACTCTAAAACTAAGCACAGGAGGTGATTCTTCCATAAATATACCTCCACAAGAAATTTGTGCTATTTCTATTTACTGGTGTATCCTTCCTATTTCAATAATAGTTTCTAATTATCCTTTTCTCTGGTTAATTTTCCAATCAGTCCAATCTCTTGGGAAGAAACTTGACCCAGAAAACCTAGATACTTTCGAAGTTCAAAAAACATTGCTGTTTACATAAATGTGGCACGTCTACCCTCTTGGCCCCAGGTGCTGTGACAAAAATACTAAAGGTGGTTTGACATCTGCATACTGCTAAAGAAAACATTATTCATGATGCTTGTGGAAGACTGTAAGAACACTTTACTTAAGGGGGGCCATCACAGAGGTAGTGATAGGGACGACTGAAATGGAGTCTTACAGTGCAGAGGAAAGATCAAGCTCAAATACAGCATGAGCAATTAGTAATTTATGGCCAAAAAGCAAGAGTGGAGGTCAGCATATGGAAAATTACTAAGAAGAAACATCAGGAGTAAGGGGGAATTCTGGCTAACCCCATCTAACAGGATTCTTGCTGAAGGCAGGCCAGGGTGATCAGATATCACCTGAGAGACTGTGGAGGATGAGGAATCTGGTCAGATATGGAGGGTGATCGGATATTGAGGATGCAAGATCCTGATTAAATTGATCTAGCAGGATTTTTGCTAAAACTGGACAAGGTAGAGACAAACACAGAAGTACAAAAGTCCAGGCCTAGTTGAAAAAAAAGCTCACGGGAGGCTGAATAGAGTTTGGTTAGGAAGAGAACCTTGTTAAGACAAACACTTTTTCCCAATATTTTCACAGATTTAAAATGTTGAAAACTTGTGATTTTTCTAAGAAATGATCTTGAATTCTTAATGACTGTACTACAAAGACTGATAATTATTGAGTTTTCTTATACCATTTAATTTTTTTAAAGTTTCTTTAAAGCTGATCTTGTCCTTTTTTGTTGTTGTATTTCATTTATGTAACTGCTATTTATATTTTTTAAATGTATATTCTCCGATTCAATGACATACATAAAAACCTTTAAAACACCAGCAGAAATGGTGGGTGACCCTGATTTCTCTTAATCTTAAAAAACTGAGCTCCTGGCCCACCAAATACAAACTTGTCCATTCCTGTCCTCCTCTTCCTCGAAACGAATGTGGCAGATGTGCTCTTCCAAGTCACCAATGTCATCGAACATGGCCATTTGCAGTGACTTGTTTAATTCATCATTTTAATAAATTAACTCAGCTTGTTTTATAAAGCTTCTGCAAGAGGCTGAGCTCTAAACATAGGTATGGACATAGCCTGAGAGTTTCCTAAGGTTGCAGACGGGGAGGGTTTAATTCAATAGTAGCTTAATATCATTCTGGCTGAAAGCAGGGTTTTGATAAGAAAAATGGCCTGTAAATATCTCTAACTATTCAAAGTATCCCCACTTCAGTGACATACAGGCTTTTACTAAAACAAACACTTGTACCACGTGTTAATGTCCTTGAATTTCCTTGAATTTTAACCTGTCCACTAGTCCCTTACTTAGGCTTTTAATCTGTATCACTTATTTGTGTGTCCTCCAAATTATCGAAAGTGATAGCTGAACATTACCCCTATCACTTAGAAATAGGAGAGAATGAGAACAATATGGGGGGTGGGGGGGAGTAAGAAAAAATACAAGTAAACAACAAGAGAAAAATTCCACAGAATTAAAAGGGAAGGGACTATTATTAAAATCCAAAAATGGATGCCTCCCTTAAAATTTGAGACTTTTAATCTAGATATGCTTTCCTGGAGAGGGCAGTAAACAAAAACAAGGGTAACCACCCCACATTTCTCTATGTGTGTGCCATATACACTGTAAAGTGTAAAACATGTACATATAGAGCACACACATATGCTGGGGCACATGGCTTGGATGACAAAGCTTTTCTGGGAGGTTTAATTTTATTACAATTTCATAAATATGCATGTTGAAAATATTGAAGAATGGACATGAACTACTTTATTACTCATTTCCCATTTTATAAACACGTGCAGAGTGCTAAAGGACAGGGTCCACTTTTACCAGGAACAAAAAGAGATTACAGAGTTGAAATCTATACTTGAGGCAAAAATATGTTCAAAAGTTCTCCCACAGCATCCGTGCAAGTCTTAGCATAAATGCTGACTGTATCTCCAAGTGCTGTCGATTTTTACCTTAAAAATAGATTTGAACTCATTTACCACAGGGCACAGAGGAAAGGAGAATGAATCAAGAGGATCTCAAACTGAAGATGCTCATACGCAAGAGACAGAAGACATGCAGGAGGTGAAACGTAATCTGGGTAAAAAACATAAGATTGGATTTTTCGGTATAATTTTTCTGAAAATGCAATTTGTAACAAGTTATGTTGTCTGTAAAAGAATCCCTACTGCACTTCTAATGTGTTTTTTAGTATCTGAAACATAAAAGCACATCAGAATACATCATGTGCAAACCATGGCATTAAACAGATTAGAAAATCTAAATGTCATACAGTAACATGGTCGGTTCTTGTGCAGTTAATTTAGTAGAAAGGCAGAGAGTCGCTGCAGGGAACACTTTCTCTAGTTATGCACCCTGCAGCTAAAATACCTTGTATACCTTTTCTGGAAGGAACAATAACTTTGCTGAAATGATAAATTTAAAGCTTATGCGGTTTTAGTATGGCACCTCAGCTAAATTATTCCTAAATTGGGTTGCGTATTGAGAGACACAGATGTTAGAATGGATAAGCGATATCCCCATCCTCCTCTGTCTCCCAAACTCCTCCAGCCCTAAGCCTATCTTTGTTACGCTCACTGGGTGTTACTTATTCTGATGAAATGAATACCTTGAATATAACTTCCTTTTTGTCATTGACCTACCACTCTGCTTAGTATACCTTTTTAGAGTTCTTGGTTTTTACATAGCCTTATGGTTAATGCACCACACAAAAAAGGGGCATTTTTCTACCTTCGCTTATAAAAATAATACATTGAGACTTGACATTATCTGGCCACTAGGTCAGGGAATTTAAATTGAGCATCATGTGTTCTCCAGTGGTCTTAAAGCAAAGTCCATCACTCCTGTTAATTAGAGCTTTTCACGTGGGTTCTGACTGAAATCGCCTTGGTTGCTTTCTCTAGCTCTCACCTGATTCTAATTAGTCCCCTAGGAACATTAACCCAGCTCACTCCTCCCATCACCATCCCCGCTTCATGAGTCACCTCATTAGAAAAACTGAAAAGTGGGCTCCTAACATCTGCTAGGTAAGATGTACAATTGTGAGCTCACCACTTCGCAGTTCGCTAATGATAAAGGATGGCCTTCCTTATGGCAAGCATTATAGAATATCATTGCCTAAATGCCCTTTCAAATGGGTAACTGAGCACATCAATGGTAGAGATAATTTTTTCACAGTGGGGGGTTAAGAAGAAACTGGAGCAAAAAATATACCTTGCCCTGGCCTAGCTGACATCTCTATAAAGCATTTAAGCAGACCTAATGAAGGTGCTTTCCATATGGGTGACCAAGCATTAATACTCTCCTGGCCTCCTGAATTCAGAACAAAATGCACTTACAAACTTCAGCAATAATAGGTGGAGTATCAGAATAATGACCCTCTCCTAACATGCCCACACTCTCATCTGGAACATGTGAATACACTACCTTAAGTGGCCAAAGGGACTTTGCAGATGTCATTAAGGTTTTGGACCTTGAGATGGGGATATTATCTTGGGTGGTCTGGGTGAGCCAAACACAAGTGCAAGATCCTTAAACGCTGCAGTCAGAGGGAGATGTGATAATAAAAGAATGGTCAGAGAGATGCAAAGTTGCTGGTTTTGAAGATGGAGAGAAGGGAACATGAGATAGATAAGAAACACAGTGATCTCTATAGAAGGTGGAAAAGGCAAGAAACCAGATTCTCTCCTAGAGCCTCCAGAAGGAATGTAGTCTGGCTAACATCTTAATTTTAGCTCAGTGAGAACCCATGTTGGGCTTCTGATATCCAGAACTATAATATTAAAAACTTGTGTTGTTTTAAGCCACCACGTTTATAATAATTTGTTACAGCAGCAACAGAAAACTAATACTGAGAGGGATTTAGAAGAAAAGTTCCCTAAGCAGAAGAACCACGAGGGGCTTGTCCAAGGTTTTACTCTGTAACCTATCAGTGTCTGGTGCATAATAAAAGCTCAAAAATGATTTTTAAATCAATAAATACTTATTGACAACCTACTAGCTATTAGTGACTTCATGTATACTATGGTAAGAGAATTGCTTATTGGTGAGAAAACTGAAGCTCATTTAGATCAATGACTAGTTTAGGCCACATAGCTATATGAAAGAAACTTAAAATTCAAATCAGAGCTTGTTTGACATGCTGAGGTCTCTAGCCACAAAATGTTCCTAATTTCTGTAACTGTCATTTAGCCTCGTAAATAGATCTTTAAAAATTTTGGGTATAATTACTTGTGTATCCTCCACCTTCTTGAAAGTGATAGGTGAAGCTCCCCTCTCTCTTAGAAGTAGGAAGAGATTGGCAATGATACAAAATGGGTACTAGGAGTTCTTCAAGGGGTACAAGAGCTAAAAAGAAGATGTTGGTTAAAATAATGAGAGCTAACATCTACATGACAGGGCTTCCCTGGTGGCGCAGTGGTTAAGAATCTGCCTGCCAATGCAGGGGACACGGGTTTGAGCCCTGGTCCAGGAACATCGCACATGCTGTGGAACAACCAAGCCCGTGCGCCACAACTACTGAGCCTGTGCTCTAGAGCCCACGAGCCACAACTACTGAGCCCATGTGCCACAACTACTGAAACTCTCTTGCCTAGACCCCGTGCTCTGCAACAAGAGAGCCACCGCAACGAGAAGCCCGTGCATCACAATGAAGAGTAGCCCCCGCTCACCGCAACTAGAGAAAGCCTGTACACAGCAACAAAGACCCAATGCAGCCAAAAATAAATAAATAAAATAAATTTAAAACAAAAACAACACCTACATGACACTTTCTATTTGCTAGCCACGGCTATCACAACTTTGCCTGCTTTAACACATTTATTCTTCAAATAACCCTAAAAGGTCAGTACTACTGGTCGCCTCACCATGGATAAGGAGTGGGAGCTTAAAAAAAAAAAAAGACAATGAGGTAAGTTGCCTGAGATCACATTTTATGAATGCCACAAGTAATATAAACCCATGAAGTCTGACACCATAGGTCACGTTTTTCATTACCCTAAACAGGTTTTCCCACAAAGGGTTCTGACATACATCCTCTCGCCAGGATATTGAGCTTTCTTTGCAAAATATCTGTTTGTGAATGTGATGAAAACTGTGGATTAACTTCTGCAATACATGCAGAAGTATATTTTGGATAAGTAAATTTTTATAAAGTGTATTTTGGGAATCAAAGACATAAGATTAGGTGTGACCATACAAGAAGCATACATGGTAGAAAATAAATCGGGAATCTTAGATGCAGAATCACAATAAAATTACCTTCCTTGTTGAATTTTGGTTTGATATAGAGAGACTGATGATTTATCATATAACCAATTAAATGTCTTATTTTATTCTCTTCTTTCATTCATTTCTTGACCTTTGCCATAAAGTTATACTAACGATTTCCTCTCCATTTAAATCTCAAATATTAAAAACATTCTGTGTATCTCAAAATGTTATTGGTAAAACAACACAAAAGGCATAAAATATATATTAATCTGAGAGCATCTTGGGGGGTTCAATACAGAAGTATATACTGGAAAGGGCTGATTATGCTACCGTCATGTTAAAGAATTTTGAAACGTTATGAGTTTCTGAGAACCAGTGATCCATCAGACAGGGTCTGCAGATATTTGGATAAAATGACATATTGTTACAAAGGTATAGGTTTGAGCAGCATTTCACCTATGTTATGATAATATATTTGAATACCAATTTCATTGTATGGTTGATGGTAGGGGTCTTGCCATTCTTGTACATTGTTTCATCCAACAACTACCTATAAAAAGCCTTCTTTCCTTCTATGAGTGGATGAGTGCTGTTTCTAGATGGATCCCAGGTTATGAGAAATGAAAATCCAGATTTTCATGGGAAGTGATTTCAAATATAACACTGTACATGAAATGATGAACTAGTCATCTATCTGTGTCTGTTTCTCTCTTTCCCCATGCCCTCTCATTTCACTTACATAATAACATCGTATATAAATGCAACTTTTAAACTCAGGTTTCTAATAATATTTGATGAAAGAGAAATCTTGGTAGAGAGTGCTACTCCTATGAAGAAAGATATCACTAATTCACAAGGGTCATCTGCTTCTTTACAATAGTGAAGCAGAGAAAACATATTTGCATATCTTTAATAAGGAACTGAGAAAAGAGATAACCGTGATATGTACTAGCAGACAGAGACATTTATGAATCTATAAAGAAAGAATACATGTGGTTTAAGAATGCAAAACAAATATATTTAACACTCCTAAAGAGAGATCTTTGTCTATCACAATATGAACTTACTGTGTTCACACTGAGTGCTCAGCCATCAGTGTTTATCAATGGTCACTATGGGCTGTACACTGGAGTGAAGTATAAAACATATTTTTGGTCAGGATATTTATTATTGAAGAATCTTCAAGAGCCTAAAGTCTAGGTTACTGACTGTGAATATTCTACTCATTAATAAAAAGAAGAAAAGAAAGTAATTCTTCATAAGCCATCAAGGCAGGGACTAAATTCATCCAAGAAATTGTATCATAAATCCACAATATGAGAATTCAGTTTTGAGAACAATTATATTACAAATTCCAAAACACAATGAAAAACGTTAGGCATATTATCTGCAAGGGAAACTATGAGGAGTTTCCGGAGGCTGTGGCAAACTCACCATTTCTCAGTGCCCCTCTTTGTTTACTTATGAATAGGTATAATTTCAACATCCCTAAGGGAAATCTGCTTTTACTGTGCTCTTAGCATTTGGAGAGAAAAACTATACAGCAGACTTTTTCTCATGCAGGTAGCTGACATATATCCCTGAATTTGGTTTAAAATAATTTTCTTTTCTGAAAAACCCATAGGCGACATCCACAGACATTTTTGGGGGGTCCAGGGTGGAGGTGGGCATGGGGTAACTCTCTACAGAGACTTCTAATATGTGCATAAGTGAGAGAGGGATTAATGTTAACTGGGGAGAGTTGATCACTGGTACACATGGCTGTGAGCACTGAACAATAGCTATCATTCTCCTACCCTAATGTGC
Organism: Globicephala melas; assembly: GCF_963455315.2. Lineage (NCBI taxonomy): Eukaryota > Metazoa > Chordata > Mammalia > Artiodactyla > Delphinidae > Globicephala > Globicephala melas. Next base: position 39,524,839 of record NC_083332.1, read on the forward strand.
AAAATACAAAATATATATATATATCTACATATCTATATCTATCTATATCTATCTATCTATATCTATATATATATATCTTCTCACAGGCGGAGATGAGAATGAAATTTAGGACCAGTTTTTTTGTTTGTGTTATTATGTGTTTTCCTCCCCTTAGAATGGTATAACAAGTTTGGGGGAAGAGTCTTGCTGAGCCTCTTGGGGAATGATGTGCTTAGAAATCTGTCTATGGGACTGCCTGATAGGACCTTTAAGAGTTCTTGTTGAAATACACTGGGAGGAAGTAAAAGCTTATCTAAGCTTATCCTGGAAGATTATAAGAAATTCAGAAGCACAAAGTTCATTCTGGCTCAAAGGAAACTAGTCATCTTTGTGCAAGTAAGGATTTATTTTATGTTGCATGTGCACATACAGAGGCATGGCAGCTGATGGCAAATACCTTATGCAGAGTCAGCTGAATTTATTTAAATCGAAGAGGAGGGTGTCTTGGAAGAGTACAGCATGATACTTTCTTAAAAATATGGTAATATGTCTTCTAATCATTTAAATGCAGCTTCCCATTATGTTTGGGACAAAACAAAGTTTTGTTTCAGAAGGCTGACTAGGATCCACCTCCTAGAGAATGACTCACTTTGAAGTTCCATGTTCTCATGTCCTAGTTCTTATGATTTCTAAGTCTATAGCTGGACTTATTAATTTTCTTCTTACATTCTATCTTATCTTGATACTCCTCATTTCAGTCAAACAGCCTTATTCCATAATCTAGGCCACTAAGATCAGCTTCCCACTGGATTTTCAACCATGCAGGCTCTACTGTTGTCTGGGTACCACTTCCATCTCATTGGAAAACCTCACTATCTGCTAGGTACATACCACACAGTAAAAAAAAGGAGTTGGAATATTTCCTCCACAATGGATAAAAGTCTTTCATGTTAGAAGTAGGGTGAATGACAATTATAGGTTGGAGTGGAGGGAATCTCATCTCTGTTAACATAAGAAAGATGATTTTTCATGTCAGCACAGAGCATTGCCTAGGGTCAGATTGTGGAGGTTTGACTATCCATTTGGCTTTTAAATAAGCACTAATTTTTGTGACCCTCTTTTTTTTTTCCATCTGTATAATGAACATAATAATAGTATCTAACTCATAGCACTATTATAAGAATTAAATCAAACAATTCATATAAATGTTTTAGCCCTGTGCACTATAAATTCTATTTATTGTTTTGGCTATCTATTGCTCATAATAAACAGTCCTAAAACTCAGTGGCTTTGTACAACAATTTGTTATTACTTCTAACAGTTCTGAAGAATGTTTTTTCCCAGCTGGGAGTGCTTTTGGACTCTCGGAATTTCAGCTAGATGGCAGCTCTGGATGGAGCCTTCTCAAGGCTTGACTAGGCTGAACATCCAAGAGGCTTTTTCCCTTGCGTGCTGGGTAGCTTATGGTGAGAGTCAGCTGGGAAGTCAGCTCATGTTGCCAACCAAAGTGCCCCTGCCTGGTCTCTCCATGTGGATTAGACTTCTCACTGCATCAAAGTCGGGTTCTAGGAGGGAACATCCCAAGATTGACACAGACAAAAAGCACACATTGTTTTAAAGACCTAGCCTCAGAATTTCCAAAACATGTTTGCTGCATTCTATTTGATAAGCAGGTTATTAACGCCAGTTCATACTCAAAGAGAAGAGAATTAAACTCTGTATCTTGAAATGAGAAGCAAACATACATCTGGAGAGTCACCATTTTTTGAGAGTATCTATAAAATCAATAATATATTAATAATAACAAAAATTGTTGCTGTTAACAAAAATACTAGTAATAGTTATTAACATCTGAACCTCAATTTCTTTATTTATAAAATGAAAGTTTAATGAGATCCTGCACATAAAGTCCTTAGGACATTTCTTAGAGTTTAATATAAAAGTGCCCCATAAACGGTATTTGTTACTTTAAGAAATATTCTTACTTGGATATTAATAATCACATATATCTAGGAAATGAAGATTTTATGAATAAATAATTCTTTGCTTTTAACTGAACTTATTTCCTTACTGCATATTACTGGACTTAGAAAATAAATCGATTTAATATATCAATCACAACTTGTTGAATGTGACAAGATAAATTTTAGATATTATAACAAGCTGACTTCTATATTTCATCAGAAAAATACTTTCTAAAACATTGAAATATTTCACATTATTAAATATTTTAAAATCTCGTTTTTACATACATGGTGATAATATACTATGTTCTAGTATAGAATAATAAAATAAATACAAAATAAGGAAAATATGCATACCTAACCATGATATTTTACAATAATTTGACTATTACATAAGGCATTTTCAAGAATCAGTATTTTTTTTCTTTGTATTTTAAAATATTATTTAGGGACTTCCCTGGCAGTCCAGTGGTTAAAACTTTGCCTTCCAATGCAGGGGGCAAAGTCCCCAGTGCAGGAGGTATGATCCCTGGTCGGGGAGCTAAGAGATCCCACATGGCTTGCAGCCAAAAAGCCAAAACATAAAACAAGCAATATTGTAACAAATTCAATAAAGACTAAAATAAAATAAAATATTATTTAAAATGAGCCATGAGTTTTACAGGCATGATAGTTTTGAATTCTGAGGAGGCAATTATTATTTTGTTTCCCTTTCTAAGGTTTTGTTTATTTTGATCAAAAACTCTTCCCTTCAACTGTCCTCCTATATAGAATCTCACTGTACTACACACATAGATGCAATGTCCCTGTGAAAACCCACTACCACCACAAGAAAGGGAATGGAAAATGGGTTGTCTGAGCGGACGGAGGTCTCATAGACCCTCTTTGAGGAACTGTCCAGAGGACATCAATAAATAGAAGAAAAAGGCAGCCCTATTACCTCTGGTCATTCAGTGCAAAATCAACCTTTAACCAGCATAGCAGGTTTTTAGTTGATTAATACTTTAATTTTGCAGCACAGAAATTACAAACTGAAAATATCTGTTAGGTCATTCGGCCTGGCACTTCCACAATTACAATATGCACTGTGACATATAATTATCATCAGTGAGAGGAAAGGTAAAACATCTGACCTCTGCCATCTACCATGACATGTCCCAATTTTCCTTGGTCGGTAAAACCATCACTATAGAGTTCTTTTTTAGACTTCTCACTTCCCTTTTCCCCACGTCCTATGTTATTTCCCCATAATTCTTGGCTCATAAACTTAAGGAGACAATAGGTCTCAAAATGAAAGCAATATTCATCTGAGATTGGGAGCCTTCTGTACCTTGGGTCCACCCACACATTAACCATACTAATCATGACTCCTCTTCAAACCCTGAATTTCGCCCAGCCTGTTTTCTTGCTATGATGGTTTACTTCTCTTAACCCGAACAATCTGTCCTAGTCTGGGCTCATATCCCACACAAGAACAACTGCAATAGCACCTAAATGATCTCCCTTTTTATTGACATTGGTTTAATTGAGTCTCTCCTTTATGCTGCCACCAGGGTCAAGTGTCTAAAATACAAATACAAAAACAAGTATTCTAAAGAATCACAATGGGTGTCATGTTTGACTCATTTTCCATCTCTTTCTGCATTCAGCTCCAAGCTTTTGCACTTGGTTTTCCTTTTCCTGGAATGCATTTCCCTTTTGTGGTTGGCTCCTTGCCATCATTCTGATGTCAGTGACATCATTAAAATGTCACTTCCTTGGGCTTCCCTGGTGGCGCAGTGGTTGAGAGTCCGCCTGCCGATGCAGGGGACACGGGTTCGTGCCGCGGCCCGGGAGGATCCCACATGCCGCGGAGCGGCTGGGCCCGTGAGCCATGGCCGCTGAGCCTGCGCGTCTGGAGCCTGTGCTCCGCAGCGAGAGAGGCCACAACAGTGAGAGGCCCGCGTACCGCAAAAAAAAAAAAAAGAAAAAAAAAGTCACTTCCTTAAAGTGGGCTTCCTTAACCACTCTATCTATAGTGGTATTCAGCCATTTTTATTACATCACCCAACTTATTCTTCATAGTATCATGGTATCATTGGGTCATTATACCATTCATTTGATTATTGTTGATTGTTTGACTCCCCAACTAAAACTGTATACTCCAAAGGGCTGGTACTTTTTCTGAGTTTTTTTAACCACCAGTGCCTAGGATTGTACTAGATGTAACTCAATATATGTGTAATGAACACATGAATGAATGGGTGAAATAATGTAATTTGAGATAACAACACCTACAAGAGATTCAAGATTCATCCATTTAAAGCAGGATTAAAGTGGACACTGCAGTTCTCACCCTGGCTATGGACCCTGGGGCCATGCCATGGATCTCTTGAGCCTCAGCAAACTTTGCAGTAAGACCTGCAATCCATTTCCAAATAAAAGAATGAAAACATGTTTCTGCATTACTACTTCTAAGTTTTTAAATGGCTAATAAAAGACCGTTTTCTTATTAACTTGTATCAAATAGAACACTGAAATGGAAAAACGTACATTATACCATGGGATTCGAAAAACACCACTCTGCCAGAGAGAGTATGTGAAAATGCCAAAAAGAGGATCAAGTTAGTGTTTGAATTCCAGTTTTTCCACTTAAAGTGGCTGACTTTGGCTCAGTTACTACCAGCTATAGTTTTCTCCCGGGTACATTCCCACAGGATTTTTTGTAAGGATTGTATGGAACAGGTTGAGCTGGTCCTAAGAAGGGACTAAATTATCCTTTCCTCCTATCTTCAGTACTCAGTGTTATGGGCTGTATTATGTCCCCCCCACCACCACAAAGATATGTTGATGTCCTAACCCTCAGTACCTAAGAATGTGATCTTCTTTGGAAATAGAGTCATTGCAGATGTAATTAGCTAAGATGATGCCATACTGAAGAATAGTGGGCCCTTAATCCAATATGACTAGTGTCCTTATAAGAAGACAATGTGAAGACACACAGAGAGAGAAGGCCATGTTGAGACAGATGCAAAGATTGGCATTATGCAGCTGCAAGGTAAGAATTGCCAAGGATGCTGGTGACAGGAGAGGCTAAGAAAAAGGCCTGGGACAGATTCTACTCTGGAGCCTTTCCCTAGAGAGGGTGGCCCTGTTGACAGCTTCATTTTGGACTTCTAGACTCCAGAACTGTGATAAAATAAATTTCTGTTCTTTTAAGCTGCTCAGTTTGTTGTGCTTTGTTATCACAGTGCTAGGAAACTAATACACCCAGGAAGACAGTTGCTGGAATATGTTTCCAGGTAGAGGTATCTCTGATCTCTCAACTTCATCTCATTACTCTTCGTCACAACCTTTCTATCATCTCAAAATTTTATTTTATTTAATAGTATTTATAACCCTCAGACATTAGACAGTTATGCACCTTATTTTTTTTTCATAGCACATACTTAGTTGCTGTAATATCGCACCATCAATCAATCTCTCAAGTCCCTAAAACATTTCTGATGCCAATCGTGCAATGCTTTCCTATTGCAGGGAAGTAGTAATGAATTGCCTCTAACAGAAAAATGTCACCAAGCTCTAGTCTCTGATATATTTAGACAGATATGACTGCCTCCTTGCCATGCATCATAAAGCATACCTGAAAAAGATATACGTCACATTTCTTCTGTTTTTTTTCTTATGAGTTTGAGGCATTAGACATGTTTCTCATAGACCGGAATCCAGCTTATAGACAGTGTGATTTGCAATGCATTTATCTTTATGGGGACACAAGTTTTGCTTTCAGTAGTGTTGCACGTTGATTTGTTATTTTTAATTCTCCGAGGCTGTTTGGAAAAGTAGTTGAGGATCTTTTTTTCCCCACAGTTCCTGGACAATCCCTCACTTGACTTTCTTTTGCTACCATTTGGTGTCATAAATTTCCGTAAGATGACGCTTTATTGCTCTTTCACTGAAAATTCAGATAGATTCATATTTTAGACTGATTTATCCTGGACTTCAGGTCAGCACTGCCTGAAAGGGACTTATTCTTCCCCCTGACAATGTGGCATGCCCACCAAATGGTTTCTGAGAATAGCCATCAGCAACAAATGATTCAAGTGCCAGGCCCTGTGCTAGGGGCCAGCATCCTATATGAAGATAGGCATGAACCTTCCTTGATAGAGTTTCACTGTCTAACTAGAGGGACAATACATAATCACTAGCATGTGAAATCTCATGACAGAGTTATTTATAGAGAAAATAAAGATATATTCACAGAACAAAACACACTGGTCAAAGATTTGTCTGAATAAATGATGTTTAAGCTAAGCTTTCAAGGTAAATAAGCATTAATCAGGAAATAGAATTCTCATAACTTATGCAATATATACTTGTAATTTTTTACTTTTATTTTCAAATGAGAAACCACAGAAATGTTACACAAATTTTCTAAGATAGTGGTAGAACTAGGGTTCCTAGCAGACCTCTAAAGCCCCAAATCTTGACCACTCCATCACACTCATAGGCTCTCTGCTACTGGAAGGCTTTTTCTTCGTTTTTACTAAAGGTTCATCTCAGGAGAAATAACTAGAAAAACCTTCCAGATCATGAAATTCTTCCAAATTATATAGCCTGAACGCCCCCTTCTGCAAAGCTCCTAGCTCTTGTTCATGGTTTGAGTCCTTTTTCATTTTTCTAATTTTATCTACCGTACATCTCTTCCACTATTGGAAAGAAGGAAAGAAAGAGTAAGAGAGGGAGAAGGGGAGGGAAGGAAAAGGGAGAGGGAGGGAGAGAGACAGAGAGAGAGAAAGGGAAGGAGGGAAGAAGGAAGGAAGGAAGGGTGGTCAACTTAACAAAGTATAGAAAATAATTCATGCTTATATCACCCAAACTGCCTCATACAGCAGTGTGAATGTAGATGCTCTTCTGTACATAGCTTACTTGAAAGTCACAGATTTGTTGACCATATACGAATGGGTTTATTGCTGAGCTTATGATTCTGTTCTCTTGGTCCATATTTCTATTCTTATGCCATTACCATACTGGTTTTTTTTGTTTTTTTTGCAGTACGCAGGCTTCTCACTGCTGTGGCCTCTCCCGTTGCGGAGCACAGGCTCCAGACGCGCAGGCCCAGTGGCCATGGCCCACGGGCCTAGCCACTTCGCGGCACGTGGGATCCTCCCAGACTGGGGCACGAACCCGTGTCCCCTGCATCAGCAGGTGGACTCTCAACCACTGCGCCACCAGGGAAGCCCTACCATACTGTTTTGAACATTATAGCTTTATATTATAGTTTACAATCAGGAAATGTGATTCCTACAGCTTTGCTCTTCTTTCAAAGTTGTTTTGGCTGTTCAAAATCATTTACTGTTCCAACAAATTTTAGGGTTTCTTTCTTTTTCTTTTTACTTATTTTTGTCCGCTCCACACAGCGTGCAGGATCCCCAACCAGGGATCGAACTCACGCCCCCTGCAGTGGAAGTGTGGAGTCTTAACCACTGAACTGCCAGGGAAGTCCTGGGTTGTTTGTTTTTTTTTTCTATTTCCCTAAAAAATGCCATTGGAATTTTGATTCAGTGCATTGGCTCTGCAGATGGTTTTGGTTTACTACGGCCATTTTAACAACATTAATTTTTCCAATTCATGTACATAGGGTATCTTTCCATTTGTTCGAGTCTTCTCCAAATTCTTTCAATGTGAAGATCTTTCACCTCCTTGGTTAAATTTATTCCTCAGTATTTTATTCTTTTTTATGCTGTTGTAAATGGAATTATTTTATTTCTCTTTCAAATAATTTGTTGTTAGTGTATAGACATGCAACAGACTTTGTATGTTGACTTTGTATCCTGCAACGTTAATGAGTTTATTAATTATAATGGTTTTTTCATGGAGTTTTTAGAGCTTTCTACATATAAAATCATGTTATTTGCAAATAGATACAATTTTAATTCTTCCTTTCCAATTTGTATGTCTTTTCTTTTACTTGGCAAATATCTCTAGCTAGGACTTCCAATAGTTATGTTGAATAGAATTACTGAGAGCAGATGCCCTTGTCTTGTTTCTGATCTTAGAAGAAGTGCTTTCAACCTTTTACCATTGAATATGTTATTGGCTGTGAGTCTGTTCTACATGGTCTTTACTAGGATGAGGTTTCTTCCTTCTATACCCAATTTGTTGAGAGTTGTTATCATGAAAGGATGTTGAATTCTGTCAAATGCTTTCTCATCACCTATTAAGAGGATCATTATTTTTATCATTTATTATATTACTGTGGTGTATCACATTTATTAATTTGTTTACACTGAACCACCCTTGCATCTCAGGGGTAATTCCCACTTGATCATGGTCTATGGTCCTTTTAATGTGCAGCTGAATTTGGCTTGCTAGTATATTCTTGGGAATTTTTACTTCTATATTTATCAAAGGTATTGGCCTGTAATTCTGTGTTATTGCAGTGTCCTTATCTGGCTTTGGAACAGTAATGCTGGCCATGTAAAATGAGTTTGGAAGTGTTTCTCCTTTTCAGTTTTTTTGGACAAATTTGAGAAGGACTGACATTGATTCTTTAAATAACTGGTAGAATTCCCAAGAGAAACTATCTGATTCTGAGCTTTTCTTTGTTGAGAGGTGTTTAATTACTGCTTTAATCTCCTCAGTCATTTTTGGTCTGTTCAGATTTTCCATTTCTTCATGATTCATTCTTGGTCAGTTGTCTATTTCTTGGACTTTGTCCATTGCTTTGAGGTTATCCAATTTGTTGCTGTATAACTGTTCAGAGTAGAATGTTATGATCCTTTGTATTTCTGTGGTGTCAGTTGCAATGTCTCTTTCATTTATTATTTTGTTTGAGTCATCTCTCTCTTTTTATTAGTCTAGCTAAAGTTTGCCAATTTTATCTTTTTAAAAAACTAACTGGTACTTTTTAATTGTCTTTCTAGTCACTATTTATTTCTGTTCTAATCTTTATTCTTTCCTTCCTGCTGCTGACTCTGGGCTTAGTTTGTTCTTCTTTTTCTAATTCCATGAGGTATAAAGTTAGGTTGCTTATGTTAGGTCTCTAGTTTTTCTTAATATAGCCATTTATCTCTATAAACTTCCTTTTTAAAAATTTTTTTAAACATCTTTATTGGAATATAATTGCTTTACAATGTTGTGTTAGTTTCTGCTTTAAAACAAAGTGAATCAGCTATACATATACATATATCCCCATATCTCTTCCCTATCCTACCCTTCTAGGTGGTCACAAAGCACCGAGCTGATCTCCCTGTGTTATGCAGCTGCTTCCCACCAGCTATCTATTTTACATTTGGTAGTGTATAAATTTCCATGCCACTCTCTCACTTTGTCCCAGCTTACCCTTCCCCCTCCTCATGTCCTCAAGTACATTCTCTACGTCTGCATCTTTATTCCTGCCCTGCCTCTAGGTACTTCAGAACATTTTTTTTTTTTTTAAGATCCCATATATATGTGTTAGCATACGGTATTTGTCTTTCTCTTTCTGACTTACTTCACTCTGTATGACAGACTCTAGGTCCATCCACCTCACTACAAATAACTCAATTTTGTTTCTTTTTATGGCTGAGTAATATTGCATTGTATATACATGCCACATCTTCTTTATCCATTCATCTGTCAATGGACACTTAGGTTGCTTCCATGTCCTGGCTATTGTAATTAGAGCTGCAGTGAACATTGGGGTACATGACTCTCTTTGAATTATAGTTTTCTCAGGGTATATGCCCAGTAGTGGGATTGCTGGGTCATATGGTAGTTCTATTTTTAGTTTTTTAAGGAACCTCCATACGGTTCTCCATAGTGGCTGTATCAATTTACATTCCCACCAACAGTGCAAGAGGGGTTCCCTTTTCTCCACAGCCTCTCCAGCATTTATTGTTTGTAGATTTTTTGATGATGGCCATTCTGACTGGTGTGAGGTGATACCTCATTGTAGTTTTGATTTGCATTTCTCTAATGATTAGTGATGTTGAGCATCTTTTCATGTGTTTGTTGACAATCTGTATATCTTCTTTGGAGAAATGTCTATTTAGGTCTTCTGCCCATTTTTGGACTGGGTTGTTTCTTTTTCTGTTATTGAGCTGCATGAGCTACTTGTAAATTTTGGAGATTCTTTGTCAGTTGCATTATTTGCAAGTATTTTCGTCTTATTTATGTTTTCCTTTGCTGTGCAAAAGCTTTGAAGTTTCATTAGGTCCCAGTTGTTTATTTTTATTTCCATTTCTCTAGGATGTGGGTCAAAACAGATCTTGCTGTGATTTCTCATAAACTTCCTTTTTAGAAGTGCTTTTGCTGCATCCCCTAAGTTTTAGGATGGTGTGTTTTCATTTTCCTTTGTCTCAAAATATGTTTTTATTGTCCTTTTAATTTCTCCTTTGACCATTGGTTATTCAAGAGTGTGCTGCTTAATTTCCATGTTTGTGAAATTTTCAGTATTGCTCCTATTATTGATTTCTAGTTTCAGGCCATTGTGTTTGGCATAAATACCTGATATGACTTTAATTTTCTTAAATTTGTTCAGGTTTGCTTTGTGGGCCAACATATGATCTATCCTGGAGAATGTTACATATGCACTTGAGAAGAATATGTACCCTATATTGTTGGATGGAACGTTCTTTATGTCTGTTAGGTCTTTTCTGGTCAACAGTTGTGTACATTCACTGTTTCCGTATTGATTTTTTTGTCTGGATAACCTTTCCAATGTTGAAAGTGAGGCACTGGGCATTGAAGTTCCCTATTATTATTGTATTGCTCTCTTTTTATCATGCCACTCCCTCTTGGCCTGAAAGGTTTTTGCTTGTGATAAGGCTTTTTTTTCCTGCTTTCATAATTCTCTTCAACTTTTAACATTTCGATTATAATGTGCCTTGGAGTACTTTCTTTGGGTTGATCTTGCTTGGGGCCCTTTGAGCTTCCTGTACCTGTATATCCACATCTTTACCAAGATTTGGTAAGTTTTTAGATATTATTTCTTCAAATAAGCTTTCTGCCCCTTTCTCTGTCCTCCTTCTGGGATTTCCATGATGCAAATGTTAGTTTGCTTAATATCGTCCCATAATTCACATAGGCTTTCTTCACTCTTCTTCATTCTTTACCTTTTGTTCCTCTAACTGGCGAATTTCAACTGACTTGTCTTTGTGTCCACTCAAAGGGGTAGCACTGGGTCAAGGGTCTACTTCAGGGTCCACAGTTCAGTCCTCAGACAGCTGGCTTATTACCAGATGTGCAGACAAATTTGGCTTCCTCCAGATTCCTTGGAGGGATACTGCCAGGTCACTGTGGTGGCAGGACTGGCACTGAACCATGTCTGAGAGTGTTGGAACTGGGTCCCAGGGCTATTTCAGGGTCCAGAGCCAGGACTGAGGTCTGCAGTCCTGGCTCTAGAGGCATGGATGGGCACGTCTCCTGCTAGGACCCTGGTTAGGCTAGCCTGATAACTGACTGTGGCTGAAGGGGTTGAAGACAAGTACAGGACCATTTCAGGATTTTCTAACATGCAGACAGGAGTACCTCCTGCTGGATCCCTGGGCCTGCAGGACTGCCTTTGTACTGTGACTGGGAGGGGCTGGAGTCAAGTGTAGGGCCCTTTCAAAGATCTCTGTGAGTGCAGATCGAGTGTCTCTTGCAGAAATTCCCACTTCTGTTTTTTTGGCTAGAATGTGCTTATTACTGAAAACAGAACAAAAATTTTCTCTCTAGACTTAGAAATTTTTTTCCAGTGAAATTTCATGTAACCTTCATCCTGATTACTCTTCAATATTATTAATTTGAGTTGAAAAGATATCACCAACTTTTCATTTCAAATACAGAGAGAAAGGAACTTGCTCCAAAAGTTAGTGCATACAGGTGAGAAAAGGAAAAATCAAGTCTGGGGGCAGCTGGCTCTGTAAGAACAAAGTTCAAAAAAAAAAAAAAAAAAAAAGATAAAACAATGTTCCCCCAACCCAATAATGTAACACTTGCTAGAAGCATCATTTTACTCTTGTATTCAATGAAAAACGTGTATTTACCATAGAGATATGAAGAGATAACGGACAATGAGGTCACTTACAACGAATAGCAATTTATTTTCATGAAGTGTTTTTCCCATATGAAAGACTAAGATTTGACTTCTCTCAAGAGTATCTTTCCCAACAACACTGATACCATGTAGAAAGGGAACAAATGATTCCCTAGGGTACTTTTGCTAATATAAATGCTTTTCTGATTTTATAAAGTGCTTTTATTTCATAGTGTTGCACAAAGAGACTTGGCCAGAATATATCCTAGAACAACAAAGAACTGCATGATCTATTTTCTTCCATCTCCTGGACATTGCTGGTTACCCCTCCTCCCTGCTCTATGCTTGGTGTCCTCCATTCTAGGTCTAGAACAATACCAAACCTTGACCTTGTCATTTCATAGGCCTTTGGGCTGGCAAACTTTTGGTCTGGCATATGGCTCTTTATATTTTCTATCATTAAACCCCCCTTTCATTCATAGCACTATACATACATCTGTATTTTATTTATTCCTTTAACAACAGCATCTTTCCACAAGGACGAGGTGACAACTTGCACAATACTGTGCTAAATCATTTGTGCTATGATTTAGCACAATATTGAACACATTCTAAGCACTATGTATTGAGTATTGATTAAATTAAGACGATCCCTTAATTCATTTTTTGTTGAATTCTTAAACCCATAACTCCTTAACACCTTTTATGATCTCATCACTGCCTCTCTGTAGGATCATCTTTCAAAAATCACCAATCCCCACCTTATGTTCCAGTTGGGCAATGCTTCATTACTACCAACATGACAAGTTCTCTTTTTCTTTCTATATTTCTGCAGAAGCTGTTCCATCTCCCAGGAAGTCTCTTGACATTTCTCCATCAAGCTAACTGGTCCTCATCCATCAAGTGTCAACTCAGGTGTCACCTCCTCCTCTTCCTCACTGTTCCTTTAGCTTCTTTGATTTCTGAACCACTTGGCCATTTTTCTTTCCTGGGAAATCCAGGTCCCCTTTGATCATACTCCTATCATAACACTTCACTCATTCAAAACATGTTGAAATCTTGTCATATCCCACTTCCTACATTAAGACAACTGAATTACACATTCTGTGTCTATATTTACACTTTCCATGGTTTTAAAACTTTGATCCTTAAAAACAACTTAGAGAGCTTGAAAAAATGTTCAGATTTCCAGATTCTGATGTGGTAGCATAAATTACAGAATCTATTACATATCATAAAGATTCGTCCTCAAGATTAACTGGTTCTACAAGATGATGATGTTTGAAAGCTCCTCTATGTATTATAGAATTAATTTTTTTCTTAAGAACCAAACTGCCATTTCCACCTTTGCCAGAGTAGCGCAATGCCATGTATTTAAGACTGGGTGTCTTAAGCATATACTTAAAATTGACTAAGTGCACAAGTCTGATTTTTTCACACCTACAACGCTAAAAAAACAATTAGTCATTTCCTTAACCACTGAACTAACAAGGTAATTAGCTAATTCAAATGAGTTACCCAGGTCACATGTGATTCCCTTTCCTCCCTACCTACCTCTTCAAAAAAGAGTACTTCTGCCTTTTCTTTCTTACCCCTGCTACTACCCCCACTCACCAGCACCACGTTTTTCTTCCTTCTCACTGGAGGTATAATTTATTAATTAAATCTTGTGCTTCCAATATGTTATAACATCTAGTTCCCACAGGGACATTTTTATTATCAGGGAATTTTTATTATCAAAAAATTGACACTTTGAAGTAAAATGTAGTCAATTCATGTTATCTGCAGTAGTTATGTCCTTTAACATCTGTGTGAACACTGAATTAGCAAACTGAACCATTGCCCCTAGGAGAATTGTTCCTGTGAGCCTCTGATAACAATGTTTCTGTAGACCAATCAGTAAATATCCTTATTTTATGTGTTTCTGTTTAAAGACACCTTATTTAATATATATTGTTGATTCATTAACACTGACCTTATTATGGCCAACAACATTAGAACTCGTGCTTAAATGAAGCTTATCTAACACAAGTATTTTCTCTGTAAGGTGTATCACAGCATTCTTGTCCTTATTAACTGTAGACAATGCTACAGTACCATGCTTTCGGGGCATTTTAAACAGCAAAATTATCAACAAAAAGCACAAAAGTACAAAAAAAAGTGGCACTAAACAGACCATGAAAAAGACACTTACTACAGTATGAAAGCTGAAACAAGAAGGTAGAGCATTTCCTTGTTCAACCTCAGCTGGGAGCACGTGGGTAAATACGCAAATATGGAATGTGTGAATAATGAGGACGAGATGTAGCTTGTCTCAGGTCACAAATACTAAATACTCTAAGGACTTGGTTCTGGAATCTAGTGAACTGAAGTAAACATGCTCAACATGTACACTAAAATAAAACTTCAGTGAAAATCTAATCATCATGTTATTTTTTTTCTTCTCCCATAGTTTGTTAGTATGTATGTGTGTGTGTGTTCACATATTACATGTCAACAATGAGACAGGTGACCAATATTTTCTTTATTATATCACCTGGAGATAAGTAATTGGAGAACTTCCTTCTAGTTTCTTTCCGGCCATATTTTATTTACTTAATTTAATGGTTATGATTGTACACCAGGATCCAATTTTATATCCTACAAATAGGATACAACAATGCAGGAAATTATTCAAAAATATATTGCAAATCAAAATTGAGAAAACAGCACAATATGCACCATTAGAATATCTTTTCATGGTATATACTGCAAATGTATGAGAAACTATAGATAGTGGTATAAAAAAGGATAATTATAAATATGTGCCTTAAAATGATATTTTATGCATTATTGTTTTTTGAAATTTTACTTGCAATGTGTCCTGATATTCCACATCAACAAGTAACAACTATATACATATAATATATATATTATATATACAAACACACTCTCATTTTGATGTCCATATTTTATCCCACTTTATAAATACATTCAATTAATTTTGCCCGGCCCTTATTTTTGAACTTTCAAAGTTTTTCCAATTTTTCCTATTAGAATACATATCTTTATTAATAGATTTTTTAAATTTATGCCTACTTTTTTCTTCAGTGATTCTTCTGGGTCCAAATATCTATATAATTTAGAATTATGACGCATATTGCTGTATTGCCCCATTTAAGCACTTTAACTAATTTCATGCTCTTTACAGAAGTATGAAAATATATATTTTGCAGAAGATGAACCAGATATGGTAAGATAAATCAGATATTATTTTAATTTTTAAGCTTATTCAGTTACTAATGAAGGTGAACAATTTTTATTTGCTCTTTTAATTATTCTTTTGTGAAATGCTTGTTTATGTCCTGACATGTGGCATGCTCTTTTTTTTTTTCCTTTTTATCTAATTTGCCAGATAATTTTAGTTCTTTAACTGTTTTAAGTCAGGTTATTTTAGGTATAATTTACACATGGTAATTCACTCTAAAGTTCTATGAATTTTGACAAACTTATACAGTTCCATAAACAATCTAGGTATAGAACAGTCCATCATTTCAAAAAATTCCTTATGCACAGTTGTAATCAACCCTTCCTCTCATCTCTAACCTCTGCAAACACAAATTTGTTTTCCATACAGTTTTGTCCTTACAAGAAGGTCATATGAAGAGAGCCATACAGTAGAGCCATCTTTAGAGTCCACCTTCTTTCCATTAACACAATTCATCTGAAACTCATCCTTGTTATCGTGTACACCAGTAGTACTGTCCTTATTGGTTGACTGACTGATCACGCAGTAGCACTGCACTGAATGATATTCTACAAATTTTATTTTTATACTTTCACCATTTGACAGACATTTGGGTTTTATCCAGTTTCTGGTAATTATGAATAAAGCTCTAGAAACATTTGCATGCAGGTTTTCATGTGAACATATGTTTTCATTTCACTTGGTTAAACAATTAGGAATGGAATTGCTCAGTAGTATGTTACGTGTATGCTTCACTTAATTTTTTTTGCTGTTGTTATCAATTTTTTAATGGAAATATAGTTGGCATCAATACTAAGCTAGTTTCAGGTGTACTACATAGTGATTTTTTAACATATTTCTACTTTACTGAGAATCAAGATTTGGGGTTTTCCCAAGTCTGCACCTTGAAGATAACAATTTTCGTTTTTTTTTAAATTGAAGCATAGTTGATTTACAATGTTGTGTTACTTTCTGGTGTACAGAAAAGTGATTCAGTTATACATATATATGCATATTCTTTTTCATATTCTTTTCCATTATGATTCATTACAGGGTATTGAATATAGCTCCCTGTGCTATACAGTAGGACCTTGTTGTTTATCTATTTTATATATAGTAGTTTGTATCTGCTAATTCCAAACTCCTAATTTAATCCCCCCACCCCCTCTCCCCTTTGGTAACCGTAAGTTTGTTTTCTATGTAAGTCTGTTTCTGTTTTGTAAATAAGTTTGTTTGTATCATATTTTAGATTCCACATATAAGTGATATTATATATTTGTCTTTCTCTTTCTGACTTACTGCACTTACTATGATAATCTCTAGGTCCATCCATGTCACTGCAAATGGCATTATTTCATTCTTTTTTATGGCTGAGTAGCATTCCATTGTATATATATACCACATCTTCTTTATCCATTTATCTGTCGACGGACACCTAGGTTGCTTCCATGTCTTGGCTATTGTAACTAGTGCTTCTATAAACATTGGAGTGAATAAATCTTTTTGAATTAAAGTTTTTTCCCTACATATGCCCAAGGGTGGGATTGATAATCATATGGTAACTATTTTTAGTTTTCTGAGTAACTTCCATACTGTTTTCCATAGTGGCTGCACCAGCTTACATTCTCACCAACACTGTAGGAGGGCTCCCTTTTCTCCACACTCCCTCAGCATTTACTATTCATAGACTTTTTAATGATGGCTATTCTGACTGGTGTGAGGTGGTACCTCACTGCAATTCTGATTTGCATTTCTCTAATAATCAGCATTGTTGAGCATCTTTTCATATGCCTATTGGCCATCTGTACACTACATAGTGATTTTACATTTGCATACATTATGAAATGATCACTACGGTAAGTCTAGCAAACATCTGTCCCCATACAATGTCACCAGAATATTACTGACCACATCCCTTATGCTGTACATTACATCCCTGGCTTATTTATTCCATAACTGGAGCTCTGTACTTCAGTCTCCTTCATCCACTTCCCCCTCCACCACTGCAACCACTCGCTTTCTTTATGCATCTGAGTCTGTCTTTGTTTTGTTTTGTTTTTTAGGTTCCACGTATAAGTGAGATCACATGGTATTTGCTTTTCTCTGACATCTCACTTAGCTTAGTATCCTCCTGATCCATCCATGTTGTGGCAAATGGCAGGATTTCTTTTGTGTGTATGTGGCTGAGTAATATTGCATTGTGAAATGTACCATAGCTTCTTTATCCATTCATCCAGCAATGGACAATTAGATATGTATGACTTTAAACGAAGTCCTCAAATCGTTTTCCAAAGTGACTATACCATTTTGAATTCCCACCAGCAGTGTATTAGAGTTCAAGTTGGTCAGCATCATCACCAGCACTTGTTATTCTCAGCTTTATTTCTGTTCTTGTTTGGTGGCTGCTGTTATTTTTTAATCCATTCTAGTCAGTTAGTAACAATACATCCTTGCGGTCTTAACTAGCATTTACTTACTAATGAGTATTTGACTATTTTCACATGTTTATGACTATTGTTAATGGTACCATTTTTGTAATTTAAATGTCAATTGCAAATATATAAACAGACATTGATTTTTGTATTACTTTTCTTGCGTCCTGCAGCCCTGTTAAAGTCATTTAATTCTAGGGACAAAAATACAGTGATGAGGAGGCATCTCTAGTTATATCAGGAAGAAGGCATTCACCAAAAGAGATAAAGAAGGCTGAAATTCTGGGAATAAATGCCCTCTGGTGTCTCTCACTATCAATCCTATGTTTAACATGGACTATAACAACATAAAATGTCTGCTTCTAGGAGGTAGGGGTCTTGCATTTTAATGGGATAAATATTTTAAAGAGTGATCTCCATGCTTGTCCCCTCTAAGTAGACTACATTAACTTCTATCAGAGCCTATTTCTCCTCCACTAGATTGGAAAGCTTTCAAAGACAGGAAACACAACTTTTTAATTTTTTAAAAACTGTACCTCTTTATTCCTAATATTTAGCTCAGTGAAGAGGATTCATATCTTATGAATACATGATATGACTCCTCTTTGAGCGTGAATTGAAGTTCTTTGAATGAAGTCAACTTTTTTCTATTTCAGAACACTTTTTCCTAATTTCAGCATTATCCTCACTAGTTTCTCCCCATCTCACCCCAACAGATCTCTTTACTCAACAAACTGATTGATTGCCCACTGTGGGCCAGGCACTATTTCAGGCATTGAGTCAACTTTAAATACTACATTTCACTAGATCAGTATGTCCAAAATTTTCATTACTTGTGTTCCCCTGCATTTCTGATTTTTGAAATATTAGAGAGAGGAACTATTCCTTATTTAGTGTTTTTTTGACAGGGATAAATGTGCTTTATGTTTACTTAATTCTTACTTAATAATTTTGAATAAAATTTTATTTAAATGTATTTTAAATGAAATTTGATATCACTACCTGTTATGGGCTGAATTATTTCCCCCACAGAAATTCCTAAGTTGAAATCCTAACTCCTAGTACCTCAGAATGTGACCTAATGTGATCATTAGGGTGGGCCCTAATCAAATGACTCTTTGCCTTATAAGAAACGGAAATTTGGACCCAGACATGTACAGAGGGTAACAATGTGAAGACACAGGGAGAAAGCTATCTATAAGCCAAGGAGAAACAGATCATTCCCTTGTGACTCACTAGGAACCAATCCTGCTGACACCTTGATGCTGGATTCTAGCCCCCAGAACTGTGAGAAAGTAAATTTTCTCTATTGTTTAAGCCACCACATCTGTGGTACTTTGTTACAATAGCCCTCACAAACAAATACTCTACCCTAACTGCAAAAGCATTTTCACTTGCAATATAGAAAACAATTATTAAAAATAAATATAAACCTACTAAAATTTTTAGTAGTACCTTAAAAAAAAATCTTGCCTCTCAGACTTTTACAATGTGCGCTGGGTGAAAGGACTTTGGCTCATCAGCTAAGAAAGTAAGTCTTTACGTGTAGTTGGAACACATGCACCAAGGCACAAAGGCTTTTCCCAAGCAGCTGCTTCTTCTTTTGACACTGCATTCATTCAACTCAGTATATTTGGAACTGCGTCAGGGTCTGCATTCACTGCACAAGGGACTGAAATGCCAAGGCCTAGACAGCATTTATAACTGACACAGAACAAGTCTCTCCAAGGACCTTTCCTACAGCCCCAAGGGCTGCTTGCATTCAAGCAGCACTGAGCTGAAGAAGGTATGGATGGAGTCCCTGCCCACACCCCTCTCTCCTGACTGCGTCCAGCTTGGGCCCCTGCCTGGACACTCCCAAGCGAGATGTTGGGCCCCTGGATCCAATCCGGGAAATTGGCTTGAAGCAATAACTGTGGAACAGAAAGAAGAGACTATATGGTGAGAAATGATATGTAGAGAAACAAGGACAGCATAGGGTAACTTGGGAGACACTGAGAGGAGAGAAAATGGAATAGGTAAAGGACAGAGGATGAATAGAAAGGGGGTCTTGGAAATAGAAAGGGGATTTGAATGAGAATAGCCAGAGAAAAAACAGAAATATATTCCTCACCTTCTAAAATTTTTTATTTTTTTCCCCACAACTTCTGATTCACATGTTGATCTTTCTTGCCCTCTGCATCTTTTAAAGTCCGTTGATGCTCTTTATCTCAACCTTTGCTAACCAGGCACATCACATTCTTATCTTTTTCTCACTCACCACTTTCTTGCTCTTCTCTATGGTGTTACAAGGAAAAAAAGGAGTGGATTCTGATGGCCTCATCCCAAATGCCATGAAGAATAGCTACCATTTATGATACTCTCAAATAATGTCTAAATATTTTAAAAGCACTAACTGGCTAAGGCCCATTTAGGATTTCCACAACTGTGTAAAAAATGTGCTTCATTCAGAATGAAGGTGGGTGAAGTTGGCTTAGCTTCATATAATGATGAGAATGTATGCAGTGTCAGTATCTTAATGACTTCAGGTATTCTTTATTAAAATGTCCCACCATCTAACACTAACTACTTTTTGCTATCCTTTCCTTCCAGTAATGCTTAATCTTCATGAAATACATTCCATCAAAGAATCCTAGTCTTATCAGTGAAAAAAAGTCATTATTCTAAGGAAGCAATGAAAACTGTTTTTATAAAACGAGGCTTTCTTATATTGTCACCTTGACAACAAAACAATATACCACAGGACAGGAATAAAGACACAGATCTACTAGAGAATGGACTTGAGGACACGGGGAGGGGGAAGGGTAAGCTGGGACAAAGTGAGAGAGTGGCATGGACATATATACACTACCAAATGTAAAACTGATAGATAGTGGGAAGCAGCTGCATAGCACAGGGAGATCAGCTCGGTGCTTTGTGACCACCTAGAGGGGTGGGATAGGGAGGGTGGGAGGAAGGGAGATGCAAGAGGGAGGAGATATGGGGATATATGTATATGTATAGTTGATTCACTCTGTTATAAAGAAGAAACTAACACACCATTGTAAAGCAATTATACTCCAATAAAGATGTTTAAAAAATAAAAATAAAATGAACATTTTATACATTGTAAAAAAAAAACCACAAATGAGCATGGTCCACAGCCAGAGAAGCTATTAGAAGTATATTCTCAGTATTATTTAATTATCCAACATCTCTCCACTAAAGTACACTAAGAAATTATTTGCATGTAAATTCTGTTGTCAATGTATTATTCTTACTATAGAACTGTGCAAGAGGAAGGATACTTCCAATTACTTGTAGAAACATAAATAAATAATTTTTAAAAATATTGTTTAAGTGTTGGTAGGAGAAATATTTCTACAATAACCATAGTGGACTCACTGTAGCCCTAGCTTTGTACTTGTAAGCATACAGTGGCACATCACAGAGGGTTAGCTTGGTTCTTCTTTTTATTTTTTTTCTGAAGAAATTGTTGCCATTGTCATATTTATATTTACCAATTAGTGAACATCAACTCTGGGTCGGCCATTAAGGCATTCTCACATGTTGTTTATTCTCCACAATGGGCCTGTGAGTGGGTAATATATTGAACATTTATAAAATATGGAGAATGAGGCAGAGAGGTGATGAAGTTGGTGCTAATGGTAAAAAGGAGATCTGGGATTCAAATCCATGTCTGCTAGTCCCAAGCCACGGGCTTTCAGCAACAGGAAAGCCTTTTCTCTTCCTCTTCCTCTCTCTTTCCCTTATCCCTTTTCCAACATTTTTGTTATTGAAATAAAGAATACATAATATAGGGACTTCCCTGGTGGTCCAGTGGCTAAGAATCCATGCTCCCAATGCAGGGGGCCCAGTTTCAATCCCTGGTCAGGCAACTAGATCCTACATGCCACAACTAAGAGATCCTGTGCAACTAACACCCGGTGTGGCCAAATAAATAAATAATATTTTTTAAAAAAGACAATTAAAATTAATTTTAGAAAAAGAATACATAATATAAAATTCACTATTTCAAAGCATACAATTCAGTGGTTTTTAACTACTCATTATGCTGTACAACCATCACCATCATCTAATTCCAGAATATTTCCATCACCCCAAAGAGAAACCCAGTACCTATTAGCCATCAGTCCCAGTCCCCCCTCCCCACCTTATATAATCTATTAACAACCACTAATCTACTTTCTGGCTCTATGGATTTGCTTATTCTGGGCATTTCGTATAAATAGAGTTATAAAAAAAAAATGTGTCTTTTCTTTCAACAACAAAGTTTTCATGGTTCATCCATGTGGTAGTATATAACATTGCTTCATTTTTTATGGCTGAATAATAGTTCATTATATGGATATGTCACATTTTATTTAACCATTCATCAGTTGATGGATATTTAGGTTGTTTTCTCTAACTCACTTTTAAGAACATAATCATAATTATACCAGGGTGTCCCAAGAACAGTAAAAGGTCTAAGATTTTACCTTACTTAAAAGCTAACAATTTAGCCTATTGTAGATTTATGGATGCTGGCAGAAGACATGAGACCCCTGGATCAGAGACACAGGACTTCATTACATGGCACAGCAATCAGCATGAGTGTCAAGTTTGCAGTTTTCCTTGCCCTCCAAGTCCCGTGAAGCAAAACAGAGGGTCCCAAGTAGAGCAGTGCATGGAGTGGATCTGAATCACAGCTGAAGAGCCTCAAGCTTAGGGAATGCAAATCTTTTATAATGAGCTGCAAATAAGCCTGCCCAAACTTTGCTCTGAAAGGAAACGTTACTCTTTGTTACAATGAAGAGTAAACAAACCTTCCCTTTGTTTTGGAGGTAGACACTATCTATATCTTCAAAGACTATGTACTGTACAAAATCCTTGAATAGACAGCCTAGAACAAAAAGGCAGTTAATGACAATACTCAGGAGATGTTAAGAAACACAAGAGACACATGGAAAATTGTCTCCCAATAGTTTGTGCCACATGTGCTTTTCTAGTTTATGAAGAAAATACCAACAAATGATCTTTGATACTTCATTGGATATGGTATTTTGCCTTTTCTATCAAGAAATATTTTCTTTGATAATTACTTTACAGTTTACTTTTGAGAAAAACAGTGTTAAAATATCCTATTTGTCCATTATGGGTAAGGAATTATACTGAGTTATTCAAATACATTATTTTATTTATTTCTTATAATCACACATAATTATTTGTACTTTCTCGACTGCAGCTCTGAGAGTTCAGGTGACTTGTACAGACATTCATAGCTAATAAAGTGTGGAATCATGATTCAACATCAGGTCTAAGTTAATTCCAAAGAATTTTTCTTTCCACTAATATTCTATAATCTAAAGCAGATTGTGGGTATGCCATTTAAAAAAAAGCCTTATATGAAATCTAAACTAGTCAGATTCACTGAGGCAGAGAGTAGAGTGATGGTTACCTGGGGCAAGGTGGAAGGGAAGTGGGAAGATACTGGTAAAAAGGCACAAAGTTCAATTATTCAAGAGGAATAAGTCCTAGGGATGTAATGTACATCATGGTGATGATAGTTAACAATACTGTGTTGTATACTTGAAATTTGCTAAGAGTGTAGATCTTAAAAGCATTCTCACCACAGGAAAAAAAAAAAAAGAAAGAAAAATTTAACTATGCAAAGTGATGAATACATTAATTAGCTTGATTGCGATGATAATTTCACAATGTACACATACATCATACATACAAGTTATATATCTTTAATAGATACAATTTCAATTTTCCAATTAATATTCAATAAAGCTGGGGGGGAAATTCATATTGTCCTAACAAAGGAGGTACTTTCGTATAGAAAAACAAAGAGTGGTATATTCCAAAGACCACAGGGACTGCTCAAGAAATGTGTCTCTGGTTCAAAGGATTACAGATATTCAGTATGGCAAATATAATGGATGGATTGAAGGATGGTACTGAAAAGTCATATATGACCAAGATGGTCCTAAGAGTAAATTCATGTGGCTTCCAAAATTTTTGTAACAAATTTTGTCCATAACATATTACATTGAATTTTACTATATAAAGTAGATAATGTGCTCAAAACTATAGAGGTAGACCAAAATCCCAAATTACTGGGCCACCCTTTTACTTCACATTGGATCATGAAGTATCTTCCAGGAATGCTAAATCTCTGTACATCACAGTTAGAAATCCACATACCTAACCCAATAGCCTGTTTTACTGGTGAGGCAACTGAAGTTCAGAGAGCTGAAGTATCTTGCTAGCATGTTAATGACAGAAGTGGGAGTTGCTCATAAATGTTTGAATGCTACTCCAGCAAAATGCAGAACTGAGGAAATTTCTGGGTGAATCAATTTAATGTCTATTTAAGAAATTAATTTGTCAAGAAGAAAAAAAATAATGTAATATTTTATTTATACACGCCTATGTGTTTGTTTCTAAGTTATATCCAGTTGAGGTGTTACTGGAAATCTCCAGAGAACTGTTTTAGTTTTAATTTCCTATTTTTTTCCCCAAGACTATAGGAGACACTCAATAAATGTCTTACATAAGTGAATGTATTTTGAAGTGAAAAAGGGCCCTGTTTTATATCCCACTCCTATCACTTTGAATAATTTACTTAATCATTTTGATTACATTTACTTACATTACATTTACTTAATCATTTACTTCCATTTCTATCTGTAAAATGGAGATAATAACAATACTTGGCTTCTTTGGTTATGGTAACTATCCAATAATGTAACACATGGAGGGTGCCTATAAACTAGAATGTGAATCAGAAGACAGGTTCTAGCCATCGATCTGCCACTTACTGACTTTGTTACTTCTGACAAGTCACTAACCCTCTCTAGACTAGTTTGTAAGCCCAGAAGAGTCTGAGTCACTGTTTCTTCCAGGGCACTATCAGCACATAAAATTCGATGGCACTTTATGAACTTCTACCAAATAAGAACTAGCATCCATTGTAATTTTAAAGATGTCCTTTGGTCAAGTGTTTCAACAGAAACTATTCTTTTGGACTATTAAATTTTTTTCACAATCTACTGCAAATTCAAAGAAGAAACCCTCTTCACTCATAAAATCTAAAATATATGAGCCTTAAAATTATTAGTGTATATTTTACATGTACCAACTGCATTAGTATTTTTACTATTTAGCACAAAAATAAATTTAGTAGTCAAATCTGTACTTATAAAAATATAAAATGCAAAATCTGAAAGAGACCTTTACTGACATCTTGTAGCCCCATTTCTTGATGGCAAAAATGAAGAATTTAATGAAGACAATGGGGAAATGTGAGAATATAAACCCATTTGGACTGAACTCATTCAGAGTATGATGACTGTTTTCTTCTGCTTAGTCCAGTAAAGGTGTAGTGAAAGAAGGAGAGATGTCCTAGCCAGGCTTTGCAGTTGATCACACCAGTCTTAGGGTCAAGCTCCTCCTCATTTATAGCAACAGTATCTGTGGATGCACAACTGGCACTCTGCCAACACACAGGACATAATACTGTAAGCCAAAGCCAAGAAGGTTACATGCCAAAAATAAAAATCACAAGGGGATAACAGAAGTAATGAGGACTGGATTAAGGTCAGTCTATCAGTACTAACATACGTGTACTTTTCTCCGATCATTTACTTTTTAGCCCATCCTGTCTTTTTCTCTAACATTTTTATTTTTTTGCAAGGTCTGCTTATGAGGTCTTAAAAATCTTCAATGTGGGTATTATATACTGACTTCTATCTACCAAAAAATAATCCA
This sequence comes from Globicephala melas, assembly GCF_963455315.2. Classification (NCBI taxonomy): domain Eukaryota; kingdom Metazoa; phylum Chordata; class Mammalia; order Artiodactyla; family Delphinidae; genus Globicephala; species Globicephala melas. Next base: position 39,550,177 of record NC_083332.1, read on the forward strand.
AGCTTTGTGGCTTCATATTTACAGTCTGACTCTGAAAGGCTTCACACTAAAATACACTGAGAAATATGCAGAGACTCGAAAAAGCCCTTGGAATAAGTACTGGCAGTATCAAGCCTGCAATAAATTCATCTGCCACGGATGCCATCTCGCGTTGCTAAAGATCATCTAGGATGATTCTCCACTGGAAGGCTAAACACTGCCAAAGACAGGTCTTAATGCTCACACGCCCATCACTAGTGTATTTTGGCATTTGTCTTTACTGACTTGCTTTTTTTTCATCTATAAAATGGGCATCTGTTCAATTTACCTCAGAGTATGTTGTAAGTTAATAATTATAAAGGTGATAAAAGCAAAAATAAACAATTGGGAATACATAGAACTAAAAAGCTTCTGTACAGCAAAGAAAACCATCAACAAAATGGAAGCGCAACTTACTGAATGAGAAAAAATAATCGCAAATCATATATCTGATAAGGGGTCAATAACATCCAAAATATGTAAAGAATTCATACAACTCAATAGCAAAAAATGTCTAATTAAAGAATGGCAGAAAATGTGAATAGACATTTTTTTCCAAAGACATACAGATGGCCAAAACACACAAGAAACGATGTTCAATGTCACTAATTATTAGAGAAATGCAAATCAAAACCACAATGAGATATCACATCTGTTAGAAAGGCTATAAAGACAAGAAACAAGTGTTGGTGATGATATGGAGAAAAGGAAACCCTGTGCACTGCTGGTGGGCATGTAAACGGGTGCAGACACTATGGAAAACCACATGGAGATTCCTCAAAAAACTCAAAATAAAATTACCACATGATCTAGCAATTCCATTTTTGGGTATTTATCTGAAGAAAATGAAAACACTAACTTGAAAAGATATATGCACCCTGCATATATCACTGCAGCATGATTTACAATAGCCAAGATATGGAAACAACCTAAGTGTCCACAGACAAATGAATGGATAAAGAAAATGTAGTGTATATATACACAATGGAATATTATTCAGCCATTAAAAAGAATGAAATCTTGCCTTTTCAACAACATGGATGGACTTTAAGGGCATTATGTTAAATGAAATAAGTCAGAAAATGATAGACGTATACTGTATGATTTCACCTGTCTGTGGAAAATTAAAAAAAAACAACAACAAAACAAGGCTATAGACTGGTGGTTGCCAGAGGTAAGGGGTGAGGGTGAGCCAAATGGATGAGGGGTCACAAGGTACAAAACTCCAGTTACTTGATAAGTAAGTCACGGGGATGTAATGCACAGCATGGCAACTATAGTTAATAGTATTATATTGCATATTTAAAAGTTGCTAAGAGAGTAGATCTCAAAAGTTCCCATCACAAGGAAAATAATTCTGTAACTATGTATGGTGACAGATATTAATTAGATTTATTTCACAATATATACAAATATAGAATCATTGTGTTGTATACCTGAAATTAATGTATGTCAATTATACATCAATTTAAAAAATACATATAAAATATTATGAAAAGGGCAATATACGGATTTACAAAATACTTTTGTCATAGTGACTATTATTTTTCAAATTTCCCACCTTTCATACTACACTTTCTTTAACAATATCATCCAGAGGTGATCATTTGATGCCCTATGCTGAAACAGGCATCTCTGAAAGGACACTAATACACTTTCTCTTAGCTGGAATTCCACTGTTATTTCTCCAGAAATGACTGTCTCCTCTTAGTACTCTGGGTAGAGTACTAACCTAGATTTATGTTTTCCCTCAAATATCACTGTCATATCCTGGAATTCATGAGGACCTCTTCGTTTCCTTAAATTCCAAAGCTTCTACTTTCTATCTCATCTTATCTTTTAGTGTTTTGTTGTTGTTTGGTTTTAATAAAGAAGCAAACCTAAGCACAGAGAGACATTTATAAACATCAGAGGATGTTCATAAACTATGCCTGAGCTTATTCACTCCCTGACAGCTAACTGAATGCCTTGTCAATGAATGATAATAATCTTTTTTTTTTTTTTTTTTTTTGCGGTACACAGCCCTCTCACTGTTGCGGCCTCTCCTGTTGCGGAGCACAGGCTCCGGACATGCAGGCTCAGCAGCCACGGCTCAGGGGCCCAGCCACTCCGCGGCATGTGGGATCTTTGCGGACCGGGGCACGAACCCGTGTCCCCTGCATCGGCAGGCGGACTCCCAACCACTGCGCCACCAGGGAAGCCCAATAACCTTTATTTTTAAAATAAATTCTTCTCTTTGGCCATCAGATACCTACAGGTTCTGTTCTGTAAAAGTTGATTCTCTGGCTTGTCTTGCATTCCCCATCACCTGTCCTCCCGTGTTCTGATCTCAGTCTTATGGCTGATGGGTTGCCTTTCCTCCTGGCAATAACTCTGCTGCCAGCTCTAACACATTTGGCTCGTAGCATCCAAGACCAAATTTCTTTGTTGTTAACTGACCTTGCTCCAAAGCATTCCTCCTATTCCACTAAAATACATTCCTCCTATTCCACTTCACGCTGCCACCCAACCATTTTTGAAGCCCCTGCATAGAACTGCCCCTAAGTCATTTAACACCAACCATTTTTGAAGCCCTTGCATAAAATTGCCCCTAAGTCATTTAACAATCACCATCAGCCTTCAAACCTGTCCATCTTTTCCTCCTTCATGGCTTTAATCATGCAATTAAAGGCAGAGGTTTGAAGTCACCCACAACAAGTGGGTGGTTATGTAGCCTAATTAATGATATATGTAAATATATGTAACTTACTAGCATTGAACAACAGTCAGTAAATGGTAACTGGTTATAACCATCATCACCCTCATCTTTTCATCCTTCCCAAACTTATATTTCTTACTCAACTCAAATGCCGCATAACTCCAATTCAGGACCATGCCTGCAAGATTCCTCTTGACTGCAGAGTCAGAAAGAAGAGTGTATAAAAGCAGTACTTCCCAAACATTGCTTCCCATTAGGATCATCTGAGGACATTTTAAAACTTCTTTAGCCCACATGAGACAAATTAAATCAAACCCTGGGGGTGGGGCCCAAACACCACTATAAAAGTTCCCAACGTGATTCCACTCTGGAGCCAAGGTTGAGAACCACTGTTCTACAAAGAGCCAGTGAGACTGCTAGGTCTAACTAGAAGCAAGTTGAGAGCTCTCTTATGCGATCTGAAAGACAGTGATTTGCTTCATGGCAGCAGTTTTGCTCAGCAGAACAAAGAGCAAGATCAGAGGGCTGACCATCTGAGAGAAGCAAGCAGCTGGTAGACTACCTGGGACAGAAGGTTGGTTAGGTATATAGAGAGTGCCTCAGTTTGACTGTCCACTCAGCCATTTAGCAACTGTGTACCCTTGGCCAAATTATTTAATCTCCATAAGCTTTTTGTAAAGTGAGGATAAAAACAGCAATGAGGTCACAGGGTGTTGTGAGGATTCAATGAAATACTTAACAGATATCAATACCTAGGCCACATAGTATGCACTCATTAAAATGTAAAATTGTCATTATTCTTGTTATTATTAAGAAAACGGGGGACTAGCTTATCACTGGGTCCCCTAATCTTGCTTCTGAGGTCTCATGAAAACTAAGTAAAAGCATAAAACAGCAATTTTTAGTTAATACTGTAAAGCTCTACTTGATCTGAATCACAAGCTGGCATGTTAGAAAAAAGTAAATTGAAATCATGGCTTAGGATTAAAGGAATATGCTTTTCCAGAAGTATATTATCCCAAGCCCCGTGAAACAATCAAGTTCTGTCAAAACTTCTTGCTATCATGCTTCTCAAATCATATCTCTTTAGAAACAGAAGATGTTTATAAAAGATTCATTGCTTTTCAGGGAGTCACATCGTTCATCAGATTAGGTGGTCTATGTGGCTGCAGCTACATGCCTGGCATTGTACTAGTTGTCCCAGACTTCCAGGGCACATTATTCTTATCTTTCATGAGCTCAGAGATATTAAATAATATGGTCAAGGATATGCTCTAGTCAGTGACAGATAATGGCACCTGAGCCCAGGTGGGGATGACCCAACGTCATGCTCTTTCCAATATAATGCAAAGACAGGGTCAACAGAAAGGACAGTTGGACTACGAAAATGGAGAGGAGGAGAGAGATGTCAGAACCATCCTCCCCCTGGCAGCTTTATACTTTTCTTAACATCTCCCTTGCACCAAAGTGCCCTCCTGCTCTTTTTCCCAGCTATTCCTCTGGTGTTGGCAGTGCCATTCAATCTCTCTGTCAATGTCCCTATCTCTCTTCTGTAAGAGAAAAAGATAAGCACATTTTCAAAAAGAAGCACAAAGGGAGCTTATATATGTTAGTTGAATAATTATTAGAACTCATAGGCTCTATTTAAAAGTTTGGATAAGAGCCCTACACATGGGACTGAAGATAGAAGAGTAGCTTGAAACCCCATCTCCTGTACCACCACTATCTGCATAACCAACAGGACGCTGTCAGTTTTGGATGAATTAGATTTTTCACAGAGGTTAAGACAAGAACAAGGGATTATGGCATATTCTAATGAAGTGTTGGACCCAGTGATTCTGCATCAATGTAGTTGAATAATTGCCTGCTTGTGAGAGTTTAGATGATTTGTCCAATTATATATGCTTTGGAAAAAACCAGAGAGTGTATCAGTGGTGATTGCTATACAGCAATGAGTGAGAAATCGTTCATTAAAGCTGCACATTTTGATAGCTTCTGGCTCTCTGAAGTTTTCTGATTTGAAGCTCTAATCACTCCTGCTTATTCTCGACCATGAGCAAATTACTTGAGAAGCTTCAGACATGTTTTACTCATCGTGAAAATGTACATTTTCCTCCCAAATAAAAGGAAAATAAAATATTACTTTTAAATGGTAGTAAAAAGCTTTAAAATAAAACAACTTGTGCCTGAAACTAATTCTGAGCTCCATACTAAATACGGAAAACTTGACAAAACAAAAACTATCAGTCTTGAGTTTGTACTAGCTTATGAATAATTAAAATATAGAGACCACATGTGGTCCACATTCAGGAATTCTAATGTTAATATTTTGATGCTGTCCTAAAATAGAACCTGAATCATCCAAGATCAGATATCATAGATTAGTAACTTTTCTAAAAGTGTGTGTGTGTGTGATGATAAAGCATCATCACCACCACAATAATTATCCAGTTTAGTGAGTTTCATCCAAGCATCTCAGGTGCTGATGATATAAGAATACATAAGACACAGTGTGTAACATTAAGAATTCACTATCTGATCAATTTGGGAATACTTTTAGAATTGTGTACTATTTTGGAGAACAGATGCCCCAATATAATTCAGAAGTTAAGGCTGGGTTTAAAGAAAATATCTGAATACATCATCACTCATGGTTGAAGTGTGTAATGTTTATAATTCTTTACACAATTAAAACAGTTGTAGCCTTAAAGAACTTTCAAATAATGAAAATAAAAATAATTTTACAAGTAAAATTCCATTGGATCTTGAAAACATTTCAGAAATCAGATTAACTATTTTGTTGTTCGCATTTTACATAATAGAAACTGAGGGTCAGAAATTTTAAGCAATTTTACGAATTAAGAGTACCGTCTGTTTATCTGTCTATTCTTTTTGTAAGGTCTTAATGCTATGCCGTATTACATACCAATTACTCCTCAGTGCTTCAACATTTCTGCTGAAGAGAAAGCATTACCATTTCTTCTTTAAATGTTCATTCAAAAACTATTTATCGTGTGACTTCTAGATGCTAGTCATCACTCATATTAAGCAAAGTAGAAAAAAACTCCCTCCCCTCTTGGGGTATGCATTCCAACTGCAACAAAGTGATATTAGTGAACTGCTCCAATAATCTGATATTTTGGGGTTTATTTTCTGTAATTACAAATGTTTCCTATAAATTATAAAATTGATCCTCACATACTACATGTTTTGTGAGGTATCATGTGTCTATCCCTGGATAAAGATTCAGTAATCCTGGGTTCTACTTCTGTGATTACCACTTGCAGTGTGGCTGGGGGCCTCTCACTCTTACTGTGAACATCAGTATCCTTATAAATAACATATAAGCAATGCCACCAGTCAAGAGCCATCTCACATTGCTGTTGAGAGGATCCAGTGACCAGTGGTTCCTTGAAGCACTTTTTGACCAGTAAAGCATTGCATTTATTTGCTATGCATCCTTCCAATTCCTATGTTCTTAGCTCTTTGATTATAAGCCTTCTTTTTTTCACTCTTTTTTTCCCTACTTTTTTCTCTTAACTAACCTCGTATCAGCCAAAAACACAGAGATAGAGCCTGACTGCATCTATCCCATAGATTTGGTTTTTATGGACATATATCAATATCTGAGGTTAGGGGAATCACAGTGTTGGCTTCACGTTCTCCAGATTGGTAATTTGGCCATTTAGATTTGCTAACCATTATGCATTATGCATCAGAACACCACTTCCCATTTTAGCATCTGCTTTATGACAGAAAAATGAAGGAGGCAGGGTACAGAAACATATCTATAGGAGGAGGGTATGTTTTGAGAAAAAGTTTATATATATTTATTCTTGTTAAATTCATATTACCTAGGTTATCCAAATATAGGTGAAAATTTTTCATTAACCATTTCTTGTTGGTTTTGATTTTTAGGACCAGTCAGTATATATAACTTCTCTAAAGGCTCTCTGATTCTTAGTTATTCATCTACTGTGTCTCATTGGCAAAAGTTCATAAATTATGTCTTCTTTTTACATTTTATATCTTATCAGTTTTTATCAGTCATGTCATAAGTTATGTTAGGGGTTTTGGAATTACCATTTGTTAAAATATTTCAGGGGTAAACTTCTTCATAGGTTGCAACTTGATCTAAATGGAAACTAACTGATCATGCAGAATAAAATTCTCTAGTGATGGAAGAGGCGAGACTTCCCACTGGTTCAGTTTACAGGATTCTGCTTGTATCTCCATTATCTGCTAGATTGACAGGGCAGAGGCATTTATTTGATTTTGCATACCTCTTCTTACCAACATTTCTACTTACTTAGAGACAGACAAACATCTAACTGATTTAAGCCTCAGTCTCTATCAGAATATACTTGAGAGAATGGAACTATTCAATTCCCTGGCGGGAACCAGTCAATTTATGAAAGCATAAATTGAATTCATACCCACAGCCTCCTGGATAGCATGGCGGCTTGAAGCTCACTGTCCAAATATTCAGCTCTTCTTACACAATCTGGCTGCTCAGTGCAGCTTCACTTGTAAACAAGACAGTCCTCTCCAAGCAGGGATTCTTGCATAGTATATTCCCACGCTGATAAGCCAGCATCAGAGTTCAGAACCCAAGGCGTCCTCAGGGCTGGATCATTTAGGCGAACAACATATCAATTTGTAGACAAAAGCAACCCACGAGACGAGTGCTGACCATTGGAAATGAGTATTTCTGCAGTAATAAGGCAGCTGACAGGGCTGCCTTCTCAGCAGGGAAATTGGAAAAGTGGCCACTAATTGCTCTGTTCTAGTAAGTATCCTTTCTTTCTTCTTGTAAAAAATTAACAGATGTTGACAGACCTTCCCACAGATGTGCATCCTAAATCTCCTTGCTACAGGTTTTTCTTGCTGTCCCTCAGTAATTTCCCAGAGACTTTATTCCCAATTGGGAAATGCTCATTTTGAATTTGTCCCCACATTCTGGATGACACTAGAGAGAATTAAATCTTTTTATTTCTCTTTTTCTTTTTCTTTTGAATAACCAGAATAGTAATACATTTTAAGACAAAAGTTTTGTCAAATCTGCCCATGTTGGGTGCTTTTTTTTTTCTATCTGGAAGTCTTATATATAAAATTATATGGAGCTCATGCTGAGAAATGGCCGAACTATCTGGTGAGAAATGGCAAGATGTTTCATTTCCTTGTACATCTATTGAAAAAGAGACTCTGATATGAATGAAAGTTTTTCAGTTATTAGTCCTCCCAAAGCTTCATTCCCTAACACTTCCTAAAATGTTGATAGAAAACAACTGTCTCTTTACAGTATCCCCAGAGGCTAGTCTTCTTAAAATATATTTTTAATAGAATGTTTCGTAAGTATGAACAGGCTTCTTAAGAAAATAGTGAAAGGCACTGTCTCCACTTAACCAGTATATAGAGTGAATTATCAGAAAAGAATCCTTACCCAGGTCTGATTTAATCATGATAAACGTTTGCAGCAAATCTAGAGAATTCTAAATTCAGTGCTAGGAATAATGAAACAAATAATGTCTTTTCCTCTCAAGAGCCCAGAACTAGTGCAACAGGACAAGGTGAGTCATGACTAAGAGGTAGGCCAGGATGGACAGATGTCATCAGGAACGTTCACTTGTCTGTTCCTCATTCCTCAAACATCTAAGTGATGTAGTCAAACAACTTAGGTCTGAACACTTGCTAGGCAACTTACTCCTCCTTGACCTTGGAAAAATTACCTAATCTCTGCATATTCCATATTTTTCACCTTTTAAATAGGGATTAACAATAGTAGCTACTTCACGTGGTCTTTGTTAGAATTAAATGAATTAACAGCTACAAAATACTTAGAAAGTGGTTAGTATATAGTAAGTATTCAATAAGTGTCTTGTACCTGGCACATGCAAATGCCACTAGCAACTGTGGATAGGTTTATAATAAAAGACACAGTCTAGTTACCAGTGATACCTAGATACAATCAGTAGAAGTGACATACAGATACAGAGTTTTTGCAGTGCAGTATTAAATTGCATGATCCACTCCTGGGTGAAAATGGCAAACAGTACATATACAGACCCTCTGATCCAAACACTTAGCAATGATGGATGACATCTGAAATGAGGAAACCAAAGTAATGTAACTGCACTCAAATTCAAGTAAAGTACATTTTTACCAGACAAAACAAACAAACAAAAACTATAGTCTTGGGGCTTCCCTCGTGGCGCAGTGGTCGAGAATCTGCCTGCCAATGCAGGGGACACGGGTTCGAGCCCTGATCTGGGAAGATCCCACATGCCGCGGAGCAACCAAGCCCGTGCGCCACAGCTACTGAGCCTGCGCATCTGGAGCCTGTGCTCCGCAACAAGAGAAGGCCGCGATAGTGAGAGGCCCACGCACCACGATGAAGAGTGGCCCCTGCTCGCGGCAACTAGAGAAAGCCCTCGCACAGAAACGAAGACCCAACACAACCATAAATAAATAAAATTTAAACAAACAAACAAACAAAAACTATAGTCTTTCAGTGCCCTGTATCTGCAACCATGCAGTACTGGAGAGTTTAGGTCCTACAGGGTAAAGCAGAAAGAAAATTGCTCAATTTGCTTCAAGTCATGGTCTGAGATGGGAGTTTCCTGACTTCAGAGATAAGGCTAAAATAAAGAAACCAATATGTTCATCACATTTATCAACCCGGCTTCAGCATCAGGAGCTGGACCCATGAGAGAGTGCAAAATAAAAATATTTTCAGGCATATACACACAAGAAGGTTTTCTACCCACAGAAATTCAAGACGAAAAAAAGGATATATTTTGAAGGATATACTTTGATATGAATAAAAGTAAACACAAATGGAAGGCATGAGAGCTGGAAATGGTGAGAAAAATTTGATCAACTCAATTATAATACGTATATAATTGTTTGTGATAAAAACAAACAAAAAGCCCAGATGTCTTTAATGGAGAATTATATCAAACATTTAAGGAAAAAATAATATCAAGCCGTAAAACTCCTGCAGAATACAGAAGTAGGAACACTTCCAGGCTCAATTTATGATAATCACATTACACTCACAAAACCAGGACAGCTCCTTACAAAGAAAGCAAATTACAAACCAATCACCGAAATAAGCATAGGTCCAAATTCTTTTGATAAAAACTGTAAGATGAATCCAGCAACATATAAAAAGTTTAATACAATATGATCAAGTAGAATTAGTTGCATAAATGCAGGTTGGTTTAATGTTTAAAAAAAAAATCAACCAAGGTAATTCATGATGTTAATATTTGAAAAAACATATCATCCCAACATATGAAGGAAATGCATTTGGCAAACTAGGAATAGAATGAAATTTGAAATACTCTTATTATAAACAGTGTCTACAATAAACATACCTATTATCATGCTCAGTGGTGAAAGAATAAATATTTACTTTTTAAGACTGAGAACACGGCAAGAATGAAAAGTCTCACAAATTTTGTCCGTCATTGTACCGGAGAGCTTATACAGTGCATAGACACTAGGAGGTGGAAATATCACTGGGGGCTGTTTTAGAAGCTACACACTACTACAGCTAAAAGGCAAATACAATCACTTCAATGCATGTGTTCAAAAGTCTTCAAAATGCTGTACTCACTTATGATTTACAAAGAACAAACATTTTTATAGTCAAAAAATATGATGTGGAAGGGAAATTTCTTAAATCATTAAAGACTTATACTAACGCATCTGCTACTCAATGGGGAAACTTCAGAAGCAGTTTCAGTAATTCAAAAACACAGCAAGTTTGGCTTTCATTACTATTTCTATTTTACATTTGCTGAATGGACATAGAATAAGTAAAAGAAATCACAGCTATATAAATTAGAAAAAAGAAATTAAAAACCCTTTCAATTTTTGGAACATACAATTATCTACATATATTCAGACATTTCACTTTATAATGAAAATATAACCTGCAGACAAAAAATTAGTGTTTGTAGACATCAGTATGAAGAAATCAGAAAATTACAAGAGGAAAAACATTCATTCATAATGCAACAGAATATAAGAATATATGTAAAACTTCTAGGAGAAATAAAAACTACTGAAGAAGTAAAAGAATTGACTGAATGGACAGATATACCACTTTTATGGATGGGAACACTGACTTGTTAAGATAGCAATTCTTTCTAAATTATTCTATAGATGTAATGTGTTTTTAATCAAAATCACATTTTAATGCAACTGAATGAATTGCATTATTGAGAGTTTTAACAGAAGAACAATGGGTCACAAACAGCAAGAAGACTATTGAAAAAGAACAACTGAAATCACTCATTCTACCAGATATTACACCTAATTTAAAACTATAATAATTAAGAGAAATTAGCTGGGGTGGGAAGGAAAAGAGGTTACAACATAGACTAAATGAACTAAATACAGAAACAATAAAGATATAAAAAGCTAGATTTGGACATAAATAATAGTATAAATCAGTGATTAAAAAACAGACTGTTTGGGCTTCCCTGGTGGCGCAGTGGTTGAGAGTCCGCCTGCTGATGGGGGGGACACGGGTTCGTGCCCCGGTCCAGGAAGATCCCACATGCCGCGGAGCAGCTAGGCCCGTGAGCCATGGCCACTGAGCCTGTGCGTCCAGAGCCTCTGCTCCGCAACGGGAGAGGCCACAGCAATGGGAGGCCCACGTACCGCAAAAAAAAAAAAAAAAAAGTCAGACTGTTTAATATATAGTGCTGGAATAATTTATTATTTATATGCAGTAAAGCAAAATTAGCTCAACTTCACAACTCTAGATATACTAAAGATATAATGTCAAAAGTAAAATTATAAAATGTCAGAAAAAAATCTGTAAATTAAAGTTATCACCATAGTATACAGAAAGGATTCTTAGATACGAAAAGAAACATTAAAGATTAAAAATTTTGATTATGTCAAAAATGAAATTTGTGCAAAATAAAAGACGTGTAAAAGCAAGCCAGCACAGACTGCCAGAAAGTACTTGTAACACATGTGACTGATAAATAATGCTGAAAATCCATAAAAACTCAAGCGTCTATATGAAAGAATAAACATCCTATTAGAAAAAAGAATAAAGATAGTTAATAGAGGAGGAAATCTGAAGGACTAATAGATATAAAAAAGTAATCAGTCACCCTTTCAATCAATAAAATACAAATTAAAACAAATATTAGTTACCATTTTTTATCCACACCTCTGTTTGACCAAAAAATATTGTTTTAAAAAAGTGTGACAATACTAATGTTGTGGGGTATGTGAAGATATCCACTCTCATTAGGATAATCAACTATACCAGTCTGCCTAGATGCCTATGCTAACAGGGGGGCAGTTCCAGACAAATCAGAACCAACTGGTCACAGCAGTGGGACTATAAATTGGTATAACAACTCTAAAGGGCAATATTGCATTGTTTAGCATTTCACATGGTATTTTACTTGTAAAAGCAAAAATTAATAGTAATAAAAAATGTGCAGTAAAAAGAGAATGAATAAATTGTGGTATATTTATACAACAAAATACAATATAATGCAAATGAAACAAACTAGAATAGTGGTTCTCATACTTTGGTATGTAGCAGAATCATCTAGCCAGCACCTGTAATAAAGAACTCAGAGACTCAGGCTTGTTGCAATAGAATAAGACTTAGACCTTTGTATTTTTTCCAAGGTCCCCAGGTGATTTTGATATGCACTAAAGTGCAAGAACCACCAAATTAGAGATCTATCTATCAGCAAAGATAAATTTCCACACCTAATATTGGGTAGGAGTAGCAAGTTGCAGAGTGCCATATTAAGTATGATTTAATTTATTTAAACTTTTAAATCCTCCAACACAAGACTATATTATGTTTAGGAATATGTAAATATGTATTGTATTACATATTAAAATATGCATGAGAATGATAAACAATAAATTCATGTTTGTGATTACCCTGGTAGAGGGTAACAGAATCAGAAAGTTTTTTCCAGGGGGCTTTAACTGTGTCTCAACTATCATATTTTTTCTAAAACAATGGAACGACAGTAAACATAGCATAATGTTAAGATTCAATTTAGTGAGAAAGTGACTATTTGTATATTTTACTTTTTTTTGGGTCGCGCTGCGCAGTCTGCAGGATCTTAGTTCCCTGACCAGGGAGTGAACCTGTGCCTCCTGCAGTGGCAGCGCTGAGTCTTAACCACTGGACCACCAGGGAAGTCACTATCTGTATATTTTAAATATTTCACAAAATAATTTTAAGAATATAAAACTATGGATATATTATGACCCCTTTTTTGTGAAAACATTTAATAATTGACATGGTTACAGAAAGAATGGCATAGTCACAGAATTTAATTACCTACTGCTACATTTATATCTATTAATTACTGAAAAATTTCCTTGGGCTATGATTAAGGCAGGGTGATATAATTATAGGTGATTATTATTAGTTTCTGCTTCATTTATACATATGTGTGTATATATGTATATTTTTTAAATCAGGAATACCATTCACACAATAAGTTAATAGCATATGACTAGCTAGAGTTTGCAGGCACACTTTTCAGATTAGTTTAGGTGACTGTAAATCACTTCTTTGGCTATGTCTTCTTTTGTTGTATATAGTATAATAAATACTGGTCATAGAGTATACTAGCAATTGTATTTACTCTTCAGAACTAAACTATCATTAAAAGATTATAAATGCCCATTACCTTCACATACGAAAGACTATGGAAATTCTGACAAATTATCATTTGCCTTTGCTTAGAATTCTACTAACCTGTAGGAAGAGGAAAATTGACCCATATATACTGACTTTCATCATTCGTTATACAGCATATTGGATAGTATTCAAACAATGGGCTTTTTTGTAAAGTAAGTGAAACAGATAGACTACGTCCTAAAACTACCTCATCTATTCTGGCTTTAGTAGAGTTTCCTAACAAATGTCACCACTTACAGAAATGCTGATGGGAATAGTTGTGAATTAGGCTTTGCACAGTCCATTGGAGTAATATGGCTACAGTGTGGTGTGCACACTTTAGAAAGTTGCAACAAAGACAAAAAGTTCTCATCAATTATTCAGAAAGTTCATTTTAGATGGATTTTTTGTAGGGTGATATAAAAGTGCTTTGTTTCAACTGTCAGTTTGATATGAATTGAAGTTTCAATAATAGGGAGCTGTATAATTTGCTTCAATTTATGCTGTTTTTAATCCTTAAAACCTGTCAATAAGCAAAAAATTATGTTATAGCAATCTGATGGTCAAAGCAGGAAAACTGTTAAAGTATCAGAGAGAAAGGAAGTCTATGTTTGATTGGTTTCTGGTTTGGCTTGAGTTTGGGTCGCTTTGCTTGTTTGTTTTGCAGAGGTCAAGGTCTACTCATATAGTAATATTTATGACTTCTCACCTAGCTTAGGTCCTAGGCTTTTGTAAAAGGGAAATTATAGCCTAGTTAGAAAGAAGCAGGGGTGGAAGAGCAAAACAAGATTTGGAGGAATGAAGAAATGAAAACAATTAAAAATAATTTTGTGCTCAAAATCTCTATCTCACCTCTTACCCACTTTTTCAAATAATTCTTGAAGGGGACAGACAGCAGAGAGGTTTTCCAATCCAGTCATAGAACAGTGTTTCCAGGCAAATAACCTGGAAGGAATTCTGGAAAAACTGTGTAGGTAATGGTGTTACATAATGAAGAAGAGAACAAGACTAGGTCTTTCAGACTTTACTAATGAATTGGTTAAGGCTGGTACATGATCTTGGATGAACTCCATGAAAAGGAACATTATGTTAAAGGTACAGAAATACATGCTTGAATAATAATACTTCTAAGATATCAGCACCAACAAAACTTTATATTAACTTTCATTTAATCTTAAAATTAAATAGAAAAAGAAGACTACTTATCCTTATTAAATTCAAAGCAATACTGCCTATAGTTTATGCTATACTGTTTCCAAAAAACTTCCTGGAAAAGTGGGGGTACTGGATCCAAGGGATGGAGTTATGAAGTCTGCTTGTGGTTGGGAAGGTTATATATAGGAAGAGAGTTGGAATTTTAAAGACCAGAGTGTCCTGGAGGCCACACATGGATTAAGAACAGTTTGAAGGGAGGCGTCCTGGTTGATTTTTGCAAACAATCTATATCTATATATTGTTCATTATTTGGGTAAATGTTTACTGAATCTCTTCTACACGTGAGATTATTCCAGCACTCTAGATGCTTCTAGTAACATAAAACTCCCAAAGAGCTTATACTTGGAAACCTTGGGAGAGCTCTTGTTCTCTCACTCTCCCATCGTCAGTGTGGGAGACAGACAATTTAGGATAATTTATTCATTAGAATGGTAAGAGTAAAAACTAGAGATTATGTCTTTCTTGTTTTAAGGAACTCACTCTTGTATGAGTAATCTCGTATCTTCCCTTTCCTTTCAATATTGTTGAAATTTTCTAAGTTAAAAGATATGTCCAAATAAATACCTATTTGGAAGGATTTATAAAAACCTCATAGAACTCTGGATTTGGTAGGAGTATGAGGGCTGCAGTTACATTCAAATGTCACTTGGAAATCTGCTAAAAGGCACCAAAGAAAGAGCACTTCTGACACTCCCTGTCTTCACTGTGTTATCTAATAAGCCTAAGTGTGGTGCCAAGGGTTAAAATTGCCTGTCATTTCCCTAGACTCATCCAGAAAGAAATGCAAGTTGTTTCTTTTCAGCAATTTAGGCTGAATTGCTTCACCTTTTAATTGGTTTGAGTCACAGCTTCTTTTACTAGTGGTATTAGACTTACAGCCCTTTTCGAATAGACATCATCTTTAAATGTTTTGACCCTAGTTAATAACAGAAGGATGGAGATCTGAACTGAAGAAGACTCTGATGCTAAATGGAGTTCTCACTGATGTTTAAACTATTTAATAGTTAACTCCTTGGAGAAATGAGCTGCCCTAATAGACTCCTAGAGTTAATCAATTAATCTGCAAGCAGCATGAGAACAATGGTTCTCAACACTGGCTGCACATTATAGTCACCAGGGGAGTGTTTTAACTTCTGACATTGAACTCACTACAGAGCATTTAAATCAGGATGTTTGGGAGTGGACCCTATGCCTCAGTGCACCTCCAGGGATTCCAGCATGCCATCCATATTAAGAACCATTGTTATGAAACAGTATTTTCAAATATGTGTTCTTCATATCTCCTGCATCAACATCATCTGGGATGCTGGTGCCAACCCAATATACTGAACCAAAATCTGGCGGTCAGCAGTGATATCACTAAGATGATGGAATAGGAAGCCCTAGACTCTCTTTCCCTCATGGAGGCACCAACTTTTTAAAAATGGACAAAATTACCTTTGTGAGAACTCCAGAAACCAGTTAAGAGGTTGCAGTACCCAAAGCAATGCAAAATCAAGAATAACTGCATCAAAGTGGGTAAGAAAGTTCATTGAATTTACTTACCATAGCCCTCCCCCTAGCCAGTAGTGTGGTATAATCACAAGAAAACTCCCAACTCATGGCTACTCCCTTAGGAGTGAAAGACTGGAATGTGCATACAACATTCTGGCATTTTGAGGGACTGCCCAAGGGTCTGTTTTCTGTCTTGCCTGATTTGGAGCACTAAGGGAAACTGGCATAATCTGAATGCCTGGGGGCTGCTGAGAACAAAAGTGAGTAGAGTGGATTACTGAAGCACCACAGAGACTGTATAACTGCAGAAAGATACTGGGAGGAGCAAAAGATTATGAACTCCTAAAATATAAATGGCAGAACAATTTAGCAGGGGAATTACACACACAAGATCAGAAAAGACATATCCTTAGAAACGGTCTGAAAGGCTTCCAGAATCTCTAGGTGGGATGATTGGTGAAAAGTCTTTCCTGGTGCAAAACCAGTCAGTAAAGAATGGGAGAGGTATCTATTTTTCAACTACCTAAGTTTCAATAAATGATAACAAGGTACACAAAGAAACAAGAAAATATGGCCCAATCAAAGGAACAAAATAAATCTTCAGAAACTAACACTGAAGATTCAGATATCTATACATTATCTGATACAGAATTCAAAGTTACTGTTTTAAAGATGCTCAGTGAACTAAAAGAAAACAGATAACAAGATAAAAATAGGAAAACTATACAAAAACAAAATGAGAATGTCAACAAGAATATAGAAACTACAAAAAGAACCCAAGTTTGGAGCTGAAGAATACGACAACTGAATTGAAAAATTCACTAAAAGAGTTCAAATCAGAGTTGATCAAAGAAAAGAATTAGCAAACTTGAAGAGCGGCTATTTGAAATTACCGAGGTAGATGAGCAAAAGAATTAAGAATGAAGAGAAGTGTAGAGGGTCAAAGAGATTTATAAGATACCAACAAGCAACCAACATACTTGAAGTCTCAGGAGGAGAGAGAAAGAGAGAAAGAGAGAAAGAGAGAAAGAGAGAGAGAGAGAGAGACAGAGAGAGAGAGAGAGAATGCAGAGAGCCTATTTGAAGAAATAATGGCCAAATATGTCTCAAATTTGAGGAAGAAAGTGTATATATAATTTCAAGAACCTCAACAAACTCCAACTAGGAAAAACCTAAAGAAGCCCACACAGGGACACATTATAATCAAGTCACTATAATAAAAAGCCGAAGTCACAAAGAAAGAATCTTGAAAACAGCAGAAAAAAAGTGATCATCACATGCAAGAGATTAACAGGATATGATTTTCAGTGGATTTCTCATCATAAACCTTACAGGCTAAAAGGAAGAGAGATGATACGTTCAAACAACTAAAAAATAAAACCTGCCAACCAAAAATGTTATATGTGGCAAAGCTGTCCTTCAAAAATGAAGTAATTAAGACTTCCTCAGATAAACAGGAGCTGAGAGTCCATCACCAACAGACCAGTCCTAAAAGAAATGATAAAGGGAATCCTTCAAGTTGCAACAATAGTATGCTAAACAGCCACAGAAAAAAAATATGAAAATAAAGACTCTCTGGTAAAGAAAAAATACAAATAATTATAGAATCCTGTAGCACTTTAATGGTGGTACTGTCATAAAGTCATGATATATAGACCAATGGAACAGAGTAGAGTCCAGAAATAAACCTTTGCATATATGGCCAAACTATTTTCAACAAGGGTGCAAAAACTGCAATGGGGAACAATCTCTTCCATAAATGGTACTGAGAAAACCGTATACCCACATGCAAAAGAATGAAATTAGACCCTTACTGTACACCATACATAGAAATCACCTGAAAATGGATTAAAGACCTAAATGTAAGACCTAAAACTTTAAAACTCCTAGAAGAAAACATAGAGGAAAGGCTTTGAAACATTGGATGTGACCATGATTGCTTAGATATGACACAAAAAGCACAGGCAACAGAAACAAAAATAGTCAAATGGGATTATATCAAACTTTAAAACTTCTGCACATCAAAGGAAACAATCTACGGAATAAAAAGGCCACCTCCAGGATGGGAGAACATTTTGCAAATCCAGTATCAGAGAAAGGGTTAATATCCAGAATATGTAAAGAATTTCTGCAACTCAACAACAAAAAAGTAACCCAATTTAAAAATGGGCAAAGGACTTGACTATACCATTCTCCAAAGAAGATATAAAAATTACCATCAAGCATATGAAAAGATGCTCAACTTAACTAATAAGAAAAATGTGAATGAAAACTACAAAGAGATATCACCTGTGCTTAGTAGAATGGCCACTATAAAAAGAACAGAAAATAACAAGTCTCTCCAAGGATGCAGAGAATTTAGAACCCCTGTGTATTGTTGGTGGGAATGCAGAATAATGCAGCCATTATAGAAAACAGTGTGGAGTTTCCTCAAAAAAATAAAACTAGAATTACCATCTGATCCCGCAATCTTACTTCTGGATATTTATACAAAAAAACTGAAAGCAGAATCTCAAAGAGATGCTTGCATATCCATGTTCATTGCAGCATTATCACAATAGCCAAGAGGTGGAAGCAACCCAAATGTCTATCCATGGATGAACTGATAAAGGATATTTTTCAGCCGTTTAAAAAAGGAGAAAATTCTGCCACATGGTACAACATGGATGAACGTTAAGGACATTTTGCTAAGTAAAATAAATCAGACCACTTACATAAGGTATCTAAGTCATCAAAGTTGTAGAAACAGAAGGTATAATTAATGGTTGCCAGGGGCCAAGGGGAGGGGAAGTCAAGAAATTGTTCCATAGGTACACAGAGTGTCAGTTTTGCAAGATGAAAAATTTCTTGATATCTGTTGCACAACTGTGAATACAGTTAACAATACTGAACTGTATACTTCAAAATAGTTAAGATGGTAAATTTTTTTCTATGTGTTTTTGCCATAATTAAAATAATAAATAAATCGATAAAAATCTGGTGATCAGGCTTGGGAAACTACACTTTTAAGAAACTTCCCTAAGTTAGGGTCAATAAAGATGGTGACACAGGAAGCTCTTGAACACCCTCCTTCCACAGGCACTTTGAATGTACAGCTAAACAAAGAACAGTCATCTCTGAAAGAAATCTAGAAACTACCTGAGTGACTCCCACACATTGGGCAACTGAGAAAATATTTATATTAAAATGGATAGAAAAGACTGAGAAAATACTTATATTAAAATGGATAGAAAAGACTAAGACACACTTATCATAAACACACACACAGTGCCATATAACCAGGAGGGGACTCGCAACTTCCAGCTGCTCCCTGTGGAATGAAGGGTTTGGACCTCATATTTAGCACCCAACTTTTAAGACTCCCGGCAGAGGGATAGGACCCCAAACACCCAGCTCTGAAAAGCCAACCAGGCTTGCATCCACAAACAAAGAGCAGTTGTTAACAGGCACTCAGAGAGTGGACAAAATCACCCATCTTCCAGTCTTTCCCTGAAAGGGGTCCTTTGCATATTTTGAAAGCTGATACCTATGGATCAAGCTTCTAATTTAGCACATATCTAGGTGTTTTCTGTGATCCTCCCCAGAGACCAGTGGACAATTCCCCTGCCATCTCCTCCCAGCCTGATCCAAGTCACCAAAATCTCCCTGAAAGGAGCTTGTACACAAGTTTGCATCCCAGATTTTGTGCAGCTACCTTAAGGACAAGTCCACAGATGACTTGGTTCTGAAAGCCAACAGGACTTATATTCACAAATTCCACAGGACAGATCACACCAAGAAATGGTTTTAACCAGCTATCCCCGCAGAGGCAGTGTAGAGGGAGCACATAAAAACACTTATCTCCCATCCTTTCCCTGAAAGGAGTCCATCTACATACTTTAAAACCTGCTGCCTCAGGGTCAAGGCTTCTAATTTAGCAAACTCCTAGGGGCTGGCTATGATCCTCCAAGGAAACCAGGGAAGCTGGCAAACACCTGCCCCACCTTCACCCTCTATCCTGCTCCAAGTTGCCATTATCTTCTAGGAAGGAGCTTGTACAGACATTTGATGCCCCAATAGTTGTAGCTGCTGCCTGAGAGACGGAACCCAGATTGCCTGGCTCTGGTAGCCAACAGAACTTCCATTTACAAGTTCCCCAGGACTGCAGCAAACAAAGAAGTAATTCTTAATTGATGCAGGAGCACCACCTCATGGCTACACAACTAAGCCCATCACAGAAGGAGGAGGCAAAAACATCCATCTCCCATTTTCTCCCTGGAAGAGGCTTAACTACATACCTTCTCAGCTGCTACCTGAGGGTCCAGCTTCCAATCAGCCTGCATCTAGGTGCTGAATGTGATCTTCCCCTTTGGTACACTGATGGGTCTTGGCATATTTTTGACTTCTGTGAGCCACTGAGAACAAAGAAGGAGGATAACAAAGATCTCAGAGACAACCAGGAGCTCAGACTGGGCTGACTGATGAGGTTCATCTCCTACATGAGATACTTCTATCAAGACAAGGAGAGGCAGCTATTTTTCTACTGCACAGAAACCAACACAGAGTCAAAGGAAATGAAAAAAAGAGGAATATGTTCCAAACAAAAGAACACGAGAAGTCTCCAGAAACTGATCTTAAACAAAGATAAGTGATTAATCTGACAGAGTTCAAAATAATGATCATAAATATGGGTGTGATATATCACACAGAAGCCATGAGCCAGGATAAAAAGTTACATGTCAATTGTGATAATTAAATTTATGTAACAACTTGACTGGGCCATGGGTACCAATACATTTGGCTAAATATTGGTTACACATTACTTTAGGGTTCATCTGTGAGGCAGTTTCTGGATGAGATTAACCTCTGAATTGGTAGACTCAGTGAAGCAGATTGCCCTCCCCAATGTGCGTGGAACACATCCACTGAAGGACTTAATAGAATGAAAGGCTAAGAAAGAGTTGTCTCTCTGTCTGCCTTTGAGCTGGGACATTGGTCTTCTCCTGCCTTTGGACCAGGGCTCAAACTTGGAATTGGACTGGAACTTACACCAAGGGCTCTCCTGGTTTTCAGACCTTCACATTCAGACTGGAACTGTACTTTTGGCTGTCCTGAGTCTCCAGCTTGCTTTCTACAGAACTAGGATTTCTTAACCTCCATAATTATCATATGAGTCAGTTCTTTACAGTGTATGTGTATATATACATTTATTTCGACGATAAATAAACGTTAAATTCATGTGTATATGTTTTTTCTTCTGTTTCTCTGGAGCACCCAGACTAAAAAGAAAAAATAAAAAGAGAATTCTAGGGTAGATATGGACCTAGATCTAATGTGATAGCCAATATTTATTTAATTCAAGCAGCGGGGGAAGACACCTGCCTCATTTAAGCAAAAAAGGTAATTTACCAGTTCCCGTAACTAGGTGTTCAAAGGCAGGTCCACCTTCAGGTATAGCGGAGTCCAGTGGTTCAAATAAACTTAGCTGTTCCTCCTTCCCTCTCTTCCTCTTTCCCTCCCTCTTTTTTCCTCTCTTCCTCTTTTTCTTCCTCTGTCTCAGATTGCTTGATTGATATCTAGCTATCTAATCTAATCCAGAACAATACTGAAAACAAGGTCCACAATGAAGCCAACACATAGAACAAAAGCAAGAACAGTGGCCCTTGAAAACCCTAAGGCTATACTTCACAGTTGGTAATGCAAAAGGAGAGACATCATTTATAGCACCCCCTCCCCCCCCCCCCCCCCCCCCCGGCCCCGGCCACACACACACCCCATCCAAAAGTGGAGCATTCCTATGAAATCTCTCCTAAATGTAAATTGAAGCAATTACCTTGGAACACATCTTGCTAATAATGCATAAAATAAATGGAAATAAACCAAAGATGCTTAAAGACACAGTTCAAAACTTGAGGCTGAGATGCTAAGTGTGGTTCCCAAGGAAGGAGCTTGGTGTTGTCACTCTCCCTGCTTGGGAGGCATGCTGCCACTATTTACTACAAAACAAATATCAAAACCTATTTTCACTTTTTCCCTTTTTTTTCCCTTTTTTTTTTTTGCGTTTCTATTTTTCTTTATTTCTTGGTCAAATTTTTTACTTGAAAGATATAAAATGCATATTTAATGAAATCATAACAGATAAAGATGTGTACAAGTCATAAATTCAATGAATTTTCACAAAATGAACACACCTCTGTAGCCTACATACAGAATAAGAATAGGCAAATGTATATGTATAACTGAATCACCTTGCTGTGCACGTGAAACTAACACAACATTGTTAATCAACTATACTCCAAAATAAAAATTTTTAAGAAGAGTCAAAAAAACACATATTTGTGTCTCAAAAAAAAAAAAGAAACAGAACTTTAACAGCATCTTGGAATTGTTCTCATGTTCTTTTCGAGTCACTAACCTCTTTCCCAAGGTAACTGTTATAATGACTTCTAATAACTGTTATAATGACTTCTAATAATATATCAAGTTGCATGTATATGAACTTGATATAAAAGGAATCATAGGGGCTTCCCTGGTGGTGCAGTGGTTGGGAGTCTGCCTGCCGATGCAGGGGACACAGGTTCACGTCCCGGTCTGGGAGGATCCCACATGCCGCGGAATGGCTGGATCCGTGGGCCATGGCTGCTGAGCCTGCGCGTCCGGAGCCTGTGCTCCACAACGGGAGGGACCACAACAGTGAGAGGCCCACGTACAGCAAAAAAAAAAAAAAAAAAAAAAAAAGGAATCATACAGTAAATACCTTATTGTATATGACTTATTTTGCTCAACAGTATGTTTATGAGATTCATCATGCTTTTTAATATATAAGTTCATATTGTCTTTCAGCAAACTAAATGTCCATCACCAGATGAATTGATAAAGAAGATGTAGCACACACACATATGAAATGGAATACCACTCAGCCACAAAGAAGAAGGAAATTTTTCCACCTGCAGCAACAGGGCATTATGCTAAGTTACATAAGTCAGACAGAGAAAGACAAATGCCGTATAACTTATATGTGGACTCTAAAAAATACAAGCTAGTGAATAAAACAAAAGCAGTCTCACAAATATAGAGAACAAACTAGTGGTTTCCAGTGGGGAGAGGGAAGGGGAGAGAGGAAATACAGGGGTAGGGGGAAAAACGGATTATAATGGGAATATATGAAATCACGTGTGTGAAACTTTTGAAAACTGTAAAGAATTTAAAGAATCTTTAATTCAATAAAAATTAAAAAATAAATAATTAAATTACATTTTTAAAATTCATTTTATCTTTTTTTTAACATCTTTATTGGAGTATAATTGCTTTACAATGGTGTGTTAGTTTCTGAACAGGGCTCAAAAGGTATAACAAAGTGCCTTTTTTATAAAAACAAAAATTCTCTTCAACTTTCTTTCAGTTAGCAAAAACAGATACTTATGTATGTCCTTCATAAAAGCAAAGTGGCATAAAGCAAACCTTTGAGAAGTGGAGGATACTTGTATTTCTCCAAGTTCTCAGATATCAAATGTGCGGAAGGGGCTTCCCTGGTGGTGCAGTGGTTGAGAGTCTGCCTGCCGATGCAGGGGACACGGGTTCGTGTCCCGGTCCGGGAAGATCCCACATGCCACGGACCGGCTGGGCCCGTGAGCCATGGCCGCTGAGCCTGTGCGTCCGGAGCCTGTGCTCCGCAATGGGAGAGGCCACAACAGTGAGGGGCCCGCGTACCGCAATAAAAAAAAAAAA
The DNA here is from genome assembly GCF_963455315.2 of Globicephala melas. Lineage (NCBI taxonomy): Eukaryota > Metazoa > Chordata > Mammalia > Artiodactyla > Delphinidae > Globicephala > Globicephala melas. Next base: position 39,573,996 of record NC_083332.1, read on the forward strand.
AAAAAAAATGTGGGGAAGCGTATGTGTCCTATTTTGGATATCACCTTAAGACTGATTATTGTATGCAGGTAGATCAATTACCTTGATTTGCTCATGATGCATGATGGGTTGAACTCTGTTGTTTAAAGGGGGCCATACTGGTATCTCCACCACAACCATCTTTAATGCTAAGGATGCTACTTCCAAAGCAATTTTGCGGGAAAAGAAATACAACATACCACTCCTGGACTCTTCTGCCTTTGGTCATGGGATCTAGTCAGTTCTCTCATTACAGGGATCTATTTTCTAATTAGGGTTATAAAATAAAATGTGTGTTTGTACTGAAGGAGTAAAGAAAGCACAAAAAAGAGACTCTGTCCATCACAAAGCAGAAACAGTGAAACATCATTTGAAAAACTAAGCTGCGGATAATATATCCAACTTGTGATTTGTGGAGCTTTGCCAACGTGGATCAAACCACGATGCACTTGACATGTGTGGAAAATCACTCTCACTTAAATTACTCAAACATTTCTCTTCCTTCCCCTTGCCTCCAATGACATGAGCCTGAAAAAAAATATCTTTTTTACTTTCTAATTGATCATCTGCACTTTATTTTCTGAAGACCCCCATGTCAACATTCAAGCAAGTGAAATGCCAGTGCCATTGCAAATAGAGGAGTAAGTGCATAACTTGGACATTTTTATAATAATCACATTAGACAAAAACCGCATTCTGAGGAGTTTTTAATGGGTCTAACAGAGGCCCAGAGACTCAGGGGAGCAGAAGGCTACAGGCCAAAGAATTTCAACCACCAGAGAAGAAAACTAATGGGCCATTAAAGCACACCCTGGAGTGCTTTATCGCTGTCATTGGAATTAGAATATATATCTTTGTTTTAAAATAGAATGTTGCTTTGATGACATTTTAACATGCTGCCTGCCTTTTTTCCGTTGACTATCAGTACCTTAAAAAGTCAAGCTAAATTAAGATACAATAGAAGCAAATTAAACCTTTGATTTCACAGAGAAACTAGAGGCATTATAACAAATTATTTTACAGGGCTATGAAATTACACTATAATCCAATTATTTGACAAAGGAATTTGGAGAGTAGGTATTTTGGTTGTGGATGAAAATAGAAGGTTAATGCAATCCTGACAATACCACACCTAAAATAACTTTCTGCTGATTGACTTCAGATGTTTAAATTTATACATATTTCAGTATCTCTGAATTCCTTTTCATTAGGAATGTTTTAGAATTTAAATTGATCCACAAAACTTGTGTGTTGGTAACATATATGTGAAAATTACAAAACTGATAACAGTTTTTAAAGAAAATTTTGTTTGGGTTCATGAAAAATCAGTCTTTGCCTTAAATGTATAACGTCTGAAAAACAATGGTCCATCTCACTGCGTTTAGTAACTATAGGATCCTGCTAAATCAAACGAGTTTCAGTAGTGCTCCTACATATTAGTAAAGACACAGTTTTCATGAAAGCTTAGTGACAAGATCTCATCATCAACTCATATTTAATCAATGTTGATAGAAAGCCCCGAAGACTATAAAAATGACTCCTGAAAAAGATACTGTAAAAACATAGGCATAATATTGAGAACTGAGAATCTTGGATGGTGTGTTTATATGTCATTGTATGATTTTACATTCAACTGTATCAAGAAAATATTATATAATCTGTGACCAATCAGATAAACATATTATCCAGGAGAAATGCCTCAAAATGCAACATTAGAAAACAAATGTGACTAAAAATTAAACCCTTAATAATGTGGATATTAATGAGCCATCTTAATAGAAAGAACATTATAATGATGAGTGAGTGGGAAACTTTGTATATGACATGGGATAATTCTCACATTTAAGTATCAGTGTGTTAACATTGACGGCCTCCTCTGGTTCTTATTGGGCAAGATATGTATATGAGTGAGTGTGTGTGTTTAAATCATTAAAGATGAAGTAAAATCTCTGACTAATGGGAGGTCAATCTCACACACTTGCACACAGACCTAATAACCAGGATCTGCTTGCTTTAGCTCCAACATATACACTTCACAGAAAAGTGTTCCTATGAGCTATGTGTATTGATCAGCTAGATCCTCCAGGTATCAACACATGTATATATATGTATATAGTGTAGTCTTGATCAAATGCATTTTCTCTTTCATACAATACTCAACAAATAGAACTACCTAGCCATAAATATATACTTGGAAGAAAAAAAAGAAATAAAGATCACCCAACTGCTTAGTGGAAAACAGTTGAACATTTTCCTGCTATATTCTTTTCAAAGCAACATGTCCTAAGTCAGGCTGTGCTCCCACATCACATATTTCCTGGAATATTTTGTTGAATCAAATTCTTAATTTATTCATATATGGTCCTCTGGATGACAAAATAATTTCAGTTTGTGCTGAAAAATCCCAGACATGGATGGGGTGGCTTAGAACATGAAAAGGTGAAATTAATATAACAAGAAATTTTTTTAAATCCTGCAACTATAGTTAATACGAATACATTGGTGATTGACAGCTGCAAGTAACCTTTCCCAATCTTTGAACACCACCAAATACTGAGATTTTCCTTAGGCAAAAGTTGGTCCACTTAGAACAATTACACTTTTCAATCTACATGTAATATATATATTTAAATTATAAGTATGTGGTCCAATAGTCAAATAAAGATGAACTGCTATTAAAAAAGAGAATTTTGGAGAGGTAGTGCATAATAACATTTTCAACCTATAAATTAATCTCATTCAGATTTCTAATCAGACATTGCTAACTGTGCCAGGAGCTAATTTTGCTCAGTAAATCTGAATTTTACTTCACCTCAACTCAGGAGAAGAAACTGAGAAAAAAGAGCCTTTTATTCATATTTTTTTTTAGATGCTTGCACGTTTGAATAGTTTTTCTTTGACAATAACCTGAAGTTTATGCAAATAAATTAGTGAGCAAAGGAGAATTTGGTAAGCTTATAATACAGATATATTACTGAAATAAACATGGTTCGTGTAGCTCTCAGTTGATAATCTTTTAGTAGCTATAAGTAATGGAATTTGTTTGGTGTAAAAGTGGTAACTAAACCCATCTGTTATTTTTGTTTATGTCAAGTAACATAAGAATGCAATTAAATGTGGGCTCGCAAATGCATTTCCTTATATTTGGTGACTGGACATTATTAACTGCCCTCATGCATAAGGAGAGATTGACTGTTCTTTAATATCAGTTTCATAAATTTTTAGAATATAAAGAACAGCATAACAAAATATTTCCCTTGTTAGTAAATTTTGATTAATGCCCTTCTACTATGCATGGTAGTGTCTGTCCAGGAAATAGGCAATGGGATGATAGAACAGTGATAAGAAAAATCTGTGCAAGTCTAAACTGATATTCCAAAGTCTAATTTCATGGTTATTAATGTAAGGAGTGGGATTGGAAAGAGCCCTAAGATCACCTGCTGTTAGATACCTGGTGATTGGTCTCAACTTGCAAAACGACTAAAGAATTTTCAGAACTGATGAAATGACAACAGTATTACATTTGGAATTCAAGGACTCTAATGATGTTTTTGGATCTATCATCCATACACCACATTATCTAAACTCTTCCCTGTGACATAGAAAGTTGGACTCTCTCTTCCCAATATTTTCCGAGTGTCCAGCATATAACAAGTTGCCTTCAAATATATGGATCTGTATATCTCCAGAAAGCTGCTCTCAAGTATGCCAAGTCTAGATCTCCAAAAAGAGTATATGAGCCAACTTCTAAAAAGTACAGATAGAAGGGGTGGTGGGGAAGAGCAAGTTAGCAGTGTACAGAAACCCTGAGCTCACCTCCTCCCAGAGATACACTGATTCTACACCAACATATAGAGCAGTTCCTCCTGCAGAAGACCGGAGGGATGACTGAACAGCTAGCTACTGCACACAGGGTAGGGAGGATGGCGACACCACATCCATGGGAACGCCAGCCCTGCCACAGTGACCTGCAGTTGGGAGAAATATAGTTGAGGGGCCTAAGTGAAGACTCACCCACCCTGCGACACAGCAAAAAACAGCAGTTTAAAGGGCACTTAGACTTTACAGGGAAGAAAATCCATTTACTAACCCTAGAGCTTCTGCCAAATGAGCAGGGAGCCCTCTCTGGTCTCCCTGCTCCAGCTCCAGCCACAGCAGTCCTGCCAATGAAGCCTGGGGTGCAGGGCTCCCCAGGGGCTGCCCACCACCCAGAACTGGTCCAGCTTTAACCCCCCAGCCAAGGTGGTCTCGGGGGGCACAGCACTCCCAGGGACTGGCCCCCAGTTCAGACCACTCAAGCTCCAGACAGCCTGCCAAAGCCACCGGGCATGTTTTGTTTCTGTTTTCTCAGTAGATGATGATTTAAATCATAAACTAAGAGTAAGGATGAGAAGACTAGTACAGATGAATCTTGAGGAGAGCTGAGGAGCTGCGAAGAATTAATTGTGGCGAGTGGGAAGACCAAAAAAAAAAAAAGGAATGTATAGTTGGATTGTTCAGCAATATTGTATTCACTGGGCATTTGTGACCACACATTTTAAGTGAGATTATGTAGTGCAGTTTTGTGCTTTTCTGCAGCAAAGTTTACCTGCTTAGTGCAGTCGTGAAATTTATCCTAGGCAGGAATATTTGCCAGATAAGCACAGTAGAAGGAGAGAGGGGCAAAAAGATTAAGGGTCTGCCGGAAGGTGTGAATACAAGGACAGGTCTTACTGAACTACTTGCAATTCTATCAATACCTCATCTTTTCTGGACTTGGTAGCTTTAAAATTACTGTTTCTTCTTCTTGCAGTAATTGTTTCTTTGGAAAAGTCACGCTTGAAGGTTCAGGTTAAATGTCACAATTTCTTTTCGCTTCTTTTTCTCTACTCCCAAGGAGACCTGTGTTTCTATCCCAACATTTATAATAACGCATTGCAATTATCACATATATGGTGTCACTTATAATTAGTTCGTATGAGTCACAATTGCGTTATTATTATCAAAACAAAATCTTGTCATCCAGTATGTGAAAAGCGCCTTTGGATATTTATCGTTTGAACTATTTACACTCCTCTTCATTAGAATGTAAACTCCATTTGCACCAGTACTTTGTCTTGCTCAACAAGATAGTGACTGCTCACAGTAGCAGTCGTCAGTCAAAATTTCTTTTAAATAGATTAATATATGAGCATGTGAATTAGTGTCTGCGGCGTACGGTTTCTACCTTACCATTTGTGAACTCCTGAGGCGCCGGTGTTACCGCACTAGCTTGGCTTCGTCTGACGGGCAGCAACCAAAACGCTGAGACGCCGAGGTTTGCAGCAAACAGAGGGCTGATTCACAAGGCAGCCAAGCGACAGGAGAACCTCAGGCTTGCCTCCTTGAAGACAAGAGGCTCAAGGTATTTGGGGAATAAAATAAGCACAGCCGTCTGAGGTACGGTGAGCGTGAGGCGCGCGGACTGGAAAAACGCGCGGGCGCCGTCCTTCTGCGCAGGCGTAACTAACCTACGGGCCCCTGCGTGTTCCAAAATGCACGCGTTAACCACGAGTTTTTCCGCCTCTGACCTCAAAAGTTCCCCAATAGGCCGCTCGCGCGCATGTCCTTAGACAGTCCATGGTCCTGACCAGTCTTAACCAGCTCAGCTCCAACTAGACACAGCTGACTCCAAGTTCCTAGAAAACAACTCCAGCAATCATCTCATTGTTTAGGCTACATGCCACGTGCAGGACATGCAAGTCCTTGATTAGTGAAGGTAGGTGAAATAGATTTGACTAAAGATTACACGCGGTTTCAGTATCACCGTCTATGTTATTTTACAGATTCAAAATAAATACTTGCCTAATAAAAAAATGAATTTCTGAATCCTGTACTATATTTTAAGCTTGATAGTGAAGATATCCATCAGTTTACTCAGTGAGCCTTTCCTGTGTGTACCTACAGTGAATTTCTTTGCTAATAATGTGTTCGGGGGATCAAATAGGTTTGACTCTTGATATAATAGACTATTGCAGTTTTTGTAAGAGCATTATGGAATTCTTGACAACTGTCTGTGTTCTCAAGTACAATACTTTGGAATAGTTAAGGGTTAAATATGAATCTCCATGTACCAAATGTAGTATGTCTCTTTAGGAAGGCTTATTCTTGGTTTGCTGAAAAACCCCTAGTGAAGGCAATTATAACTCTCCTTAATTTTGATGATAAAAGTATCCGAACAAATCCTCTTTCAGGTTAATATAAATACAACCCAAATTCTAGTTGTCATTTTAGTCATTATCCTGAGCAGGTAGGCATGCCTTAAAGACCGTGTGCAGAATAAGAATATAAGAATGGGAAATACTGCAGAGCAATTAGCAACACAGTTGGCCCTCTGTATTCCCGGGTTCCACATCCACAGATTGAACCAATCGCAAATTGAAAAGATTTTTTTTTTAAGTTCCAGAAAGTTCCCAAAAGCAAAACTCAGCTTTGCCATGCACTGGCAACTATTTACATAGCATTGATATTGTATTAGGTATTATAAGTAATCTAGAGCTAATGTAAAGTATTTGGGAGGATGTGCAAAGGTTATAATCAAATACTATGACATCTTATATAAGGGACTTGAACATCCAAGGATTTTGGTATCCAACCCCCCACAGATACCGAGGGGTGACTGCATTTACAAACTTAGACCTCTTTATTGAATGACCAACTTTTATCATCTCTTACAAGGCTGCATCAATAAAAGATAGTTCATATTTGATATACAATTTTTCATCAGCGTTTTTTTTTCTTGAGGGGAGGGGTAGAGGTGATAGAGGATTGTATCTAAGAATAACCTGAAGTGGGAATGACCTTCACATTACCTAGAATTGATCTCATGGATAATTAATTATGTCAGAAAGTACATTTCTGCTGTTTGCCACAACTAGCCCTGTAGACGTGGAAGTGCCTTTATTGGTAATCTCCAGTATTGTGAGCACCTCACAGGCAGTGCAGGAAAGCTTTAAAAGCCTGACGAGACTTTGACAGTGAGCATTAATGGTGATATGTACTTAATAAGGAAGTAAGAACTCTCAGGCAAATTGGATTCTGGTGTCTGCAGTCAATCAGTGGAGACCACAACACTTGTACTTTGAGATCTGGAAGAAACATATTCCACAGACTGATGGACATTTTCAGTGGAGAGAGATTAAAGAATTGATGTGAAGAAGATTCTGTGAAGCTTGTGATCGATGAAAGATTCAAAATTCTCTTTTGTACAATAATTTAGGGATTCATTTGATACATTTTCAGACATACATTTTATAAGTAATTTTATTATTTCTCCCCTCATTCATTTTTTTATTTCTCTATACTTTCTATTCCTTTCTTCCTCTCCCCAGTCTCTATAGTCAACAGACCTGGGTTTGAACAAGCTGCTCCTTCATTACCAAGTATGTGACCTTAAGGAACTTATTTAATCTTAGAACTTAGTTTCCTTATTTCTAATGCCAGGATTTTCTGTTGAATTGTATAATTTATCAAAACCAACTAGTGCCTGAGACCTACTAGCTGCCCTTTCCATCTCTTCCATACTCTAACCCCCTTTTTGTCCTAACACATTTATTTGACAGAAACACATGTATGTGCATGTGTCTTCACAGGATAGCTTCTGTTTATTAAGGGCCAGTAATGTATCAGGCATCCTGATATCATTTTTACATGGATGAACTTATGGAATTGTTATGAGAATTAAACAACTTTACGGCTGATTAATTTTAGTTTCAGAGACATCATAAAAGCTACCCAAAGTCGGGGATGCAGTAAGTCTTAGAGTTTTAACTGGAAACCAGACTTACCTGATATTCCAATACTCATGTTTTTAATCCCTACACTATGCCTAATTTATACTTCCCATAATATTAGCTTGACTAATGGATAACTTATGAACCAAAATCCAATTGAATGCTATACCTTTTACATAATTTATCTTGCTTTAGCCTAATGCTTATAATATTTATCCATTTTAAAGGTGAAGAAACTACAGATTAACAAAGTTGTTCATTTTTCCAAATTCTCAAAATTTACAAATTTGGGGCCAGACACTGGGCTCAACAGTGAATATAAAAGGGTGAAGAAGGTGTGGTCTTTTTCCTATTGGGAGAAGTGGACTTGCATAAGGTCAGTTATTGTGGGAATGAGTGGTTTTCACTGTGCATAGAATATTACCTAGGTTTTAATTCTACCAGTGTACAAGCTGTTAACTTCTTCTAAGCTTCATTTGGCATAGGATGAGAATAATCCATACCTCATAGGGCCACCAGGAAAAGTAAATGAGCTAACATGTAAGAAAACATAAGCTATTATAAAAATTGGTGTATGTCTGTAATAGAAAAACAAATACCTATAAAAATTCTGTGGAGACACAAAGCAGGTGTTGCAGATTGAGTCCCTCTGGAGGCAGTCCAAAAAATGGAGATTGATACTCAACGTATTTACTAAAGGAGTGTTTTGAGGATTTACATCTGTGGAATAGAAGCAAACACAGGATCAGGCAGAAGTCATTAAGCTGCCATGTAGACTGAACCCGTAAAGAACCCTGGAACTGCAGTGTTCCTTCAGTGTTGGGGTAAAATCTTTATACCCCCATACTGATCAGTCATGTAGACCGCCTCTGAAAGCAGGCATGAATTCGGTCAAGGAAAGTTTTTTTTAAACTACGTCAGTCCCCCAGTGAGTGCTGACAGCTGAGAGACATCTTCATTTAGCACCTTTAGAAGCTGGGAGAATAATTCTTAATTCTATATAGCAAATCTGGTGTGCATCATGGAAGGGAAGGTATTTTGGTGCCCTAGTTAGGGGAGAGGGGTTGTAAAAGGTTACACAGAGAAGGGGATATTTGGTTTTGGTCTTAGACTTGATAACTCCTGAAACTTCTATTTACACACAGTCAATCCCCTAAATAGTAAACATTTTATATTTGATCTCATATTATTTAATATGGAAGAGGAGGGAGCTCAGAGATGAATCAATGCATTTGAGTACTTTTTCTTTCCTGTAGAGGTAATTTCACCTGATAGAATGATAGTGTTTTATGATATATTTGTATTGCTTCTCTGACATCATTTAGACTTTGCAGGTGTGAAGTGTGTTCTGAAGGAAAGCTCTATTAGCTCATGGACATACCCAGAGGTCACTGATAAATACTGAACATAACCATTTTAGATGAGTTGGCACAACAGTCTATGTTTTTATTCAAGGGCAACCGCAGAAATGTACTCTTGTGTTGACTTAACTACTCCTTGATGCCTTATTTTGTCTTCCAAATGACCCTTAACAGATGATGTAAAAGTCCTGTCAGCCTGTGGTTTGCAGAAGATAAGTTTCCAAAAGCACTTTCTAATGCAAGCTCCCATCACAAACTTACCTTCACAGACTATCGGACCTCGTGATCTTATGACCTCTTGCGTTATGTGAAACTAAATTCCGAGGAAGGCATCCATTCAACATAACTTTTCAATGGCATTCTATACTAATTTAAAACCTCTCTGTTTTTCCCTGACATGCCTATTTTATTAGCACATAGGTGATAATGTGGAACTACTTCATTAACTTGAGGTTAGCCAACAGCCATTTTATTTATTTATTTATTAACATCTTTATTGGAGTATAATTGCTTTACAATAGTGTGCTAGTTTCTACTTTATAACAAAGTGAATCAGCTATACATATACATATGTCCCCATATCCCCTCCCTCTTGCGTCTCCCTCCCTCCCACCCTCCCTATCCCACCCCTCTAGGTGGTCACAAACCACCGAGCTGATTTCCCTGTGCTATGCGGCTGCTTCCCACTAGCTATTTTACGTTTGGTAGTGTATATATGTCCATGCCACTCTCTCACTTTGTCACAGCTTACCCTTCCCCCTCCCCGTGTCCTCAAGTCCATTCTCTAGTAGGTCTGTGTCTTTATTCCCATCTTGCCCCTAGGTTCTTCATGACCTTTTTTTTTTCCCTTAGATTCCATATATATGTGTTAGCATATGGTATTTGTTTTTCTCTTTCTGACTTACTTCACTCTGTATGACAGACTCTAGGTCCATCCACCTCACTACAAATAACTCAATTTTGTTTCTTTTTATGGCTGTGTAATATTCCATTGTATATATGTGCCACATCTTCTTTATCCATTCATCTGTTGATGGACACTTAGGTTGCTTCCATGTCCTGGCTATTGTAAATAGAGCTGCAATGAACATTTTGGTACATGACTCTATTTGAATTATGGTTTTCTCAGGGTATATGCCCAGTAGTGGGATTGCTGTGTCGTATAGTTTTATTTTTAGTTTTTTAGGGAAGCTCCATACTGCTCTCCACAGTGGCTGTATCAATTGACATTCCCACCAACAGTGCAAGAGGGTTCCCTTTTCTCCACACCCTCTCCAGCATTTATTGTTTGTATATTTTTTGATGATGGCCATTCTGACTGGTGTGAGGTGATACCTCATTGTAGTTTTGATTTGCATTTCTCTAATAATTAGTGATATTGAGTATCCTTTCATGCCAATAGCCATTTTACTTGGCATTTAATGCACAGGAGAAACAGTTCCACTTCATTAAAAAAACTACACTTAACTGCTGTTAGACCATAATTGGTCCTAACTGACACTGAGATATCTTGTTTGAGTCACCAGAAGTGTTCACTCACATAAGAGGACCCAGGACACAGACCTGATTAAATGCACTTATGAAATGCAGAAAGGAAATGCATTGAAGATGTGCCATCTAGGGAAAGCCCCGAGGATTAAACCCCTATTTTAAAAGAAAAGGATCAATTTATATAAAAGTGAGTCATGGGCTTCCCTGGTGGCACAGTGGTTGAGAGTCCGCCTGCCGATGCAGGGGACACGGGTTCGTGCCCCGGTCCGGGAGGATCCCACATGCCGCGGAGCGGCTGGGCCCGTGAGCCATGGCCGCTGAGCCTGCGCATCCAGAGCCTATGCTCCGCAGCGGGAGAGGCCACAACAGTGAGAGGCCACGTATCGCAAAAAAAAAAAAAAAAAAAAAAGTGAGTCATGTATCAACTCAAGTGTATTCACAGATTGGTATTCTATAGTCCTATCCATGCTGGTGGGGGCGGGGTGGGGAGGGGAGATTCTAACCTTCCTCTAGTTTATCCCAAGACTATAAGACATACTATATTTTTTTAATTTATTTTAATTTTTTTGGGCTGCTTTGGTTCTTCATTGCTGTGCATGGTTTTCTCTAGTTGCGACGAGTGGGGGCCACTCCTCAGTGCGGTGCACAGGTTTCTCATTGCGGTGACTTCTGTTGTTGCGGAGCACAGGCTCTAGGCACGTGGGTTTCAGTAGTTGTGGCACGCGGGCTCAGTAGTTGTGGCTCACAGCTCAGTAGCTGTGGCTCGCGGGCTCTAGAGTGCAGGCTCAGTAGTTGTGGCGCAGGAGCTTAGTTGCTCCGCGGCATGTGGGATCTTCCCAGGCCAGGGCTCGAACCTGTGTCCCCTGCATTGGCAGGTGGATTCTTAACCACTGCGCCACCAGGGAAGCCCCAAGACACACCATTTTAATGTTAAAACTACCAGCTACAATGTTTGGAGAACTAGCACATAAAGCACAATTCATAATCCTCTCTAGTGCCCTATGCATTCAACAATGCAGATCTGAAAAAACTGGGACAGAGTAGTTTGGTAACTTTTCTGTGTACCTAGTTAGTATGTTGTGAGCTTTAAAGTCAAATACACATAAGTGTGTCCCAGCTCTACCTTTTCTATTTCCCTTTTGGGTAACCTGTTTCTAATTTGTGTTCTGATTATTTGCAATGACATTTTTTGTCACTGTCAATGCTAAACACAGAAGCTATGCCTCCAATGCAATTTGAAAGCACCACTGCAGCTGGGGGCCATCAATATTGTCACCATCACTGAGGCCTGGGGTCACTGGGCACTGGTGTTAGTAAGAATGTCATCATTTAATTCCTGGAAGAAGTCACTAGCTCTGTCTAACAGAGACAGTGTTTGCTTTTGCTGCTCAGAATGGTTAAAAATATGCTTTCCATTTGAGTTTTCTCTTGTAAGAAACTAAGAGTGAGGTCTCAAGAGGAGAAGATATAGTAAACAGGCATGAGGGTTGTTATTTATATGTAGTACTCCTCCTAAAACACCAACTTGGAAGCAAGTTGGATCTGGAAGAAGAGGGAACGTAGATGAATCAAGGCATCTTGATTTGTCCTGTAAGTACTGTCTCCAGCATTTCACTCTAACAATCATCTCAACCTCAGATGAACCTCCTTAGGTTGTCAACAATGTAGCCTATAGCAGTGGCCAAACATGAGGTGGATACACTCACTGGTATTCAGTCAATAGGACTAGATAATATTTTCTTATTTTTACAACCAAGACTTTAATTAGGGCAAAGCTACAGAATCTGTGCATTTATTGCTGAGGCCCAAACACTATAGAAATTTGTCTCTAGGTTTATGAAATATAAAGTAGTTAGCTTAGCTATTCCTTACAGGCTTTAACTCCTTGGACCAACTATATATTTATGACTCAATTGTCAAATAATAAATCTATTTTTCTAATAGCACTGTCTTGACTAAAGAGAAAAATGGCTCCTCTACAATTATTGATTTTTTTTTTTTTTTTTTTTTTTTTTTTTTTTGCAGTACGCGGGCCTCTCACTGTTGTGGCCTCTCCCATTGCGGAGCACAGACTCCGGACGCGCAGGCTCAGCGGCCATGGCTCACGGGCCTAGCCGCTCTGCGGCATGTGGGATCTTCCCGGACCGGGGCACGAACCCGTGTCCCCTGCATCGGCAGGCGGACTCTCAACCACTGTGCCACCGTGAAGCCCCTGATTTTTTAAGTAATGCATTGTCGTGTGTATGTGGGTGTGTGTGTGGGTGACGTGTGTGTGTGGTGTGTGTGTTTGTGTGATCTGTGTGTTTGTGTGGTGTGTGTGGTGTGTGGTGTGTGTGTATGGTGTGTCTGTGGTGTGTGTGTGTTTGTGTGTGGTGTGTGCGGTGAGTGGTGTGTGTGTGGTGTGTGTGGTGTGTGTGTGTGGTGTATGTATGTGTGGTGTGTGTGTGGTTTGTGTGTGTGGTGTGTATGTGTGTGTGGTGTGTGCGGTGTGTGTGTGATGTGTGTGTGGTGTGTGTGGTATGTATGTGTTTGTGTGGTGTCTGTGGTGTGTGTGTGGTGTGTTCGTGTGTGTGTGTGTGTGGTGTGTGTGTGGAGTGTGTGTGTTGGAGGAAGAGACAAGAAAGAAAGGTGATTTTTGAAAAAATTTCTTAAATATGGACTTTGAATTTAGACCTGTTTTCTCTTCATTGTGAATACGATAGGACCTAAGTTTTAATATACTGAGAGGCCTAAAAGCCTGCATTCTTGCCTAGATGTCTACCACCACCGAGCTCTATGATTTGGGGGAAATTATATCACCTTTCCAAGCCTCATCTGTAATACTGAGATAACAATCATACCTAACTTACAGCGTTATTGTGAGATCAGAGGGTTAATCAAAATAAATCACTCAGCACCTAGCATTTACACACACTCAGTAAACAGTTGCTATGAATGTCTCCACTGTTTCTTGAGACATCAGAGCTGACCCTTTGTTGACTATGTGGCCTTGTTTTTTAATATCTATTTGAAGTTTCTTTTATGTTAAGCTGTGCTGAACCAACCTTGGACATTATTATTTTTTCCTTCTTGTCCAAACACCAATGCTGGATTACCTAACCAGTCAAATAAACATGCTTAAGACACCTGAAAGCAGGTAAGAGATACATCAAGAGAACTGACAGGAACTCATTAACCCATCATATCTTCTTTACGACACTGCTCATTAAACTGCAAGACAGCATTATCTGGGAGGTAGAGACCTCCCCAGAGAAAGTGTGGAGCCCCATCCCAGGTCAGGAAAAATAATAATCAGACAGAGAACCCCTTTGGCGCTTTTCTTTCAAATGCTCTTGGTTTTTTTTTTTTTTTTTTTTTAGAGACACCATAGCTCTAGTAAAATAACTATCCTAGGTGTGGCAGGGATTAGATAACTCATCATAGAACTTCTCTATGTCCTACTTAATACCTTCAGGGGAAAGGGCACAGAGAGAAAATTACATATGGGGAGCATAGATAAAACCATTATGCTTTGACTTTGGGAAAATTAAAATACAATCATAGCTAACAGATAATTATGGTACCATTAAGGTAATGAGTTAATTATTATATTAATTGGCAGGTTAATAGAACTGCAAAATGGATTTTAGAAGTCTGAATTTAAGTAACAGGGAAATAATGTATTAAGAATTCTCTGCAGATAATATATCCTTACAAAAATCTGGTTTTCCCCATGAATTCCTGATTATATATTTACTCCCCTTCAACTAATAGTTTTGAAACAAATAAGAAAGTATAGTAGACACCGATAATTTCTAATGATTACAGAGACTTTGTAAAGATTAAACATGATTTGAGATATGATAACAGGTTTGTTTTAACTTGATTTTTACATATCAAAAGAAATACTTTAAGCGCAGATGTCATATTTCTCTTACTTTACCTTTGTGGCCTTTTGCATTTCTTTTGAGGTTGAATCACATTCAGTTCTACGTGGCACCAGCTACTCTAATACCTGTTCGTGTTTGTTCTCCTTTTAGCTGGCTTACAAGAAACTGTAACCTTGAATAAATAAACCCTGGGCTAACTCTGTGTTGGAAGACTACATGACTATTAGAAAGATCATGGGCTTTGTAGTTTCAAAGCCTAAATTTCCATGTAGTTTTCAGTTATAGAATTTTTGAAAAATTACTTAACCTTCTTAAGTTTGTCTCCTCATATATAATAGTGTCTGTTGCTGATGCCAACAGAAACTTTACCATAGTTATGACCATTTAGGGTCATAGATTCCTAAGAAGGAAAGAAGATTTGATTTGCTAAGGGAATCCATAGATGATAAGTAGATACAGATAGAGATAAAAATTTCCCTTTTGAATATCATACGAACAAGAATAGACATATCCAGCCTTGACTTTAAAAATGGGTTTTTTTGAATAAGAAGGAAAAAAATTCTTACTACAATATTCCATTACCCTCTGTGATATAATATCTAGCTAGCTAGCTATCTGTTACATTTTGTCCTGGCACAGAGCTGCAAAAACCTTTGGGATTTCCTGTGTGATAGGAGTATCTTTGTTATTTTAATGAGGTGACTCCTGCCAGGGCCCCTAGAAAAATTCAGGATGAGGGCTGGTTGATGAAACAAACAAACAAGAAATTAGAGTTTGAACTTTCAATGTGAGGTACTGGCCATTGAGTTCAATTATGTGTCCAATGATTTATCAAGCATGTCTTATGTAACAAAACTCTGAACAGTGATGCTCAGAGAGCTTCCTGGTTGGAGAACACACTGATGTACGGACATGGGGATGGTGGTGCACCCTGACTCCATAAGGACAGAAATTCCTACACCAGGACCTTTCCAGGCCTTGCCACTCTGTGTATCTCTTTCTCTGGCTACTCACTTGTATTCTTTATAATAAAATTCCAGTCTTAAGTACAGCAGTTTCCTGAGTTCTGTGAGTCATTATAATAAACTGTCAAACCTGAAGGGGGTTATAGGAACCCCTGAATTTGTAGCCATGCTGGGAAAGAATGCAGGTGACTTGGGGGTCACAGAAGACTTGAGGCTGGTGTGTGAAGTGGGCACTGTCTTGTGAAACTGAGTCCATAGCCTGTGAGGTCAGTGCTAACTATGATTAGTTAGTGTCAGAATTGAATTATATTGTAGGACACCTAGTTAATGTCAGAACATTGGTGATGAAACTCACCATCCTATCATGTTTAGTCCATTCTTACCAAAGGAAAGGGGGAAAAAGAACCTACATCATAGATCTTGGAAACCTCACCAAGTCCCATTATCAATAAATGAACCAATTCACAGAAATAGTGACTGTACCTCAATAAGGGGAAGGGTGAAGTATTTGAAAACACTAATAGTTACTGGTTAAAGACATGCTGTATGGGTGGCTATAATATTAACTTCAGAGCCTCACTGACTCCACTCCCCATTCATTTAAGTTTGGAGTGGAAACAGGTCCCTAAATTCTAATGAAGCCAACTTCAATAATTGTGACCTGACACATGGAAAGTACTGCAAATATCTGCCACATATTAGATTCTTAAATGGTTCTTTTCTTTTCTTTTTTGTCTAGTTGTAAAATTTGAATTTCTGTTTTCCTGATATTTCCTGTGTTCTAAGAATACTGTGTTTCAGGGAACTATATTCAATGTCCTGTGATAAACAATAATGGAAAATAATATAAAAAGAATATATATATATCTGAGTCACTTTGCTGTGCAGCAGAAATTAACACAGCATTGTAAATCAACTATATTTCAATTAAAAAAATACTGTATTTGATATTACCAGGTGATTGATTCACATTCTCAGCATTGAGGGGCACCATACTTCGCCAACATCCTAATATAGTCTTCAAAAGAGTGGAAGCCACTGAAAAAGTATTTATCACATCTCTTTCTCAGAGAACTTCAGATCCAACACCTGCTGAGCCATACTGTTGCCGAGATACAGAACATTTCATTAGGTGACAAAAAATTCACCAGGCACTGAAATCTTTGTGATGACAAAAGACTGCTTTCTTTCTTCAGAAGCTCATCAATTTCAAATGCACCTACCAAAGAAATACAAGTCTTACTTGGAAGGTATGCAAATGTTACACAACAGATTCTTACTAGATTGGAGCAAAACAGTTTTCTCAAAACTCACTGACTCCTATCCAAAGTGCTCAGAGGAATATCTGCAAAGCAAACTCATTGTCACAAAGAAGGAAGAAGTCTGTCCAATATCTTATAGCAGTTTCTTGGTGCAGCTTGTTCAGAAGAAATAGATTAAATATGAATCCTGAAGCTATTACTAAATTGTATGCTTTTTTTTTTGTTTTTGTTGTTAGTAGTTTTATATAATGACATTATTTCAGAACTCAGCAGTTAGGTTTTTAAAAATCAGGCTGACTCAAGGTTGAAGACAATAATTGACTCGATTTAAAGCATTTTAAAACATTTTTATCACAGTGTTTTAGAAATACTAACGATTGCTCAATGTATGCCTAAATTGGTGACTTTATTTTCCAGTTTTACAAGGTAAAATTAGAGAAAAATAAGTGGTTACTGTGATATTCACATCTGTAAGTGAAACAGCTGTACGAAGCATTGAGAAAGGAGAGTGATGTAGGTGGCATGTGTGATGCAAAGATTAGAACAAAGGAGGGTCTTTCATGACCTGAAACTTTGTACATCGCCCTTCCTGTAAAATAGCATCATTGCAAGATCAAACATGTCCGTTTACTATCTCTTATTTGCACCCAAGAGATACTGTCATCTGGTATATGAAGAGAGATTGACAGTAAGAAGGGAAATGTCATTCTGGAGCAGAGAGATGTCCAGTCATCAGATCATGAACATTAAAAATCACAAGAAGCCATACAGGCATAAAATGTTCTTGCAATAGTTACTCCTAACCCACGCACAACTGGAATGCCAACATGCAGTGTTGATTTTTGTAAGTTTTGTTTTTCACCTCTATTGCCATAGTGAATTCCTCTCCAGAACTTTCTTCTATTTCCAATTTTTATCAGAGAAGAAAAAGTGAACCGCTTGGAGGTTACTTGAGAATGTTTTATATAAATGTTGAACATGGTGAATTTTGTATCTCTTTCAAGATCACTGCCCCTCTGACATCTTTCTGAGTAGTATCACCAATTTCCTGAGAATTTACGACCCTCTGTGACTTTTCACACTGAATAAGCTACTGAAAATGGGAACCAAGAGGTCTGACAATCTTTCTGGAAGTCAAACCCAGGGTAATAAATTGGAAGGCAAGGCGATCCTTCTTTACTCTGCAAGCAGCAGTTAAGCCTTTTTTTTTTCTCTCATTTTGCAGCACCTCCAAGAAACCTAAGAAAGAGAGGTGGCCTAGAGAATCCTCACTGCCACAGGCACTGAGAAAGAGACACAAAGATAACAGTTTCTGTCACAGAACAACAGTCCGTGATGGCTCTCCCGCAGGAAGTATAAGAGTGAGGCTAACGCGCTCTGTGTGGACTCTTGCCTGCGTCTGCCACTGAGATGCAGAGAAGTTCATAAATACTCCGCAGCAACTGCCACAGCTGCCAGGCTCCACAGGGAGGAGATGCCACACGTGTCCTCAGTGTGCCCAGAGGTAATAACAAACCAGGAGAGATGGCCTTGCCCCTGCTGGGCTTGGGACTCCAGGTGACCCTCCCAGACACACACGGTCAGCATCAGCGAGAGTAAGTGGATTCACCTGCTCCTGGCTTCCACAGTTGTTTCTATCATTGATTTTTTTTTTTAAGTTGACTTTAATTTCTTCTGCCTGTCTATATTGTATAAACTTATTTAAATGTAATTTTTGAATAATGTAGGTTATTTCTAAGTAATTATCTAAAAGTAAGAGTAAGCTCTAATAATGGAAGTCCTTAAGATTTATTTCTCTAGCCCCCCTGGCCCACTCCACTAACAGAACTCTCACTGCTTGTATTTACCTCTTGTTTCTGGCTTTTAATTTTTCATCAGATGTGGCAACTGATCCTGAATCTTAATTTTAGACCCTTGACTTACCTCCTAGAATGCAGTTATTTACTCAGAACTGGACCAGACAGAATGCAGGCAGGTGCCACTAATTTGAGACAGATGGTTATGATCATACAACAAAAGAAAACACATACGCAAGACCTTTAACTAGAAACTATATACATCATAGCAAGCAGAAATCATGACCTCAATCCAACAAACTGATATTTATTTTAAAGAATTACATATTCCCATATTGGGGTTTGAAAGAAGGAAGGAAGGAGGAAGAAAAGGAAAAGAGAGAGAGGAGGGAGGGAGGAAGGAGTAAAGCCAAAGTTTAGTGACAGGATGAGGAATATGTGGATTAACATCTACTTGATTTAATAAGACATGAGGGCTGACTGACTTCAAGGACAATCATATAAAGAAAGGTAAAAGTTTTCCAACTCTTTCAAAACAAAGAGTAGTATCTCAAGATTGTTTGTTAGTAGAAAGATTAGGGTTATTACCCTGATGCCCCTAATCATAAATTGGGATCAATGGCTGAAAATTACAAGGATGTGATTTCCAGCACATTCTAAAAGAAGTTGTAATCTCAGTCAGGAAAAAAGTCAACTGCTTGATATGATTAGGCATGATCTGTCACTAGAACTATTCAAAGAACAGTTAAAAACACACATGGATATATTAGGGTGTACTTGGAAACAAGAATGTAGTGAGGGTGTTCCATTCCAATTTTAAATAGAATTTCATTTTAAGACAAAATAATTCAGTGTTTAAGAAATATAGAAAAGATATCTCACTAAAGTCATTTTAATTAATTTTTTAAAAACTGGGAGTCCATGCATGTTTCTTAATTTCATACTTGTAAAACAGGAGTTAGAAAGTGTCTGACACTGGTAAATAAGTTCACTTTTCTACACGGCTATTTTATATTTCTACCCAGAGCGTGCCAGTATAGTCAGAATCCAAAACACAGAAAAGCCTGAAGGAATCATTGTTCCGAGAGACAACTGCATTGATGAAGGTGGCAGAGGAAGACAGCTCAAGAGAAATGAATGCATGAAAAGGAAAGAAACTAAGAAGGGAGGAAAGTGAGGTGAGTAAATTAGAGGGAAAGCTCTAAGTCCTGACCTTTCACCACTATCATAGTTCAACTAGTAGCTACATAATTAACTGAATCAGTTAGCATCAGTGTAGACACAGCATTACAGAGGAAATGGCCTTGGTCCCCTCCCATGTGCAAGTCAGAGAGTTGGCAACCCAAAGAGACAACATAAAGCTAGAATTTGGATTTCATATGAATAATCTCTAATTATGACAAAATAATTAGAGTGTCCATCTGCCATTATTGGTGTTGTGAAAAAGAGAAAGCAGAAAATGTTCTCTCCAAAGTTATCTTGAGAACCTGGATTTTCATAGAAGTACTCTTGTGATGCGGTAGAAATAAAATGGACTTTGGGGTCCAAAGAGATATGATCAAAGCACAACTCTCCTAACCAAATCACAGTGTGACACTGAGCAACCTTACCTATTTTAGCCATAATTTATTCATCTTCAAAATGGGATAATAGCCTCTATAAGAGTAAATGAAGGTGTATCTAGTTAGTGTGTAGCTGACTAGAACCCTTCCCAAAGAGGGTGAAATTGTGGGTTTTACTGCTTTCCAGAGCCTGATCTGAAGCTTTTCTGGCTCAGAAACATTACAGCAGTGTCTCAGAGTGGAAGGATTTAGTGTTTCTCACAAGAACTCTCAGAAGAGATGAATACATGGAACTGAATACTTATTTTATATATGTTCTGACATATAATTACCTTGGAAACTCAATACGGCTCTCCGTTGGTAAGCTTTTTTAAGAAGAAAAATTGATCAGAAAGGGGTTTGGTGGATAAGAAATTAGGGGCAGGGAAGGATTGGGTTAGGTGATCTTATTCTCATGTTTCATGACATCTGGTTAAGAAAACCCAGTTCAGCTGCTTCTGCATGGAAATTGACTTGAAATGGGACAATTATATTTGCATTGCATTGTCCCAGGCACTCTCTTCACACTATGGTCTTTGAATGGGTACTGTCTACTTTGATATCCTTGACTCCCCTCTTTATTCTTTGTTCCTTTTCCTAAGCAGTCCCTTTCTGATTGACACAGTCTTTATTTAAAAGAGTATATTATATCATATGTTAATTTAATAAGTGAAATTTGAAATAAAGGCAGACCTAGTTTCACATCCCAGCTCTGCTAACTACAAGTTTGTAACTTTGAAAAAGTAACAACTCTTCATGTCTGAGTTTCTTATATGTAAAATAGCCTTCAAAACTGTATCTGCCTCATAGGTTGTTTTCTGGAATAAATACAGTAAAATTGTGTCTGCCTTCTATTTTGGTACTATTATTATTCCTACTCTACATACTAGTAAGCACAGGTTTATAGAGTTATATGACTTAATACTACAAACACTAGTAAGTACATGATCCAGAATTCAAGCGCAAATGTATTGATTCCAAAACCCACTGGCTTAACCACTACTCCACAGAGGAAGCTGACAGGCTGCTATGTGAGCCCTTCTAAAATAAAGAACGGGCTTCATGGCATAAACCCTTTTGAAGTCTGCCCATCATACTTAATAAGGGATATGGTGAAGAAGTTGTTCTGTCTGGCAGCATCCTCAGTGTTAGATGCTTTCTCTTTCCTGTTGCATCCTTGTGATTTCATACTAACCCCCCTTATTTTTACTGCTTTTGCTCTACTGACATTTTGCTGCCATGGTAAAAAGCTCACTCCTGTTTGTAATGAGAAGAACCATCTATTTGTGATGTCTGAGCTACTCCATTTTCGTTTTAAATAAACTCCAGTTTATTTGAATTAACACCAACACAAGTGCCTTAAGCCCCACAAAATCCTTCCCACTGGCCTCTCTCCCAAGCCCTTTCTGATTATCTCTGCTCCCTAACCCCCAAGTTTATTCATTTGACAAGAAGCCCTGATAGTATGCTGTGATAAATGTGTGAATGATGTGTCATGACTGCCACAGATTTGCTTACACAATTGTGATTCACATAAACCAATCAAACTTTAACCTGATCCGTCTTGTCCTCCTTTCTCCCTAGACACATTAATAATTTTGCCTCTGAACTTGGCTTAATTCCCTTTTTGCCTCAGGCTCCACTAACGGAGACACCCCTGCAATCCAGAATCCTCTGCTGTTTGAGTATTAATAAAATGCTTGTGTCTTATATCTTCGGAGTTGGGCACTTCATTAGTGCCCCATCCCCATCCAATAAGTTCCTCAACGATTACCACCAAAAGCCTTGGTCCATTTAAAATACTGTTTAAATAACATCTTCCTATTCCTGCACATAGTTCCCCTTTAAAAAGGCTTTATAAAAACTCCAATCCTAAAATAAATTGAAAGGAATGGGCATCACCCTGAAAACATCATAAAATTCAATACCTCACTGATTTTCTCCTCTCCACAGAAATTCCTCTTTTCCTCTTTTTTCCTATTTTTGTTGAATCTGTAAAGCTCTTCCTTGTTATGCAAAGTATACCGTATTTTTTTATTTATCAAAATTTGATCAACTATGCAGTGGGGTCAGAGACAAAAAGATTAAAATGCTGCTGAGTTTAGTTACTAAAGATTCCTTTCCCCTCACCATCCTGGAATCCAATTACACAGAAGACATCAATTCTTTATGTAAAATATTTTCTGATTAACATTCATCTCAGTTTTTCTTTTTTTTTTTTTTTTTAGGGGTACGCGGGCCTCACACTGTTGTGGCCTCTCCCATTGTGGAGCACAGGCTCCGGATGTGCAGGCTCAGCAGCCATGGCTCACGGGTCCAGCCGCTCCGCGGCATGTGGGATCCTCCCAGACCGGGGCACGAACCCGCGTCCCCTGCATTGGCAGGTGGACTCTCAACCACTGCGCCACCAGGGAAGCCCTCATCTCAGTTTTTAAACTACTATTACTACCCAAGTTCAGGGCTTTAATTCTTCACGTCTTTAATATTCCAGTATTCTCCACTTTGATTCAGTACTACAAGTGAAGCTCTGACCTTCAATACTACACATACAGAGAGAGGAGGGAGGGAGGGAGGGAGGGAGGGAGGGAGAGAGAGAGAGAGAGGCATCCTATATCACATACACACATTTTTTCAGCCCTTCTTTATAACTCCCAGTAGTTATCATCAATTACCAAATTAATTTGAAATACTCTTGTCATTTCAAACTGATAATTTCAAACACTCCACACACTCAGCTTTATGTTTTCTACTTTGCAGGTTCCCATCTTATCACTCTTTTTAGTCTTAGGCCTTCTTGAACAAAAAGTACCTTTTCCAGGCTTCCCTGGTGGCGCAGTGGTTGAGAGTCCGCCTGCCAATGCAGGGGACACGGGTTCGTGCCCCGGTCCAGGAAGATCCCACATGCCACGGAGCGGCTGGGCCCGTGAGCCATGGCCGCTCAGCCTGCGCGTCCGGAGCCTGTGCTCCGCAATGGGAGAGGCCACAACAGTGAGAGGCCCGCGTAAAAAAAAAAGAAAAAAAAAAGACTACCCTTTCCTATTCCAAATTCATCTATTAAGATTCTATTCTTTCTTTTTTCCCAATTTTCGATTTTAAAAAATTCTAAATTTCCATTGAAGTTGACAGAAAGGTGCAAAGGACTTTACTACATTGGCTTTAACTCTCTTTGCCCTCATTCCTTTCCACTTGCATAGGCACACACACACATTCACATGTGCATACACACCCAAGATCCGCTTGATACTGAGTGATAGACATTTTCACACTTTACTTTTAAATAACCCAATATTTATTTCATAAAAACAAGGGCATTATCTTACCTTACCACAATATTATAATTACACCTTTCAATCCAGTTTTCATTTCAGTCACTATTATGAGAGGTGGTTCTTGTTTACACCGAAAGCTTACCATTTTATGCACCTTGCCATATATCTTAACACTTTTCTCCTTCAGAACTTACTTTAGCAAATGTACTTGGAAATGTAGGTGACATACACCCACAGTAAGCTACTCTCAACCAGTAGGAGTCTTGAAGCAGTGGATAAATATCCTAGCCCCTTGTCTTTCACTTACATTTCTGGAATGCATTCTACACAGCTCAGCAGAGAATTTCTAGAGGAACAGTTACCCAGATGCTTACAGTAAACAGCTGCATTAAAGCTGCACCATTTATATGAAGACTCTTCTTCCCTCTCTCACTTTCTCCACTCCACTTCTCTTCCTGGACTCGCCCTTAAAATAAACTATTCAAGTTGTCTCAACTATTCAACTATTCAAGTTGTCTCAAGCTCTCATCTTGGGAGAATCAAAACTAAGACTACACCAAACAAATTTAATGTTGATTTAATATTATTATTTAATATTCAATTTATATACAAATTTCTTTAATAGTCCAAAAAAAATTTTTTTCCTAATACAGGATCCAATCAAGGATCACACAAGCTAAAATAACCTCATCTCCATCATTTGTTTGTTTTTCTCATGGCATTGAATATTTAAAGTATCTTGGGCCAGTTTTCTTATAGTATGTCTTACAATCTGGATTTGCATATTTTTTTCCTCCATGATTATTTCAGTTTACACACTATGTAAGTGGTATTGTGTAATTCCCATTGAATGATGTCAGAAAAAAATTCTTCCAATTTTTGAAGACTCAGTTCTATCTGATCTCTGCATAGGAAACCATTTGTTTTACTCAGTCTACAAGTGACCGTACCCTGGATGAGCTGTGAAATCCCATAGCATGTGTTCTGTTTCACTGAATGCATACCTGAGCACTCCACCGAGATGATAAACCCAGGGAAACTCATTATTATATTTTGATCAACTTTTCAGTTCTTCAAGTGACTTTCAAAATGTTGATGGTTTTCAACTGAGTGAATGAAAATATAAATAACCCCAATATAAGTTTTTAGATGTTATAATAACTCCACTTCCACACATATTAATTAGCATGGTGATAATGTTTTTCTCCTTCACTTAATAATCTATAGGAGAAAATTAACAAACTTCAGCATAGTTGAGGTCATCTAACCATGGAAAACTAAATAAAATATTACCTATATGCGCATACATAAATAAATATGTGCATACAAATATGTATCTGCATATATATTTCTGTGAGTTTTTAATACTTGGGAATGAAGTGGGTTTTTAACTTATGAAATATGGTCTGTTATTTCAGTAATTGAGTATTAAAATTTTTGACATTTTCATCTTTAGAAATACAGCCCATTCACAACCAGTCATTTGTTAAATTTGGAAACTATTCATTTTCTTGGTAAGTTTCTCCCCTTCAGGATGTACATACAATGCAAGTTAGTGCACCAGAATATTTTTAACACATCCTACAGAGAAATGAACTTGAAATCCATGTAGCGAAGAAAATAAATTTACCCTGGATCCTAGTTTTTGCAATGACAGGGTATCTTATTGATCTCCCACTCTTTACTCACCTGCATGGCCATTATGTGCTAACCAAACATTATTGTGAATTGGCACTAGTTTTCTTTCTTTCTTTGTTTTTCTTTCTTTCTTTCTTTCTTTTTCTTTTTCTTTCTTTCTTTTTCTTTCTTTCTTTCTCTTTTCTTCCTTCCTTCCTTTCTTTCCTTTCTTTTCTTTCTTTCTTTTTTTTTTTTTTTTAAGATCTTCAACAGCACCACAAAACCTGCCACTGAAAATGTCTCTACAAGGGGTTATCTATTTCAAGTTGTAAAGGAGATTGTATAGAGGGGAAAAAAAGGAATCTTCTCTTAAGAGAAGTGTTATTTTCTATTATAATATTGTCCTGTCAAGCATTTTATCCTGTGGTTCCTTCAGCTTTAAAAGGAATACCATTCTTCAATTCTCTCCAAAATGCTAATCATTCTAATCTTTCAGAGACTAATCCAGCTAAACAGATTTTCATGGTTGTTGTTAATCTACTGTATCAGCCATATTGCTGCTATCTTTTTCAGTCCAGCCCCACAGAATTGCAGGGACACCACATTCACCAGTCATGACAGATTAGCCATAACCAGCCTGCCACTAAATTCTGTATTGCTCTTCAATGTCCATTCTCAATTGTTTTGACCTGGTTCTGTTTCAGCTAGCTTTTCATCTGATATCTGGCTTTTGCTCCCATATGCCATTTATAGTATGGGCTCCTGACTTTCGTTTAGTATCAACATCTGGTCCACCCATGTTCTCCTTCCTGTTTTCTCATCAAAGACTTAGGCTTTTTTAGTTATAGCTAAAAAGTCAGTAGTGGAAATAGAATGGAATTTTAAAAATTCCATTATTCCACAAGAAGAAAGGAATATAGGCTCTTACTTTCCTTCCTTCTTTTGCTAACAAAGAAGAAAGGGACAAAGAGAAGAAGGAAGACAAACCAAAAAGAGAGGGAACAGAGAAGAGGGGAAACAAAGTTTAAAAAATGAGTAGCAAGATGAAAGATTTAAACTCCACTGGTAAAAAAAAAATTAAAAGAGATGATCATATCTGATTTTTAAAAAGCAAGATCAAACCATATGATGTCTACAAAAATACCTACTGTAAACCACTTTAAAACACAAATAGGTTAAAATAAAAGGGTGAAAAGGCTATGCCATACAAATAAGAATAAGATAAAAAGCTGGAGTATCTGTATTAATATTAGACAAAGTATATTTCAAACAAGAGATATTACCACAGATAAAGAATGACATTTCATAATCATAAAAGAAAAAGGTTTGTTCATCAAGAGAACAGGACATATCTAAATATGTATGCATCTAATGACAGAGTTTCAAAGTATAGAAAGCAAAATATGAAAGAACTGAAAAGAGAGAGACAGACAAATCCACAACGTTAAGTGGAAATCTCAATACTCCTCTCTCAATATTTGGTAAATAAATAAGTAGAAAATCAGTAAGAATCTCAAAGAATTGATCAACTCTATCAGTCAAATTGACCTAATTGAAGTGTAAAAACCATACAGCCTCAAAAAAGAAAAATACACCTTCTTTCCAATTGTACATAAAACATTAACCAAGATAGACCATATTCTGAACCACAATGCAATCAAAGAGGGAAGATACAAATTACCAGTATCAGGAATAAAAGCAAATACATGACCACAGATCCCACAGACATTAAAAGGAGAACAGAGGAATACTATGAATAACAGCATGCTAATAAATTCAACAATTTAGATGAAATGGAAAATTTCTTAAAAGACTCAAACTACCGAAACTGACTCAGGACAAAATAACCTAAATAGTCCTATATCTGTTAAGAAAATTAAATTCTGATTCACAGCTTTCCCACAAATAAAACTTGTGGCCCAGATGGCTTCATTGGCAAATCCTACTCCATATATAAGAAATATTAGTACCAATTCTACACGAACTCTTCCAGAGTATAGAAGAAGATACATTTTTTTAACACTTTTATGACACCAGTGTCACTCTGACGCTAAAATTTGGCAAAGTCATTTCAATAAAACTTCAGACCAATACCCCCCATAAATATAAAAAAACAATTCCTTAGCAAAATTTGAGCAAACCAAATTGAGTAATACATAAAAAAACAAATTATAAACCAGTGAGTTTTATCCTAGGAAGGATTAGTATTCAAAAATCAATGTAATTCACTATATTCATATGCTAAAAAATATTATTTCAATAGATGCAAAAAAGTTTTTGACATAATTCAACAAAAGAGCAAGAGAGAAAATTTTCAACTTGGTTAAGGGTATCGATGAAAAACCTACAACTAGCATCGTCTTAACGGTGAAAGACTTCATTCTTTCCACCTATGATCAGGAACACAGTGGGCACCCCTTCTTATCACTTCTATTCAACCTTGTGCTGAGTGTCCCAGCAAGCACAAAATAAGAAAAAGAAACAGAAAACCGAAAGATTCAAAATCAAGTATAAAGCCTGTCATTATTCACAAATGACAGGCTTGTTTATATAGAAAATCCTAGGGAATCTAAAAATTCTGCTAGAATTTATGAGTGAGTTTAGTTAGGCTGCATGAAGAAAGATTGCAAAAAATGACAAAAAGTTCTATGTCAACATACTACCAGTGAGCAAATGAAAATTAAAACAAAACCATTTACAATGGCTTAAAAATCAATAAAATATTAAGGTAAAATTTGGAAAAAATACAAGACTTGTACCTTGACAATTATAAAACATTTCTGAGAAAAATTAAAGTTACACCTAAATAAATCAGAAGATTCATGATCATAAGTTTGAATATTTTAAGATATCTATTTTTCCCAAATTTAGCTACTGGTTCAACTGAATCATAATCAATACCCCCGCAAAATGTTTTTATATATAAATAAACAGGCTGATTTTAATATTTCAGGACTTTACCTGATTTCATGACATACTATAAAGTTAAAGCAGTGTAGTCAACATGTTATTAGCATTAGGTTAGACAGATGTAACAGAACAGAGTTCAAAAATTGATCCACACCTTTATAGTTAATTGATCTTCAACAAAGGTGCAAAAACAATTCAATGCGAAAGGATAATTGTTTCAACAATGATGCTGTAACATTTGGATATCGATATGAGAAAATTGGATCTGAACCCTTAACTCTTCTATGTAAAAAATATCTCAGAGTGAATCTTAAACCTAATGGCTAGTGTGAAAACAATAAAATATCAAAAAGAAAACATAGGAGAAAACATAAATGATCATGGATTAGAAAAAACATTTTAAAATAAGAAAATAAAGCATGAAGTATAAAAAAGTAATGCATTAGCATTTAACAAAATTTGAAAGTTTAGTTCTTCAAAATACATTAGGAAAATGAAAACGCAAACCATAAACAGAGAACATAAGTGCAGGACTTATATCTGATAAAGAACTTGTCTCCAGAATTACAAGAATTCTTACAACTCAATAACAACATAAGATCTGATTTTGTTAAAAAAAAATGGCTAAAAGATCTGAAGAGACGTTTCATTAAAAAAATATATCAAAGGACAAATTAACACATTAAAAGTATCATTAGTCACTTGTAAAATCCAAATAAAGATTACAATGAGATAGTAATATATACCTATTAAAGGACTTAAAATATCAAGTTTTGGCAAGACTGTAAAGCAACGGAACCTCTCATACATTGCTGGTGGGAATAAAAAACAATACAGTAAATTTGGAATATAGTTTGGCTGTTGATTACAAAGTTAAACTCACTTATCACAGAACCCAGCAATTCCACACCTAGGTAGTTACCCAAGATATTATAAAAACCTATGAAAATTTATATTCAAATATTCACAGCAGCTTTCTTTAAAATAGCTAAAACCTGGATACAATCCACATTTTCATAACCTGGTTAATGAACAGAAATATTGTGGTACATCCATGCAAAGGAATACTATTCAGCAATAAAAGTAGAGGAAGTATTGAGATCTGCAACTACATGGATTAATTTCGAAGGTATTTATACCAAGTGAAAAAAACAAACAAAAAATAAATACTGCATGATTCTATTTATATGAAATTTTAAAGAGGGTAAAACTATAGTGATCTAAAGAAGGTATTTGTCAGAGCCCAGGGGATGGTGGGAAAGATGAGACATTTTGCAAAAGGGACAGGATAAGACAGTTGGGTGACAGAAATGATCTCTGTATCATGATTGTTGTGGTGATTACTGTAATACACTATATACACTATATACACTTGTCAAAACTCATCAAATTGTACATTGAAATTGGTGAATACACACACACAAATCAACACAATGAAACAAATTAAAAAATAATGTCTGCTCTAACTAATTCAATGAGATGTTTTAGGAGAAAAAATAGATTATGCATATGAAATGTAAAATGTCCTTTTAACCTGGGCTTGCATTGTTAGCAAAGCCATAGCTGAGATACAAAGACATCCTGTTCTCTGATACATTTTTCAAAGCACTTTCCTCCTACTCATGTGGAAAGGAATATGATTCAGGTAAGTGTTCTCCACTGCGCAAGGTTGTTTTTCAGGAGAGAGAAATCAATGTTCAATGCAGGCAACACAAATCCTTCAGACATTTGTTGATTTGAGGTTACTTGGCCAAATATTAATCTTCATTTTCATTAAAGGTTTGATGTTTGGCATTGGCATTGCCAATAAATCTAATGGATTAAATTAGGTGGAAGAAATCACAAAATATTGATCATCATTCCAAAGCTGAGATGGAAATTACTTATACTGAGATCTGAAAGTCTGTATCAAAGTCACTGACTTTAGAGGGGGTTTCATGAGCACAGGGGAAATAGTCCTATTAAATTTGCAAACGAGAGAATTAGAAGACTGCAGTCAACACTTTTATTTTCAATGAAGTGCATGAGATTTAACCAGTATTTTTCACCCCAAAATAAAGTGAAGCAAACTAAATAAGATGTGATAAAATATATCAGGATATCACTACACACAAAACCCCTTAAAACTTCACACATTTATGTCTTATTTCAGATCCTTTATCTCCTGAATTAAATCTTATTAGAAATTCCAGAATATAAACCAATTATCTTCCCATGGAGAGAAAAAAAAAGTCAAAGTTTCTCATTTTTTATCGATGATATAATCTACATTCTGGGCAGCTGCACTGAGCAAGCACCGGTTTATCTACAGCAATCCTAAGAGAGTATATTGGAAAATGATTTCTCCTCATTTGCACTTGTTTCAAAAGTGACTCCATCATCGTCTGAAAGACAGTTGCCCCTCAGTGACAAATGATTACAGCTAAATGAATCCCAGAGGTTTGTCACTAATGTAGAACAAAGGGGTAAGAACGGGAACGGTAGCTCAAGACCTATTTTTCATCACTGCGTAATGTTTTTGCTTCACTGATCTATCACTAAACAACAGCTGCTGGACTTGAGGCAGAGTGCACCCCAGGAGTGACAAACACCTCTGTTAGTGACTGGGAATCTGGGCTTGCCTGGGGCCTTGAATAAAGGCATCGACTGAGGAAGAACTGGTAGGTTAAGGTTACCTTGAATCTTCTCAAAAAGTGTTGACTGATGCTCCACATATCAGCATGACAGTCTGCAGGAGACCCGAATCCTCCTGGATGTGCATTATTATCACTACAGATGTAGCTCATTTCTCTTGGAGGAAAGAGTCACTTGGGAGGATAGCATTTTTAAAAGCATCCTCTGCTTTGTTCACAGCCATGGTTCTGAAGATTGCCTTTTTTGAAAGCCATTCAGACTTAGAATCTTTTTGTCTCATGATTTTAACACTCTGTCCTGTTTTTCTCCTCTTAGCCCTCCCCTGATCCCACAATACCATCAAATACCTGCTTACAAAGTAGATTTTACTTCTTCTATAAGTTATCCTAATTAACAAGAATCTCTGTTTCCATTTCCAGATGTTAGAGAATGACCTTCGCATTAGTTTTCTGTGTGTAATTATTGCAAACAGCTAAAATTTTTTAAAAAAAAAGGTTTTTCAAAGCAAGTTAATTAAGAATCATAGGGAAAATGAGCACCTTTTTTTTCCCAAAGAGGCAATAAAATGATTTTTTATTGATAGAAAAAAATGCAGGAAAAAAAATAAAACCTTGATTACAGAATGTATTACCATTATTTGAAATGAACATTCCTCTCATAATTTTCAGTATTAATTACATTTTAGGACAGATTACCAATTCCAAGAAAAGAGCCATATGTTATTTAACTCTTCTTAGGACACTTTAAAAAACACTTCTAGTGAGGAGATATGCTATCAATTCAGTTTTAGAAAGAAATCAATAATAGTTTAAAATAATTTTAAATGAAAATTTAAGTGTCCAATAGCTTACTTTTGTAGGGTGATAGAATGATCTAGCATTAGATTTTTTTTTAAATAAATTTATTTATTTAGTTAGTTTTGGCTGTGTTGGGTCTTCATTTCTGTGCGAGGGCTTTCTCCAGTTGCGGCGAGCGGGGGCCACTCTTCATCGCGGTGCGCGGGCCTCTCACTGTCGCGGCCTCTCGCTGTGGAGCACGGCTCCAGGTGCACAGGCTCAGTAGTTGCGGCTTACAGGCCCAGTTGCTCTGCAGCATGTGGGATCCTCCCAGACCAGGGCTCAAACCCGTGTCCCCTGCATCAGCAGGCAGACTCTCAACCACTGCGCCACCAGGGAAGCCCCTAGCATTAGATTTTATCATAAGGGATTGTTATGACACAGAAAATACTTCTTATTTTGTCTTTTCTTCTCTGTCTCACAGTGTTGAAATATATGATTTTTGCAATGTGATCAAGTTTTGAAATTTTATAACTATACCACAGGTCCTTCTATTCTTGCCAACAAATGCAGTAATCTCACATTCTACAAAACTCTCCTGTTAGAAAGACTCACTTGCTTTATACACTTAAAGTCATAATCCATCCATCAATCCATCCATCTATTCTTCATTTGTTTGGACAGCAAAAAAATCATAAGGCACTTAACGATATTGCAGGGACAGTAGCAGACACTGGGAATGCAAAGATAAGAAGTCAGCGTCCATGATTCAGAATTAAGCTTTAGTGGGAGGCAGAGTTGCAAGTATTAAAACCACTGCACACCAGATGATTGGTTAAAATAGACCTATTGCACAAGAGGGGCATAGAGGAAGAGCCTCAATCTTTTGGAAGGTATCAAGTAGATTCAAAGCGGAAGTAGCATTTGAACTGAGTTTTGAAGGATAGGTGGGGATAATTGAACAAGAAAGGAAAAATAACTATAGGCATAGGGAGTACTGCTGAAAATTGTGGAGGTAGAAAGTAGGTCTTAGTATGCTCAGTTATGGAGAAGTGAATTCAGTGCTCCCGGAGACAAATGTTTGAGATAAGATCTGGAGGAACGAATAGGACCAGGAGATGAGGCTGGATAAAAATTTAGGGAGGAGAGCATGAAGGACTTTGTAGACCTGATTTTGAAGTTTAAATACTACTATTTTTCAGTTGGAAACCACTGAGGAATTTGGAGCAAAAAAGGAGCATTCTCTCTCTTCATATAAAGAAAACGTGCTTACTGAAATGTTCCTATGATAAACATTAAAGAAATCCTTGAATTAAAAAAAATCTATCTACCTACTTACCTACCTAATTATCTATCTGTCCATCTACCTATCAAATCAGGATTTATACTGACATTCATGTGGAATATAGTATTTCCTTAGATAATTTTGATACTCTCCTTTTAGTGATTTAGATGAGCAATAATGAAGAATAAATTGTCATGAATTCTCCATATGAATGAAACATTTTATACTGATAAGTGTCAGTCTCAAGTTTGCTAACTACATTTGGAAATGAA
Organism: Globicephala melas; assembly: GCF_963455315.2. NCBI lineage: Eukaryota > Metazoa > Chordata > Mammalia > Artiodactyla > Delphinidae > Globicephala > Globicephala melas. The sequence continues at coordinate 39,606,873 of NC_083332.1, forward strand.
TTAAGTGAGAAGAAAAATAGCTCCTACTGCCAAAAACACTCACCTCTATGCTCCTCTCTATTTTCAAGTTTTCTGACTCTTTCTTCTATCCCAGATACTTTCTGTCCTTCTGTCATTCCAACTCCCATTTGGCACTCTCTATCCTTCCAAAGTAGCATTTCCTGGTCTTAAGAGGGGATTTTAAGTGATATAGACATATGTAATGTAAAATGAATGGATAAGACTTGACAACAGGATTTCCTACAATTAGGGAAATCCTGCATACAAAAGTGCTTTGTGGTTTCCAGATAAATGAGATAATACATGCAAAGACACCTAGCATAATGCTTTGTATAGTCTCTTGAAGATGCGTTAATGTATGTAAAAGCAGTTCACACTTTTCTCAGGCAGATAGCACATGGTGATGGTGATTCACACCTCTGTGTCTAGGAAAGTTAAATGCCAGTGTGAGGACAAAGAATGAGAAGAAAGCACCATGTTGGAAAGTGCGTCCCATCTGGTATTGCATATATATGTGCCGTTGTGACTTTATGTTTCGTTATCTTGAACAGTAAGATTTTTAAAAGTCCCCAGTGTTGGAAATTGTGATCCAAGGAAAGGAAACAGGATGATTTCAAGACTAGTTGACACGTTTATTCTCATGGATATATAATATGCAAATTATAAGGTGGTAACCTACTAAAGGCAGCTTTGCAGTTTCCATATATATCAGTGAGCACGCTACATTATCACCAAGTATCATCTGAACATGCCAACAAGAACTTCCATGATATAAGTCAGATTCTTTTACAGGAGGACTCCGGGAATGACTGAACAAGGGGGAATCAGATTCAACCTCTGATCTCCTCACTTGTATACACCCACACACATACACAAACACATGCCTGTATACCCACCCTACCCACCCCCACACACACACACTGCAGTCTTATTGAACTCTAATAAGAGCTACCAAAATCCCAGTTATCAAAGTCATAGATAAGAGAACTTCAGTTTAGGGTACGGTCCCAGGATCAAAAAACAGCACAGATTATAATAATATGGGAGACGGAGGAAGAAAGAAAAGAGATGTTACATAAGCAGTAGGACTCACCCCTGGGCAATGTCCCCCAGTTCTGTCAATGAACACGTGGCACGGTGACCTTAGTTTCCAGTTCTTCCAGATGGTAAGGGAAAGACTACTAATGAATATTCTACTGTAATCAGATTTGACATGAGAATTGGTTTTCATGTGTATGTCTATGAGTAAGTATATTCACTAGCAGATCCAATTATGAATCTATGATGGCAAAAGAGATAGAAACAAGATAAGGACTGAAATATTGCACAAGAAATGTAAAGGCAATCTCAGGCATAGTTAGCATTTTTCTTTGGAATTACTTACTCAAATTCATATTGCCTAGTTGGCTCCTACATTTAAATGACTTAATCATCTACTTAAGTAAACAACTTGAAAATTTTGATTGAACCAAGAATTGAATTGAATTAAATCAAGAAGGTAAAATCTGTGTAGATGAAGTCAGCACCATAAGAAACACATGTTCTCAGTCATACATCATCCCTTTTATTTCACAAAACACTATCCTTGCAGTTCTACTATCATTTCACAATGTGGATGCGTGGTGAGGATTCAAGGCTCTAGTCCTAACAGACAATTTATTTCTGGATTATCTTGAGTTAACTTATTTCTTCACAGTGAATTTTGCACAGCAGTTAGTTAATTAATGAGCCTAAAGACACGGGTGTGAGCAGTTGGCCTTAGAGCAGTCCCTATTTAATAGAAAATACATTTAGAACATTCAGTGTGCTTGATTAGTCCCCCCAGTTAGAAAATCCTGTTTCAAACTACATGCGGTGAGGATTAATTAATATTTTCCTGCCCTTGGGGGTTTGATATTCTTAATGACTAATTGTTTTCTGAAAAAGAAAAGAAAATGTAATGTTTTCCAGTAGGAAGTATATTTAAGTGACAACTGCTAACCTAATTTGAAAACATAAAGAAAAAAATACTTTTCCCTCAAATTCATTTGTATAATAATGTGATGAGGGCTTACTACGCATATAATGCTATAGAAAACTATAAAAATGTGCCTCCCACGGTCTTTGCCCTCAAACATTCTGCCATTTCATTAGGGAGATATGGCCAAGGAACATTTATTTACGCAATTGCAAAATAGCAAATAAAAAGCTCTTATTAAATAGAGGTGTATTTTGGTGAGGAGGTAGGTTAGAACCATGTCGGGAGGTCCTTGGAAAACTCAGTAGGAAAAGGCCATGATTCTTTAATGAGAGAAAAATAAATCATAGAAATATAAGTAAACATCCCTCTATTCTATTCATGGAACCAGGATTCCACTTGCTGAAAGATAAATCTAGATAATTATTCCAAGATCAAGTCATAGCCTTTAAATTCTCCAAAGTGGGGTAGGAAAGGGGACAATTTTATTAAACTAGAACACTGTTTCCCAGAGAATGAGGAGGAATGTTGAGTATGCAGGAACCTAGATGTCTACTGAAACTGTTTTCATACTTAGCAATCCCTATTTAACACAGTATTCCTATTTAGTATGACATCCAAACCAAGCAATTTGATTTCTTCTGAGTTGCTCCTTTAGCAAACTGTATGAAGGTGTCCAGAGACTTGTCAATACCTATTTCATGGCTCAGACCCTTTATAATAAGACCCATCTGTGTAGGATAAGATCTAAGCAGATTTGTACAATCTCAGCCAAAGAAAGCTGAAAGACGATGTATAGAGCTCGCTCCAGAAACCTGTAATGCCAAATATATGGAAATAAGTCCAAATTTAGACTCTGGTTCAAAGGAGCTGAGGATGGACCAGAATAAAGCAAGTTCAATCAAGAGGTGCTATGTTAGATTTAATCAATGTGGTGCTGGGGAATAAACGGGAAAGTAACCATTGGAAGGCAAACAGGTATTCAAGGATCTCTCCTATCATACCAGACACCACGTCACAGCGGCATGCTTTATTTCAGAGCCAAATCTGCTGATATTCAGCCTTTCCCATTTGTGTTGTAATTGAAAAGGGTGAATTGTGGATGACAATAGGAATTTCAGTTTGGAGATGTTGAAAAATAAAGGTCTTTAACATCATGTTTTAAATACTAGAGGATTATAAGAGCTTATGGTTACATCACAAGGAGAAAGAGAGTAGAGCCTGACAATTACATAAGCAGTCCAAAGGCATGATAGTCACAGATACTTTCCTAGGAATTTTATTAACTGGAATACATGACCTGTGAGCTACATATATGGTAATCACTATATTTTGTGTAGACACATAGAAGGATTTGTACTTCTCGTTTAGATTACATGAACTAACTTGTGTTAGTTAATACAAAAGAACCAAGAAAAACAATAGCTAGAAAAATAACAAGTAAAAGCATTGGGAGTAATACAACTTTAATCAATCATTTAAATGTCTTACCCTTTATTCCTTATCAACAATATAGCCTTGCAGAGCATTAAAAAACTTAAGTTGCAAAAGCCTAATATGAAAAGAAATAAATAGTTCCTTAATTCATAAACACTGTTTTAATAATTGTACGTATTGCAATGATTACAGGTACAAAAATGACTCATAATGAAGGTAAGAATCGATATCTGCCTGCCTAAATTGTAAATAATTATAGGTACTACAAACTTCACACACACCCAGGACTTGATTCATTCCTAATGAAGACTGGACAATCAGTAGGTTGGATCCATGACCTAATCATGAGACACCATGTTCGTAGTTGGAAGGGGTGTTTGCAAAATAAGCTGCTACCTATTCTGCATCATCTCTCCGTCCTCCGTGTAGTTTTATTTGCCTTGGCTTACACATAACAATTCAGGCACCCTTATCTGTCACTCTGCCTTCCAGGCTGTGACTTGAACACAAACCTCTTTACAAGGATCTCAAATTGTTTAATTTTTACTAGCTAACAAAACTATGGTCTTCTTTTTGAACCAAAGAGAAGTCTTGGAATCATTTTGCTGCCAAACACCTAACTTAGAGAACTGACCCTGTTCAGATTTTCCATGGTTCTCCCCAGACTGATCAAGCGTTTAGATAGAGGCATAAGAAGAGAGAAATCTAATGCTGCCATATTAAAGACTGTGAATGGACTGTTTGCATATTCCTAAAACTTGAGAAGTCAGAACAATAGCCTGGATAGTTCTGCCAGCCCAGCCTACTCATCCCTTCCCTCTAACACATGTGTCACTGCTGGGCTTCTGAGCAGAGCTTGCATGAGTCAATAAGGAGGGAGAATTCAGGAACACTGCATTGCAAATCTCTGGTAACTCAGAGAGAAACAGATTTTTTTTTTCTTAAGCGAGACACAGACCTGTAGTGTGAGGTTTCATTCTTGGAGATGATCATATTTCTTGTATCAATTCATTCTCTAATGACTATAAGCATACAAATACTCTGGCTCAGTTTCCCTGACAAAATCATGCTGATGGAAAGCTATCTGAACAGTCATTCATGATTTAGTAAGACCTGAAGGAAGCTTTACAGTTAAAGTACATCATTCTTTAACCTCACTTGCCTGTCAAAGAGTAACTGAATATACAAAATATAAAAACTTTTTACAGGTCATTTCTACTTGAAACTCCCCAAGGTCACAGAAAGAAATATGACAGATTCTATTAATTCAATTTAGGAGATGGGAGAAATGAGGCATGGGAAAGTTTAGTTATCTGCTCTCATTTTTCTACTTTACATACTTTTATAAGATGCAAATACCAAATAATGCACCTTGCAGTCAAGCACTTAAAAGATCATGCTCTGCAGAACCCCAGTTTGAGGGGATATTAAAAGGGCCAAAATAAGTTTGGAAAACTCTAGTTTAAATATAATTAAACTCTAATGTGGGGGAGTCCTAAAAATAGATATGCTAGATTATTATTTTTTTTTACTCTCTCTTAGCTAGAAGAGTTGTCAAGACTTCACAGATGGGCAAGGACAGAAAGCAACCTTGGAATAGACTTCCTGTTTTTGCAAATAAAAAGTTGAATGGCTTTTCTTAGATATTTCAATATTAGTTTAGTTGGCTTCACTTACCTGAGACAAAACTGTCAAAAAAAATTTAGGTGATAAACAAAGAACAAAGTAAAAGGATGGTTCTAACCTTGTAGAAGGTGGTCATCAGAGAACAAGAAATGTACGGCGATGGGGAGGGAGCCTTTTGTGTCTGTGAGATAGTTGATTCAGGAATGAGGAATGAAGCGGTGCTCTCTGAGCTGGCTGGCACTCAGAGAAGTGGCTTTACATGTGAACCCCAAGTGCTGAGTGCAAAGAGCTAGAACGTTTATAGAGTTCAGCCTTTTGTGCATGAAGTCCTTTTGGGTGATGGTCACATTTCCCTTCAGTTACCACTGAAAGGTATTCACCATGGCAGGCAAAGAAGGACTCAACTGTATCACCACCTCCAGCCCGCTATTCAGGAACAGGCTCACAGGTGTGCTCAGATCTTCAGAGCTTGGTAGACCATAATTTCCACTAGAGAGTCTCACCCTTGCCACTTGACTGGGGAGCCCCATCTGTTCCACCAGAGACATTCAAGTGCCACTGGTGCTCTGAGTCCCTGGTTGCACAGTGAGGGTTTCAGCACTCAGCAGTAGTGGTCCAATGTAACAAGCATCCCCATAAGCATAATTTTGAGGACAGTGGACATAAAACCTGATCTATTCTCCTTATGCCAAGGCAGCTAATAAGCCTTTAGAAATACTGAGGGAGGGAATTAAACGAGTTTAACTAGTTGACAAGTTTTTGAACTTTAGTAAAAGACACCACCAGCCTTTATAACAGCAGCTGCCTACTTCTAACAAATATTGTGGCTGCTGTGGGAGTCCAGGATTTACCCCTTTTTTTTTTGCCTTCAAGCTCTACTTTCCAAGAAGGCTCCCTTCAGCATCCATGCTCCTGCATTCCATACCGAGATTAAAATGAGTCAGGTTGAGTTCTTCCTGTTGGGAACTGGTAAACTCTCAAAAATTTGGGGTATATAATGAAGAAGGTTATCTGCCATCACTACCATTCTGAGATTGATGGTAATATGTAACTTTTACCTCAAACTATAAACTAAACAAAGAAACCTCCAATTAAAAAGTATCTCTATTACAGGATTTTTTTTCAGAGCCTTAAAAATGCTAATATGCATTTTAATATGTACTGGAAATCTACAAATAAATAGTGTTCTATATTCCCAAGCATTTCATCATGGAGTCCTATTTATAAAAAGCACCTCATGAGACACACTGTGGAAAATACTGGAAAGTATTCAGAATTCTTTCTGAACTCTTGATAAGGCATCGGTGAGGCTATGAAGTGCTTTTTACCCACAGCAATTGTCTGGACCACTGCTGTGGCTTAAATTGAAAGCCAGACAATGAACGGCTTTCCCATTGATATCAAACTACTCAGATTCCTTCATTCTAATCTTTGCACTTAGAAGTAGATATAAGAAGTTTCATTTGCTAAACAAACATCTTAACTATCTCACTAAAAATAGCTCATAAGAGAATTGTTTTAATTTTAACTTAAGAAACAGCTAATTTTAAAGACTGTAAACATGTATTTTAGGGATCCATAAAAAAACACACAACAGGGCTTCCCTGGTGGCGAAGTGGTTGAGAGTCTGCCTGCCGATGCAGGGGACACAGGTTCGTGTCCCGGTCCGGGAAGATCCCACATGTCGTGGAGCGGCTGGGCCCGTGAGCCATGGCCGCTGAGCCTGCACAGCCGGAGCCTGTGCTCCGCAGCGGGAGAAGCCACAACAGTGAGAGGCCCGCGTACCGCAATTAAAAGTCACAATTATAAGACAAAATTTACCACAGCGTTCATTTCACATAAGAATACACATTTTAACTTCATCCTTAACATTTATTAAAGTAATAATTCCTTAAAATATTTTTCACAAAACAATTATGGAAATATTATCAAGTTTGAACATATTCTGAAAACCTTTTAATTTAAGGAAAGCACCCACTGGCCTTAGCAATGATTATTCTATCTAACCAGGCACTTAAAAATGACAGGGTCAAAGTCTTGGATGTGACATTTAAACCCTTTAAATGCCCTAATACAAATTATGCATTATTCACAAATCCAAAATAAAATGGCAAGGTCAGCAAAGAGCATCTTCCACATTTACAATCTGAATAAATTATTAAGCTTCTATAATTATCTTTGCCTTATCAAAAAGCATCCAACACCCTACCCAGCCCCACTGTGGGTTTCTAGGTCATTATGTCCCTTTGCCATTTCTCAGAAAATTAAATAATCAAGAACTGTTGCCCCATTTCAGGACTGGGGAAAAAAAGGAAATAGCAAATGGTCAAACATTATTAAGAAAAAGAACAGGGTGAATAAACTCTGAGCAAAATTATAAAGTCAGTCTTTGATTGCTCCAACTTCCCTTTTTTCTTTGCCACTACTGAAGTCTGTGATCTGGAAAGAATCTGTGCTCTGTTATTCACATGAGGTAGAGTCTCAGCTATACTGACTGTGGAATTCTAATATGTTTGTGTATGGACAGCTTTTTAACTGAGGTGCCTGCTGAATGGGTAACCCCTGTATTTCAGCTCTCTGGACTCCTCATTTGCTTTAATATTCAACTAAAATGGCTCATAACTCCATGCCATTAACTATTGGAAGTCTACCTGGTAATCAAGATTTCTAAGGATCTCTCAATGTGGAAAGCATATTTTCAAAGTATCTTCTGGGAAATTCCCTGGTGGTCCAGTGGTTAGGACTCTGCACTTCCATTGCAGGGGGCACAGGTTAGATCCCTGGTCAGGGAACTAAGATCCCACAAGCCATGTGGCATGGCCAAAAAAAGAAGTATCTTCTGATATTACCAAAATCATTGGCTCATCTCCTAGTTGCTGCTGTCAACTTTCTGTCCCCCTCCCCTACAAAAGAAAATAAACCCTCTTCCTTTATGTTTCAAGGCAGCATTAACACAAATTATTGTTAAGTAGCAAAACTATACTAAAGGTTTGGTATAACACTGAGATTACGGGAGAAAACAAACCATAGACAGTGAATATTAGCCATAAGTGTTGTAAACTCCCTCAGCCATCCCCACCTCTATAAATTCCTCCTTTACTATTAATACATTTTGATGAAATGTTAAAAATTAAGAATAATAATAATTAAGAAAAACATTTTTAGTGTAGCAGACGATGCTGAGTATCTTCAAAAATTACCTTATTTAACATTCCCAACATGCATAAGGAGTCAGCATTTTCATTTTTATGCTATGGATGAGTAATAAACTGAGGTTTATGGGGGTTAATTAAGTTGTTCAAGGTCAAACTAGTAGTAAGTTAGGAGTCAGAATCTGAACCTAGGTTTCTCCGATGTTGATGCACTCTTTAAAAAAAATGGGATTGTCAATGGAATGTTAGCCATAAAAAAGAATAAAATATTGCAATTTGCAGCAACATGGAGGGACCTAGAGAATATTATACTCAGTGAAGTAAGTCAGACAGAGAAAGACAAAAACTATATCATATGTGGAATCTAAAAAAAAAAAAAAAAGAATCTATATACAAAACAGACTCACAGACATAGATAACAAACATGGTTATCAAATGGTAAAGGGAAGGTGAGGGACAAATTAAGAGTATGAGCTTAACAGATACAAACTACTACACATAAAATAGATAAGCAACAAGGATTTACTGTATAGCAAAGGGAGTTACATTCAATATCTTGTAATAACCTATAATGGAACATAATCAGAAAAAAACCTGAATCACTATGCTGTTCATCTGAAACTAACGCAATACTGTAAATCAACTATACTTCAATTTTTAAAAAGGGAGGGAGGATTGTAGTTTGGATAGCGGTGTACACCTTTACCATTTGATAAATTTGCTGGACCACAGTAGTAGTTATCTCAGAGCCCTAAGGAGTTTGCAAATGGCCTGAAGGCATGTTGGGGATTCGGGTGGCTCTCAATCTCACTCATTCCCCCTTGTACAAGGTGATTTATTAGGTCAGAAAAACAAGTTGAGCTTTCCCTGATGTTAGAAGCCAACACCAAATCAATTCATTCCAGAGGAAAACCCAAAACACCATCTAATAATAAAGCTGTGATAGGCAGCACGGCATTTTGAGCAGGTCAGAAATCATCTCATTTGCTGGCATCACCATTTACTGGCAGTAATACAATGGGAAATTTAATGTCAAAGCTAAAAAAGCTATAAAATTGGAATATCCAGTCAAAGTGTCATTGATAATATTTAATGTGATCATGTAATTAAGCACATTGCCTATAACACATAGTAAATGGTGAATAAATTCAGGAACTATTATTGGTGGTAAGAATATTATTATTTTTACAGCACTGTTTTTAAAACAGTCTATTGGAACTCTTGAGAAAAAAGCCATGATACCTATATTTAGTTTAAAAAATACGGTTATATAAAGTTATCAATCTCAATATCAATTTGCCCTATAACATTCAATCTGACTATACTTTAATCCCTGAATCTTCTATATTATATTCCAAATTCCCTTTATTATAGTTTCAGAACAAGTAGACAATGACTTAGTTTTAATTTGGAAATCACAGTTTTCCTTTAAAGATGTGTGATTCATTATGCAATTCAAAGAACCAGGACACCTTTTTTTTTTTTTTTTTTTTGGCAGTACGCGGGCCTCTCACTGTTGTGGCCTCTCCCGTTGCGGAGCACAGGCTCCGGACGTGCAGGCTCAGTGGCCATGGCTCACGGGCCCAGTCGCTCCGCGGCATGTGGGATCTTCCTGGACCGGGGCACGAACCCGCGTCCCCTGCATCGGCAGGCGGACTCTGAACCACTGCACCACCAGGGAAGCCCCAGGGCACTTTTAAACGCCCCCTTTTTTTTTTTTTTTTTTTTTACAGCAGACTCACCATTATATGCAAATGAATTGGTTAAGCTTTCTTGGTTTATTAAAACCATAATTAGACAAATTTTCAAGGAATATTGTTTCTAACAAAGCCTTTACCCCCACCCTGTGCAAAACTCATGCATATTCAAAGGATTATGTTTCACAAAGTGTCCTAGCTTAATACCAACTTATGTATTTTCCATGTATGCAATATTCTAGAAGTCCAGTGTTTGCTGGGTTCATTAACATTTTCATTCTTTTTCTCTTCTTTAAAATTCACCATTTGGTAAATTAGAAAAAATTGAGATGCACTAAAGACAATACAGAAGGTCCACACTCTCAAATCTTTTATCTAACAGGCTGTCAGGAAGTTTGGCCTAATTATACATTTTCTCTAGTTAAAAACGTCCAAGCATGCTGGAGTTTAGTTAAGTGATTCTGATTTTATTATAAGCACAATAGGAGGAGCACTTCAGGGTGGATGGCTCTACAGGCTGGTCTGACTGCTTAATTATTTTGATGGCAGCACGTTCTTTAAAGCAATGATGGTCTAGGTCATGCTAGTACTCTGTCAGACGACTTCAGCAAATGGCACGTTTTCATGTTTAAGTATTTTGGGACCAATTTTAAAGTGGTAATGATGGATATGCTCTGTGAAATATGCTAACTCTTGGTACAGCTGGGTCTGAGACTGTGTCTGTGGTGGTTATAGGCATACAGTTTGAAGTTTGGCTCAGTCACTTATAAGCTGCACAAGTAATTATAATTCTCTGATTTGCTCTATGTTTTTCTTCTGGCAAATATGACCACGTGGACTTATTTGCAAGAAAATTAGAACCCACCGAATACCAACCAACTACAAAAGGACAATTCTAATTGGCAAGGCAATGGACATCCTTTATTTTGATGTTGTAACATAATGAAATTGATTCTAAAAATGACATGATTTCAACACCCTCATGGCTTACCTTCTCCATCACCATTGCAATTTTTTTTATATCTGGTGTGGAAGGAATTTAAGGCTAGTAACTGTGTCTCGATTCTGTTTGTATTCCTCCAGGTTGTGCAATAAATACTTGTTTACACCATAATATAAGAAGACAATTTGATGATTTTCTAGGTGTTGTTGCTTTTAAAGCTTATTCCTCTTATAATCCAGATTGAGCCATGGTGTGTGCGTGTGTGTGTGTGTGTGTGTGTGTGTGTGTGTGTGGTATGTCTACTGGGTGGGAGCAAGAAAAAATGGAACATTTACAGAAGTGACACCTCTTTAAGTCCTTATTAATCTTGTTAAAATGCTCATTCAATTTATTTCAATTCCAAAACATAATTAGCACTGTTTCTGTGTCCAGCATCCTTCCTCTTGCAGGAAGTGCCAAGCCCTTGATAACAGACAGTAAATAATTACTTAAGACTTAAGTCAGATTCTGAGTATCTTAGTAACGGAATGAGTAGAAATAATCTTGTTTTGCTCTTGTCAATTTATAGATATGGATGCATGGCTCAGAAATGTTAAAATATGACTAAACCCACAGGGCTACTGATGGCAGAAGTAATCAGCTCTAGAATCCACGTCTACAGGCCTTGCACCCTTCCTACAATACCACCATGATTCTAGAAACGCAGATAGTATCTTGTGTGGAAGATCTATTTCAAAGAGCACAGTAATTACAAATATAGCATCTGAATAACAGGCTGTGGATTATGGAATTTCATTATGTCCAAAAAGATTCTTTGATGTGGACAGTTACTTCTCAGACCCTGGCTTCTGTTTAGTGTATCTGCTTCTGAATTGATATGTAGGCAACAAGCCCCTCAGACACAAGACACATTTTTAATTCTCAGCCAGGTGCTCTGCCCTTTGCTCAGGCTGCAGGTGGTGAAGGTTCTCCCCTGGAGCACCCCCAGGTGAGCATCTGCCATGGCACGTGAGAGCTGAGTGGGGCACATCTCCTAGCGTTCTCATTCCAACAAGATAGCATGAAATGAAGCAGCGTATTTCACACCTACATGAGATGAATACTTGCAATCTTGAGCCACCAGAGTATTATTTTTTCCTTTTTTCCATTTTACCTGACTGGATTTTATAAATATAGCTAATCTTTATTAGTGGGTTGGTGGCAGCATCTATTATGTTATCCATACAGCACAGTGTACTTAAGTAAGCCTTTAACTCAGAAAAAACTACCTGGGTTCAAGTTCCAGTAGGTTACATGCTGAGCAGGGAAACAGAAACAACTTGTTCAAACTGTTTCCTTACTAACAGAAGAAAACTCAAGTTTCTACCTATCTCAAAGACTTATTTTGTGTACCTGATGAGATCTCCTCATTCATTCACTTAATAATTACTCACTGAGTATATTCTGTCAGGAAATTCACTATGTTGGGGTGTAGAGTAGCAAAAATAATAACTAATACCTATGTAGCACTGTGAATCTAAAGACTTCTTTTTCCCAAAAGATAATACACTTAAAAAAATAATAATAACTTGGTCCTGGCCAAATCAAGAATTTACAGGCATTTGGATATTCTTTTTTTGCCAGATAAGCAATGCCCTACAGTATAACAAATACAATTACTATCAAAATTATCGCCCTAAAGCAACGGGATATCTTGAAATGACTTTTACATGAAAGGTAGTTTTAGTGCTGTTAACTCCTTCATCTCCCTTAGTCCTGCATCTCATCTGTTTCCGAGTTCCGGAAATGAATGATGCTATGCAAGTTTTCTCACATGGAAGGAAAGGAGGGAGGGAGTGAGGGAGGAAAGAAGGAAAGAAGGAAAGAAGGAAAGAAAGAAAGAAAGAAAGAAAGAAAGAAAGAAAGAAAGAAAGAAAGAAAGAAAGAAAGAAAGAAAGAAAGAAAAGAAAGAAAGAAAGAAAAAAGAAAGAAAGAAAGAAAGAAAGAAGAAAGAAAGAAAGAAAGAAAGAAAGAAAGAAAGAAAGAAAGAAAGAAAGAAAGAAAGAAAGAAAGAAAGAAAGAAAGGAAAGAAAGAAAGGAAGGAAGGAAGGAAGGAGAGAGGGAGGGAAGGAGGGAGGAAGAGGGAAGAAAGAAAAAATCAAGCATCAACTTTTAATATTTGCAGCCTCACCAACATCAAGGCTGGGAAACTGTTTACATCTTAGAATGTCAAAGAATTTCAGTTAGTTAATTATGCTGCAGGTGGGCAGATGTATCTAGGAGCAGATATTTGCAGATGCAAATTGTGAATTTTGCCTGAGTAAAAGTAAATAGCTAAAATGATTATTAAAGCACAGTGGAAAAATAAGATGATATATAAAATGCAAATGGGCAGTGACAAACACATGGAGGCATTTTGCTTGTGAACTTTGACTTCCAGTAGTCGAATGTTTCTGTGCTTCCTTCATTGCTCTGTTATTTGCCATAATGAGACAGAGTTTCAGACTGCAGCCTCTATGCCCTGAAAATGACATTCACTTACCCAGGTCTCAAGGTTAACATTTTATAAATTACCACTTCAAAGCAAGAGTCACCATCTATATGCAACAGGACTGAGGTGAGTGTCATGTGATATCAACCCCGTCATTTTCTTATTGTCCCATTTCAGATTGTATTAAACAACTCTGATTTTCTTTGCAGGGTCAAGGGCTTTATTCAACCAGAAAAATGAATTCATCAAAAAATAATGTTTTAGGGGCTTCCCTGGTGGCGTAGTGGTTGAGAGTCTGCCTGCCGATGCAGGGGACACGGGTTCATGCCCAGGTCCGGGAAGATCCCACATGCTGCGGAGAGGCTAGGCCCGTGAGCCATGGCCGCTGAGCCTGCGCGTCCAGAGCCTGTGCTCCGCAGCGGCAGAGGCCACAACAGTTGGAGGCCCGCGTACCGCAAAAAAAAAAAAAAAAAAAAAAAAAAAAAAAGTTTTGTTATTTCTTTTATCTGCTCAAGAATCTTCTTTGACTGTCTAGAACCTAGTACATTAATTCTGAATGCAATTTCATTGCATCCAAGATGCATACAAACTTGTAGCCCACTGCATTTCAACCTTGCACACTATTTTAATCATGTCTTCACACATTTCTGTACAAGAGATCAGCCTATCCCCTTGCTTTTTCCCCCCACTCCTGTCCTTGAGTATCTTTCTTTTCTCTTCAATCAATGTCATTCATTCATTCATCTATTTATTCATTAATTAGAACTCATCATTGCATGCATACTTTTCCCAAGCTATATACATTGGGTATTAGAATCATAGAAATAAATAATGTATGACTCTCATTCTCAAGTTTACTGGGAGGCAGACCTCTACATCAATTAAGAAACATCTACACTGGTTTTTGGAGTTTGAATAGGACTGTGTCTAATAAATGACTGAGAACGTGAATTTTAGCAGAGCAACATGAATAAGACTTCATGACTCTAAAAATATGGCAATTTCAGAGAACTCTAAATGCTCATTGTGACAGCAGCACAGCATGCAAGGGAAGACAGAGATGGGGATGAAGAGGTAGTCAGGGCTCAGATCACAGCATCTTTACTAAAGCAAACACTACATGCTTTAGGTCCCCATTTGAATACATGAAACTGTCAACTCACATCAGTATTTCACCTCTAGGTTTTCTTGTAGCACTAATTACATAAACTGATATTAAAATATGATATTGTGATCAAATTGTATTTCTGTTTTGTTTTGTTTGTAAGCAATGTGTGTTATTTCCTCAGCTACCAAACTACATGATTGTAATAAATCAGGGTTTGATCAGATCAAATTCAACTGAACCAGGGAAATGCCCAACACCTTTCAATTCTACAAAGAAAGGGAGGTACAGTATGATCTCTTCCTTCATTCTGTTAATTGAGTGCAAATATCTCAATTTAAAAAAACCTCTAATATCTAATTCACTAATTAAAAGGCTGGGCTCGAATTTGGAATAGACACAGAGGCAACCCTGCAGGTTGAAGGAGGCTCAAGGCCAGCCCTGTGGAAGTTGTTCCTTCTAAGTGATTGATGTGTGAGTAGTGAACATCAGAGTGAAATTAGAGACTGTGGGCTCCAAAGGAAAAACGTCTATCAGGAGAAGCTCTTACTGCATTTTAAAAAGCAGTTTGGAATGATTCATTTCTTAAGGCTTAATGTTGGGGAAACAGAGAGGAGTCTGAGTCTCTTTAAGAGCATTTAGAACTCATACAAGGCTCTTTGTGATTGGCCTTCTTACTCAGTGCTACAGGCACAATGAATGTCCTTCCACACAGCCAATCTGTTATTCTCAGTTGTCTTGAATTCCATTCAAAACCAGTTTTCTGAAGAGACAAACAGCCAGCATGCAAGCTGTTGAGGTACACAATCCCATGGATTCTTGAAACTGCCCGTTTCCAGACCAAAAACATTGCTTTTCTCAACATGAGGAAATGTTAACAGATTCTGCCACTTCTTAAATATACTCTTCTTAAGGATGGTAAGAGTGCCTCATCTTTTAAGTCAAATGTTCCCACTGCAGAAGTAAAAAGAGCAGCGATACTTAACTTTCACAAACTATTGCAAATTAAATAGGAAGAAATTTAAAGTTTTTTTCAAATCAATAATTGGAAGACCTATACTGATGTTGAATTCACGACTCTAGTCTTATGATGGAGTTGAAACATAGCTAAATTATCACTAGATTTACCATCACTTTTTTACCCTAGAATATTAAAGTCCATAAAGTAAAATAAATTGCTTGTGGTCACATTACTTACATATTAGTCATTATGGGAACTCCTCCTTAGTTTTCTGTTTTTGTTCAGTTGCGTGAGTGTGTGTATATGTCTGTATGTCCACCACGTATTATTATATCTTTTTAACAACTCATGCCAATTCCTGGAAAAGTAATCTCTTGATTACTTTTTTTTTTTTTTGGTACGTGGGCCTCTCACTGCTGTGGCCTCTCCCATTGCGGAGCACAGGCTCCGGACGCGCAGGCTCAGCGGCCATGGCTCACGGGCCCAGCTGCTCCGCGCATGTGGGATCTTCCCGGACCGGTGCACGAACCCGCGTCCCCTGCATCAGCAGGCAGACTCTCAACCACTGCGCCACCAGGGAAGCCCTTGATTACTTTATTAAAGTAATTTTTTTAACATCTTTATTGCAGTATAATTGCTTTATAATGGTGTGTTAGTTTCTGCTTTATAACAAAGTGAATCAGTTATACACATACATATGTTCCCATATCTCTTCCCTCTTGCGTCTCCCTCCCTTCCACCCTCACTATCCCACCCCTCCATGTGGTCACAAACCACCGAGCTCATCTCCCTGTGCTATGTGGCTGCTTCCCACTAGCTATCTATTTTACATTTGGTAGTGTATATATGTCCATGCCACTCTCTCACTTTGTCACAGCTTACCCTTCCCCCTCCCCATATCCTCAAGTCCATTCTCTAGTAGGTCTGTGTCTTTATTCCTGTCTTACCCCTAGGTTCTTCATGACCTTTTTTTTTTTCTTAGATTCCATATATGTATGTTAGCATATGGTATTTGTTTCTCTCTTTGTGACTTACTTCACTCTGTATGACAGACTCTAGGTCCATCCACCTCACTACTAATATCTCAATTTCGTTTCCTTTATGGCTGAGTAATATTCCATTGTATATATGTGCCACATCTTCTTTATCCATTCATCTGTCGATGGACACTTAGGTTGCTTCCATGTCCTGGCTATTGTAAATAGAGCTGCAATGAACATTTTGGTACATGACTCTTTTTGAATTATGGTTTTCTCAGGGTATATGCCCAGTAGTGGGATTGCTGGGTCGTATGGTAGTTCTATTTTCAGTTTTTTAAGGAACCTCCATACTGTTCTCCATAGTAGCTGAACCAATTCACATTCCCACCAGCAGTGCAAGAGTGTTCCCTTTTCTCCACACCCTCTCCAGCATTTATTGTTTCTAAATTTTTTGATGATGGCCATTCTGACTGGTGTGAGATGATATCTCATTGTAGTTTTGATTTGCATTTCTCTAATGATTAATGATGTTGAGCATTCTTTCATGTGTTTGTTGGCAATCTGTACATCTTTTAAAGTAATTTTTTAAAGACAAAAACATTCTTTGATAGAATTGCAAGTTTCATTAAAATAGGCCATAGTTTGACCCAAAATTATGGGATGATTCACTAAGCCACTTGGCATGGGCTTTACAGGGATTATCTCAGTCTTTGCTCCCAATAACTCTGTCAAGCAGAAAGTTAGTTTTAACGTCATTTTTTTTTTTTTTCTGATAAGGGAACTGTGACTTAGAGAGTTTAAATAATTTTTCTAAGGTTATAAGTCTGGTAAGTAGTTGAAACCCTGGCTTATGTTCTTAACCACAAAACTCCTACATAGTCATCGGTAAGAGCAACAGAATGTGAAAAGTGCCCTAATAGTTAGTGGAAGTAGTAGGATTCTATGGAACACAGTATGGGCCCAGCCTGGAATTCAGGAGAGGCTTACTAAAGGAGAGGGTGCCTAGGAGGTCAAGGGAAGGTATTGGGTTGGCCAAAAATTTCGTTCGGGTATTTCTTTTTGATCTTATGAAAAACCCGAACAAGCTTTTTGGCCAATGCAATACATTGTAAATGGGAGAGTAAGTCCCCCTTGTGGGGTCTTTAAGGAACACTCCAACAAGACCATAGAAGTTACACCTGGAGAAGCAGATGAAATTAAAGGATTTATCACACTGACAGGTCTTAGAAGAAGGAGGCATGGCATATCACGCAAGGGGCCATAACAGAGGAGCGCCAAGGGAGTAGGACCAACCAAGCAAATGGGTAGCCATGGGCAAGTGCCTTTACTGGAGATCAGCGTGGAGTACACAAGACAAAGGCATGAGGAAATTTCCTTGGCGTGTTTGAATATCATAGGGAGGGCAAGAGGGGAACTTGTGGTAGGGACCCGCCTTATCACACCGGTGCACCTGGTCACCTGGCCAGGATGCCCACAGACTGTGGGGATGTTGAGGCATCAAAAAAAATCTGGTGTTTGACAAAATTTACAATACAGAAGGATTTTTCCAGCTGAGAGATTTGTGAAAGAAAGAGAGGTGCAGGAGAAATGAGTAAATTTTAGAAATTGAAGAATCGTCCTTATGGTAAGAGCATAGCTCACGGGTAATTCAGGGGAGTGTACCAAGAAATGAGATGAAAGGTAGGCAGGGACCAAATTGTGAAGAACTAAGGAATTGTGATTTTCTTCCAAAGTCTATGAAGGTTGTAGAATAGCTTTAAACGGGTATGTTGCACCTGCCTATGTTTTGGGAAGATCATTGCAGCAGCACTGTAGAGGGTGGGGTGAGGACATTATAAATAATGAAGTCACTATAAATGATCACCACCTAGCAGGGCTCATCAGCTCTGCTTGTGGATGGAGGGAGGGTGCTGAACGGCTGATGTCCAGATCGGCTTGTGGAATCCCCGAGCCACAGTGCGTCCTGATATCTTGATAGCTGTGGCAAATCATTTTAGCCAGATCTGTGGTGCCACAGTCCATTTATTTTGCATTTTTATGCATTCCCAGGAGACTAGCTTGACACTAGGGAATCTGACTCAACATAAAATAGTCTGTCAAATTTATTTTTCACAGGGGTTTACAAGAAATTGAGTTAGTAAGCAAGATGTCACGTATTGCAATTTAAATTTGAACAGAAAACAGTTTTAACGTGACTCATCCCTTCCATAATATATATCAAATCTCAAATAACAAATAATATTTTGTTGCAATTTTTCTCCTTAGCAGTGCTGTAGTGTCTATATTTTTCATCACTGTCATTAGTTGTTCATTTTAAACAGGGTGATAACTCATCGCATGATATTCAGTCAGAAGTTTTGTTGTTGTTGATAAGTTGAAGCTAATCGTAAGGAAAAAAAGGGAAAAAGTATGATTTGCCAGAAGAGAACAGAATGTGAAAATAACATTATCCATTCAGTTGGATTGAGATCTTGGCAGCTGCTCTTCAAAAATGTTGCTGACATGGTTTATATTATATTAAAATTCAGAATTACTGCATTTTCATCAGTTTCTCTGTCTGCAGCTGGCATATCATGCTGTCAGCGTCTTGGAATTTACAAGTCCACGTACATGGTAAGAATGTTCCTTTAAATGGACATTTTCATAAGCATGTTTGCTAATTGATATGCTATGGTACTTTAAAGTGTAAATATATGTTATGACAGTCATAATGCTTTAAAGTATAAGTAGGACACGAGTTGGTTTTCCTATCTCAATTTTCATTAGGTCTGCTTAAAAGCAAGAGTTCTTCTGGGATGATTTTTCATATATCTTTTAATTTTAAAAGGCATTGATTATTTCAATGAGGAAAGTTGTTAGATAAACTTAGAATGATAGATACATCCAAAAAATCTAAATTATTTTAAAATAGGCGTAGAGAATGTGATACTCAGAAAAAATGCTATCAAATAAAACACTTAAATTCTGCAATACTATAATACTACACAGTGTGCCATTTTAATAGAATTATTAGTCTCACATTAACTACATAAACTACTACTAATAACATAATAAATACAGTTTGGAGAATGCTGGAGTCTAAATAGATTGTATTTTTTTCTGTGTATAATTCAGAGTTCTTTGGAAACTATAATCAATTCTAAGAACTCGACAATATCAGAAGGCTTTCGATAATGTTAAAATATGTATGCTTACATGCGGCTCCCGCAGATATTTATATGCACTTATGTGGTTATGATGATAAAACTAAATTAACATATTCATATCGACTTTAGAAAATCCTTAAAAACTGGATTTGAGGCTAAATAAGGCTGAATGTCTTTGTAGATTGAAAATGCTTAAAGGAACTTTGTACCTGAAGATACAAGACAGCAAATGAATTTTGGATTTGAAAATAATAGTTTTGATTTTTCAGAGTGTCCACTTAGAGTGTACGTGTGAAAGACCTAGAAACATTGGAGCACTGCACACTGTTTCCCGTGCAAGCGCTGCCAGAGTGAACACAGCCAGAATGTGCAGAGCCAGGATGCTAACGGGAGGCTGTGATGCTTGTACTCTCGTGTCAAAACTGGCTGCCTCTTATCCTGAAAAGACAAACACACATGCACACTCACACAAACACACACGTCACTGAATCCTTTTTTGCACAATTGCCTAAGGTCATGATAGTAAGTTAGCCTCTTTATTATTTAACCCAGCAACCGCCTAATCTCTCATTATGACTTCAGAAAGAGCCCATTAATATTTCCACCACTGGTGAGCAAAGCTAGTGAGATGAACTCGAAAAGCGAGGTGCACAATTCCAATAGCTCAAAGTCCATTTTTGCCATGAGTACAAATGGCTTTGTGGAATCGAGATGTTGATAGAAACTTTGCTAAAGCTGAGAATTTTTTTTTCCTCTCAGTGAAACCGTTGTAATCGCATTTCAATAGAATTGATATCATTAATTTATAATTATTACTTTCTTTAGTTGGAAAATATGAATGTGAAAGTTGTGGCCCGAGAGCAATCTCAGGAGGGAAATTAGAACTCTCGGTAATCAATAACAGGGGGGCATTCTGAACCTCTCCCCTGGTTTTCATTAGCTGGAAGGAGAGCACATTTAAAGGAATGCTAACAAGTATCGATGTTTAAATTGGATTTATCAGTGCTATCTAAATGTATATCTGCACTGTGCCGAGTTTATTTTTCTACATTAAAGATTATTCAGTGATATCTCCTGGGTTAAGACAACTTCTAAACAAGATAAAGCACCCTGTGAATTAATGTATTTCAGAGAAACAAGAAAACATAATTTGTGTCTTCTTTTCATTAAATTATCCTTTACTATATTGATTTAATTGAACCAAAAACATATTTAGCTAAGGAAACAAAACACAGATACAGCACTCTGTCATTTTGGTACTCCTTTTGTATTGAGGAAAGAATATAGGCGTGTGTGGGCATGTGGGGTGTGTGTGTACCTCTGCATATTTGTGGTGTTACAGATGCTGTTTTATAAGAGGAAAGCATTGTTCAATTTCCTTCAGAAACAGACAAAAGAAGCACAATCAGTTAATGCTTGCTACCTGGCTCTTTACATTTTTATTGTACTCTACATAAACAATAAAATTATTGTGATTATGTCATCAACTCAAATAATAAAAATTGAGTAACCATGTGCAAGTCAAAGGTGTACAGACACCCAAAAGAACCACCTGTATAACCAAATAACAGCAATTTTTCTAAACCTTTAAATCAAAGACTAAGTACTATATGAGAGAATTTTATAAGTCAGACTAACTTAACATATATTGTAAGAACTGTTTCTTTTTTGTGTGCGCATGTATTTGGAGACTTTATTAATCTACTAATTTTATCTCTACCAAAAAATGTAAATTATTATTTACCCAGGAATTGTTTAGTCTTTTGAACCTGAATAGGTGAACGGTTATGAAATTTGGTCTCTTAAGAACACTTAAATTCTGATGGTAGCACAGAGAGTGAGCCTGTATAAGCTATCACTACACGCTGAAAAACTAACCTCTGTAATTAACTTGCATTATACATAGGGCTCCAGTTACAGTAAAATCCAATTTTCCATAGTATACACAGCAGGCAGCTCTGCTGAACATTAGATTTTAATGAGATTTTTGACTTTATTCATAATTTATTCTTTAAGTTGGGAAAGTTTTGGTTAAAGTTCAAAGCAGTATCTTGAAGAATGAAAATAAAATCTATCTCAAGCTTTTCTTGGAGACATCTTTTCAAATGAATTCTGGAACCCAAAAATGGCTTATCTGTTTCTCAGAGCAACTTGTGGAAACCATTCTAGCTTTAGCATGGGAGAATTCACTGTTGACAATAAGGGAATTTTCCACTCTTGTCCTTGGTTTAAGGATAATTGTTTTTTACTTTCCCCTTCTCATTGGTTATCTGGCAGCTTTAATTCTTGGCATAATCTAGTCCAGTACCTCTGAAATTTCAATGTGCTTAGAAATCACTTACGGATCTTGTCAAAATCTAGATTCTAGTTCACTAGGTCTTGGATGGGACCCACAAGTCTGAAATTTTTATAAATGATGCTGGTGTTGCTGGTTTGAGGACCACTTGGTGAATAGCAAAGTCTGCTCTGTACTAGAGACTGCTCATTTTCCCCCCTCAATTTTCAGGTGAAGAAAATGAGGCTCAAAGATATGAAATACCTTTCTTTAAATTAGTGATTCTTAAACAGGGCTGATTATTAGAATCACCTGAGGAGTTTTTAAACCTGAGAAGGGCTGAGTCTAATGGTAGGCTGGCTGATTGGCAGACAGATTGCTTGATTCAATGATTTATTTCTGCTTACACTCGGCATTTATTTGTTGAGCTATGCCCCAGATACTATTGAGTCCCTTTAACATATACATTCTCTCATTATTTACTTCTCATAGTAAATGTTATCAACTCTGAAAGGTCTTCCTGGGCCATGATATCTAAAGGGCTGTTCTTGTCTTTTCAGGCCAACACATCATCCTGCTCTCTTTTTTTCCTCCAAATCACTAACTATATAAAACTGTATTATTTTGTTTCTTTCTCATTAGAATGCAACTTTCATGAAAGCAGAGACTTTACTTGTCCTGTTAACCTCCATATATTTCCCTTAGTAAGCCTGGATTACATGTTTGTTAAATAAATTAAATTTAGAGGGAAACAATACAGCTTAGCAGCTGCAAGTATAAGCTTTGAATACAAGTAGACTGGCTGTGTCTCCTTGGATGTATTACTGATATCCCAGTAAGCCCAATGTCCTCATTTATAAATAGATAGTAATAGCATCTGTTTCATAGAGTTTTTGTAATGTTAAATGAGATGATTCATGCACAGAGCTTAACCCAGTGCCTGACATACAGAAAACATTCAGTAAACAGCATTATTAGACTATCATTTAACGACCAAAAAATTGCTGGGAATTAGATATGATTCTCATTTAACAAGTGAGGAAATAGAACCATTAAAAAGAGTTCATTTGCCCAAGATCACAAATATAATTTTTGGAAAGGCTGGACCAGAATCTGAATGCTCATATTTGCAAAGATTTGTGCAAGACCCATCCCCACATGTTGCCAGTTATAGTTTCACTCAAGATAAGGCAACTGCCTTTGACTCCTAGTCCAGTGCTCTTTCAACTACACCTCTGTGCCACATAATTGGTGGGAAAAGATGTAGCTCTTTTCCAGATACACTGAGTGCATTCACCAGCAGAGGTCCAATTCCAGGACTTATTGGTGAAACCAAGGGTTGACTATTCTCTTATAGCCAAAACAGTTGTCTATAACATATTCAACTCTGGCCATGTAACAAACACCCATTAATCCTCATTAAATCTCTATGGCACAAGTAGAATCATTCCCAGTTTATAGACGGAGATATTAGATGTCAGAGCAATGAGGTAAAGCAGGCAGGCTGTTACAGCTTACAAGACCACAGCTAGGATTGGAACTCACAGCTCTGCATAATCAAAATAAAATATGGAATCAGGGTGAAATTATTACATTTCATGGATGGCAGATGGTCCACTCTTTCTGAGATGGAAAACATACCGAAAACTTAACTTTCTTTGCTTTGGAATCCTCACACTTCCCATTGAGGAGCTTACCACACAATAAAAACTTATAAAATGTGACTGTCTCCTGAATAAAAAGCAAGGAAGGTCTGGGAAAGGAGTTGAAATTCATTTATCAGCACATATCTGTGTGTATGTTTATTTGCGTATATATTTGTTGAGTCACACTAATTGTCAACCCCAGAAGACAGAACGTAAGAGATACAATCCTTAGGCTCAGGAAACTCAGATTAATGAGTGCAACTTTACTGAAATACATCTGTTGTAAAGATGAAAAGATACACACTGTAGCAGAGGTAGGAACAACATGAAGTGAGGATGTCCAATGCCCTGAAGCCATTTGGGAAGGTCAGACAGAGGAGGTAACATCTTATACACCTTTTAAATTTGAAGTAGGCAGAACTTGTTATAAGGGTATCTCTGTTAGAAAAAAAATGTGCAAATTCATGCAATATGAGAGAGTCTGGCATGTTTGGGGAATGGTAAGAAATAGTCTGTGGCTTGAGCAGAGGGTAAATGTGTGGGGGGGGGGCGTGCATAAAAATGAAAGAAAACTTAGAATTTTATCAATAACATACTTTTTTAAGTTAAAAATAATTCCCTCTGCAAATCTGTGAGATGCTTTCTTCACTTTCTTTCTGCCATTGAACAGCAGGGAGACACCACAGGAAATATGCTTTCAGTTCTGCGTGCATAGGTTAATGTTACTCCACAGTTTTGAGAGCTGCTAATATGGCAACATTTTAGAATGTCTTAAAAGATTTTTTTTCAATTTATTTTTCATATGTAAGGGATTGACATTTTCCCCTTTTCTTTGCTTTCTGCTTGCTAGTCTGTCAGTATTTACCCAGCTCACTTACAGGTTTGAAGAATCAGTTTACATATGCCCAAGGAAGAATACAAAGATTTGAGACATTCCTGAAAGGGAATATAAATCCCACCTTCCACCAGAAGTGGAGAGAGTCTGCAGCTGGTGGAGGGCTGAAATCTCTACTGTCCTGGAAGAGACCACATCACTCTGTACCCCTAGGCCAGGCACTGCCCCTGACTCATCCCATTCCTAAAATAAGCCTGCTGTGTAATCAAACATTCATTCTCACCTACTGACTGTGTTCTGCAGTGAGTCCCACTGCTTTATGGTAGGAATGTGAGGTTCCTGTGGGGAGCCACATTCTCCTCTTCAACCTAAAATAATTTGCTTTGGCATCAGAAACATTAAGCTTTTAATCACAGCTTTACCATGTTTTTTTACTGGGTGACTTCAAGAAACCTGATTAAGCACTCTGGACTGTGATTTCATTATCTACCATAAGTCAGGATATTGATATATTTCCTGTAAGATTGTTCTGAATACTAGCTGATATATATATATATATATGATATATATAATATATATTAGAGCATATATATATATATATATATATATATGCTCTAATGCAGTACAAGTCACACATAAAGGGACTCAAATAAAGGTAATTATAATGAAAATATATTGATGGTAATGAGAGGGAGGGAGCGGGGAGGAAAAGTGAAGAAGGATGTAGAACAGGAGTATTTACTAACATAGTACTAGGAGATGAACTTATACTGTGAATAATTATTGTATAAACTGGACTTCTGTGTTGGTTTCAGATTATTAGTAGCCCCCAGGGGTCTTGTCCTGAAAACCAGAATATGACACATTTCCTTCTCCTTTCTGCCCCCTGCCAGCAATCTATTTCCTTCTTCTCAAGAGTCAGACCCTAATCTCTGGACCCAGAAATAGTAGTTGGACCATATATCTCCCCTTCCCAAAGTCTTCTGAAAGGCATAAATCATTTAGCAAATAACTCTCTTATGTTAGGTATTATTTTAGGCCTATTATAGAAATGAATCATCTAACTGATACAACAAATTTGTGATCTACCCAACAAAACAAAGGGAACTCTTGATGTGCAAATCTACGATACCAGGGAAGTTAGTTTCATTTTATTAACTTCTGCTTTACCTTTTTTGTAAATTGCTAATTCACAATTTATTTTTGCATATTTTCTCTGGTAGTGAAACTATTACATATATATGTATAATACATATATATATGTATACATATAAATTATAATGTGTTAAGTCTTTGCTATTTGTGCTGCAAATACTTTTTCCCATTTTACATGATAAATTTGAAGTGGAATTAGATTAAGAAGCTTTCTAAAAATCAGTGTTGATAAGCAAGGCAGAGAGATAGATCTACAAAGTGAAGTTCAAGACAATGGGTAATGCACTGCACAGGAGTCTGAGGCCCGTTGGCAGCCACTGGCCACGCTGATATTAATGTACCCTATGCCTCCATACATTATTTTTTCAAACATCATTGGGAAGGTGAGTCACACCTCTCATTTATAATAGACATATAAACAAATAAACAAAAGAGGCGTTCAGCTAAGAGACATCTACAACGACAAAACATAACTTAAAATCCCTACACTAGTTTGAGATACTGACTCTGTTAATGACTGAAAATCAATTAGACCAGTATCCTCTGTGGGTATATTAGTTTGGGGAGTGGGTAATGAGGGGCAATGACAACTTTACTCAAATACCAATCAAGATTTTTTATGAAGTTTTATCTTGTGTAATTTTACTTTTATTTTATTTATTTTACTCTTGATTATTAGAGTAATGTGCTTTTATTGTAGAAATTTTTGAATGTGAACGATATGTAAGCATAAAAATACTTATAATACTACCACTCAGAGTCGATCACCATAAACCTTGTTTACATTTAGAATGCATTTTGTTTCTTTTTGTTCTTAACAAAGTACAATTCATATAGACAAGCTGCAATAAATGCAAAACCAAAAAACTCCTGAGGGCTCCCTGTACTTTCATGGCCACAGCTAATGGGACAGGCATGGTGGGAGACCAGGGAATAGATCATCCAATACAGCCCACCATCCAGCCTAAACAGCTCAGTTTATTGTTCCCTCTCTGATCACTTCAATAGTTATGGAAATCTCTCCAGCCCAAAGCTCCACTTCAGCATATTACATAATTGTCTGCCTGCTGAAGGAGCTCTCCTTTCCAGCAATCTAAAGGCATCATACACAGAGCTCAGATTGGTAGACACATTTGAAGAGACCCCAAAATACCTTAACAGGAGTGATGAGACTTACATCCCACCAGAGTGGAGCAGCATTTAGAGATGACTAGTTTAGAAGCTGTTCGGTGACACAGTCCATCTACGGGCCAACAGTGAAGGAAATGACCTTAAGCCAAATGGAGCCCACAAGACTTAGCTGCTCAGTATTGGAAACAAACAAACAAACAAAAAGCTGAATTCACTCAGCAAAGAAAAAGAACAGAGATGGCAAGAACATAATTTTACTCCACTTTGTTTTGATAACGACAAGTTCTTAGAAACTAGAGATCCTTTTAACATTGCCTTGACAATTTGTCACGACACCACTTCACAGATATATTTGTCCAGAAAGTTCAGGGGGCTTTCAGTTGTTCTACATAATACTCTGGACCACTTTTCAGGCAATACATGAAAAGGGGAAACACCAGCCTGCTGGTGCTGTTCACAGATTTAGCTTTGAACCGCTGTCCCTGCATGATTTCTTCCACTTCACTCTCTTCTGCTTCTCAGCAAATCCTGCAGCTGAATTGCGAGGAAGATATCACCCCACCTTTCAAGCATGGTGTTCAGAATGTCTCTCTGCCAACGTTCTTTACACTTCTTTATCCATAACCTAGTCTCTCCTTCTGCTGCATCAGCCTTTCTTAGAGGGTGAAAGAGGAATATACATATGTACATATATCTATGTATGTGTGATACATATACATACACATACACACATACATGTTTCCCTATTCGCTGCAGCCTTGAGATCCCCTGAATCTCAACATCAGCACCATGGACAGCACCCCCATTGGCCACACTCAATTTCTGGCGGTAAAAACCAGACATGAATGTTTATGTAACAGAAACTTAAGAATATATGCAGTAATAAACTATAGATAGATTTGGCTGGAATACCAACCCCGTTCAAATTCTTAATAAGTTATATATTGCAGTAGCAAATTTACAAGAATAATTCACAAACATGCTCAACAGAGGGAAAAATAAAATACTGTTTAACTTTTAGTAAAAATCTTTTGATTTATTGTGGTCCTCACATCTGGTAACTGGGCAGAGCTATGCCATACTGTTTTAAAACCTCCTCGGGAACTTCCCAGGTATAATCTGAAAGTGGCCGCCTGGTATGTGGAGGACAGGGACTGAAGAAAGAAGCAGACCACTCTCAACTGGTTGGTGGCAGGTTTAATAAGCAAGGGAGAACTTACTTATGAGGTTTGTCTTGAGCAGTCGCAAGACAAGTAGATTTCTGCACCTGCCTTTCAAATATTAAAAATGTATGAAGAGGTCTTAACTGGGTTCAGTCTTGTACTACATAACTACAGTACTAAATGACTACTGTCATAACACCACAATTCTATCTCAAGGCTGTATCTTTGGAGCAGCTTCTGGGAACAGGGAAGGCAAGCAGAGTACACATTTGAAGAAGAGGGGCCTCTAATTGCCTGGGTCCAGCTTGTGGTTCAACTGGCTGTCATATCTTCTTTTTTTAAAACGTATGTATGTATGTACGTACGTATGTATTTATTTTGGCTGTGCCGGGTCTTAGTTGCGGTACGCGGGATCTTCGTTGTGGCATGCGGACTTGCAGCATGCATGCAGGATCTAGTTCCCTGACCAGGGATTGAACCCGGGCCCCCTGTATTGAGAGCACGGAGTCTTACCCACTGGACCACCAGGGAAGTCCCTGGCTGTCATATCTTCTGGATGACCTCCTCCATCAATTAGTCACAAAGAGGGCAAAAATAAAATAAATATCTTTCTACACATTAGTCTTAATAAGACTATCTGTAGATACTTATGCTGAAAATCTCCAATTCTAACTAACAAAAAGAGGGAGACTTTCCATGCCAGTTGGAGCATTTGCTACTATCACTGTTTTTCTTGGGCCTGAGGATCATACGCATTATTTCTTCTTAGAGGAGACAAATGAATTTGAGATTCCTCCAGAGATTATAGTGCAGTCAAGAAGCAGACTCTGGAAGCTGTGTTAGATTTTTTGTTTGTTTGCAAGGAGATGAAACTTGAGGTATCCAGGTGCTACTGAGAAAGTGTGCTGTAGGCAGAAATTGTCACAAATGGGTAAAACCAATAAGAAATAAGGATTCAAAATTGAACTAAGAAGAAAAAACAAACAAGAATGAACAATGTGAAAGAGAGAAATAAAATGTTACCAAAAAGGCCAGAGTATTTTCCTTATTTGTATTATTTGTCCATAAGTAAATCCCATAACCAAAATAAGAACATTCAAAGCAAGAAGTTGTAGATTATAATTTAAATATCCTTATGTATTTAAAAAATTTCAAACTGATGTGGGAATAAAATTTTACTTAAGATATTCTTATCTAAAATGTGGGACTCTGCCTTTTCTGGCTAACAGAAGCATTTACAGATGTACATAGTAGGAAAGAACTTAAAGAATACTCTTCATCAGAAGCAAGTCAGTCTTTGATCACACACTGTGATATCATGGAGTCTTGAGAGACATGAAAAGAGCACTCTTCTGGGAATGAAATAATCTCCGTGCTAGCTCGGCTGTATAATGTTGGGGCTTTGGGTTACTGCAAATAAAAACTGGAGTAGAGAAAAGCTTGTTTAGCTTTATCCAAGATTCTCATATTCTTACCCTTCCCTCTCTCCAACTGCTTTGTAACAGGAGATCTCTATTTTATTTTTATGGTAAGACATACTCAAGAGCAAACAGGGAGGTGTTAAGAGGAACCCAGACTTCAAGTATTAATCACTTTGTGTCCTTTGTCTCATCCAAACCTGATGCCCTGGCTTCTTCCTGGACCTGGAAAAACAGAGCATCCATGGCAGCCTTGTGCCTCATGCCAGGCATGTGCAGAAATGGTTCTCACCACTGCAGTTAGCTTAGGGGGAAGTGTAGAGGACAGGAAGCAGATATCTTTAGCTCTATATTGCAGCTTCCTCCCAAGGTGGCCGGGGCTCAGGAAAAAACTATCACACACAGGTATAAAAATAAATGTAGAAATGCAACTAGTATATCCAGTGCAACACAGACCAATAATACCAAACACTGGCCTTGACTAGGCATCAGGAAAATTGGTTCTAGCATTTTCTGGGTGGACTTACTTTCCTTTGGGCCTCAGTGTCCGCAGCCATAAAATTAAGGACTTGGATTAGATAATCTACACAGGTGTCTCCACCTTTACATACTATGTGTTTCTTCCTGTTGGTTTTGCCTTTTGTTTTCATAGATTTAATGATGTCTGGTGTTTGATCACCCTATTCATTTGTTCCTTCAACTCCAGTAATCCACAATCCCCTATACCTCCTCCCTCTCACACCCATTCCAGGAAAGAGAGATTGAAGGCAAGAACTTTGCTAACTGACTAGGAATTAATTCTCTAGGTCAAGGAAGTCTGTAATCTACACAAGAAGGTAGAACCCTAGTTACTTAAGTATTTTAAAGGGAAAAATGTGTTAAGAATAATGCAATTCTATAAGGCAGAAAATCAAGAAACACCTGTGAATGTTCTGGAAGCATGTCTGATGACTTTGCTGAAGCGTAAAGCTGAATATCCTTTAATAGATGGCTGATTTCTTTATGCATACATTCAGCAAGTTTGTAATGACACTCACTTTGTGCTATCCAGGGGTGTACGTATTCAGTATGTATCAGCTATCTATTTATCATCTATATATTTACCTATCTATGCATAAATAAGTAAAGACATACAGCTTCAGTCAAAGGGTGATGTGCTGGATCTTAGAACGTTTCACCTAGCTGTGAAATGATAGCTGATAACTGAATTTATCAGGTTCTTTATATTCAATCATCAGTCTTTTTTCAGCTCATGGGATTTTATGCACCCTAACTACCAGGCATTATGCTAGGCTATAATGGGGAATATATCAAAAAATAAAAGAAAAAGGGAATAGGATAATCACAGAAGGTCTCTTTGAGGAGGAGGTATTTAAAGAAATGACTTAAAGGATAAAGAGGAGAAATGAAGAATGAGAGGAATATAGGCATGTGAAGGGCGTTAGAGGAGGAATGAGTGGGTATCAAAGTGAGATCGTATATGAATGAATGAACAATCAGAGTTGTGGAAAGTAAGAGAAGAACATTGCAAGCAGAGGTGCAAACTCTTGAGGCAGGCAAGAAATTCCAGGAAATGAAAAACATTAAAATGAAAGGTAATGAAATATCCAAGCCAAGAGTGAAGCATTTCAGAAACATGAAATCAGTGGAAGTACTTCCAATTAAGCTTCTCTCTTGTAACTAAGTGAAATCCTTGCTATTAAGTAGAAAATTCTTAGAATATATATATGATATATGTAGCATTATTTTTATAGAAATAGTTTTCAAAGTAAGGTACACAGATCCTTGGGAGTCCCTGACATAACTTTAGGGGGTCTGTGAGTTCATAATTATATTTGTAATACATTTAAGATGTTCTCTCATTTTACTGCATTGACACTTGCACTGATGGTGCAAGAGCAATAGTGCATAACACTATGGGAAACTTAGCATAAAGGTGGTAACATTAAACTACACTAGTTGTCAATATATTCTTCATTGCCATTCATCTGCAGGTTAAAAAAGCCAGTTTCCCTTAAGAATAGCATTTGTGTCATATGTAAAGTATTTCTGCTGCATCCTGAAGTATGATGATTGCCCCAAGGAAAAACTCTTGTGCAACTGTCTGTGAACTGAACTAGCTGTCTTCGTCATGGAACACTTGACACTTGTTTTCATTTGAAAGAATCACTAACAAATCATGAAGTTAGAGAGAACAGTGTTTACAAGACCACCCAGCTTCTGAGACAAATTTGAAGGTCAGAGGTCCCCAAGACCACCCTTAGGTTCAATAATTTGCTGGAAGGACTCAAAGAACACACTGAAACATGTTATATCCATGGTTAGAGTTTGTTAGAACTAAAGGGTACAGATTAAAATCAGCCAAGAGAAGAGATGCATATAGCAGAGCCCAGGAAAATTTCATGTACAAAGCTTCCAGTGCCTTCTCCCCGTGGAGTCATGGACAGCATTACCTTCTGGTATCAATGTGTGGCAATATGCATGGACTATTTCCCACCAGGGAAACTCACTCTTTCCTTAGTGTCTAGTCTTTATTGGTCATACATATCTGGTTGGCTGCCCACATGGGTAAACTCAATCTCCAGCCCTGTGAAGATCAGGTTCATATGGTACGACCCAAAGCCCCAAACCTATATCACATTGTTATTATCTGGCATGGTCCAAGGTCCCAAGGTAAACAACAACACTCCTACAGGCATGACAGTCTAAGACCTTGGAACCTCAGAACATAGGTCAGACTTGAGAACATAGGTCAGACCTCTTTTAGGGCAAGAATCTGAGAACATAGGTCAGACTTCTTTTAGGGCAAAGTTAAATTCTTTACTACACATAAATAACTTATGGTATTCAGACTTGGGTATTAGGTAGATCTTTCCCCCAAAATGAATGAAATGATCCTGTCGCTTCAATGAAAATAACTGACAGTATGTGTTACCAGAGAAAAAAATTAAAGTTTCAGGCAAACATTATACTTTGAAAAATGTGTATCTACTACCATGAGTTTGAAAGCTTCCCAATAATTAGAGACTTTTCTGGAGAAGTCAATGATGATATTAACATGTATTTGTTAATATGGTGTTCAGATTCTTTCTTACAGCTAACATTTAAGAAACTACCATTTATGAAGTTTTTGTATAATATCAGAAAAGAATATCCATAATTATCTGATAAGGCTGTTAAAATACTCCTCCCTTTTTCAATACATATCAGTGTGAGTCTGGATTCTCTTCATATAATTTAATCAAAATAATGTGCTGTGCTTCGCCAGATTGAGTGCAAAAATAGAAATGAGAATTCAGTTCTGTTCTTTAAATCCAGATATTAAAGAGATTTGTTGAAACGTAAAAGCATACCACTCTTATCAGTCATGTTCTTTGTTTTCGGAAACAACTATGTTTTCATAAACACAGCATTAACATGAAATATATTTTAAGTAAATAAATAAGTGTATATTTAAATTTTTCAGTTTTGATTTCTAATATGATAAATACTGAGGGATATAACCCACATAAAAATCTGTTTGCTTCAATAATTTTAGGAGCCTAAAGAGGTCCTGGGATCAAATGTTTGAGAATAGCTACTTTTAAGAAATATTTTTCAAACTGAGCCTTATGATCCCTTAGTCATTATGATCCCACAGTGGAAAAACTAATGTTTGTGGGCCAAATCTGAGCAAAAGCCTGCTTTCGTAAATAAAGATTTATTGGAACCCAAACATGCTCAGTTGTTCACGTATTACTTATGGCTGTTTTCACGCTACAATGGCAGAGTTGAATAGTTGCAGCAAAATTGAGTAGTTACGACAAAGACTCGTATGGCTCACAAAGTCTATACTATCTACTCTCTGGCCCTTTAGAGAAAAATGTTTGCCAACACTTGATTCTGTGAGCCATGAAATTAATTTTGCAGTTTTGGAGACACATTCTTATAAAATGGAGAAAATAATTAAAGAGAAAAGAAGTGAAACAAATAAAACAGAAGTAAAACAAATAGAAGAGAGAAAATTAAAATAATGTAATGCAGTAATCATTCTTTTTGTAAAACAATTGCTTTTGTTGCATGTGTGTCTGTGTTTGTGTGTGTGTGTGTGTGTGTATGTGTGTGTGTTGGCTTTGGGTATAAAATATTTTCTTACTAAGGGTCATGATCAAAAAAATTTGAAATCTGCTGATTTAATGTACAAGGTAAGTACATTTAGAATTCTCAGAGATGCACTGTTAACAGTGTAAACTGTTTCAAGTTCTCCAAGGCAGTATGTGGCATATAAATCCAAAAGAGACAAATTGACACATTTATATCAGTCTTACTGAAGATATTCATAGATATTTATGGTAAAAACAACTTCAACAGTTTTTATAGAATGCAAATTTCCCTTAACTTTACAGATTTGGTTATGCTTCATAGCTTGTTATTTTAAGAACTCCATAGTTAACGTCATTTTCTCTGCACATGTCATTGCATATATGACGTTTCTTTCTTAACCTGTAATTAGTCTTTTTGTGTGGTGTGTTGTATGCTTATTTTATTTTATTTTTTGCACTGTCTTTTTTTTTAATAGATCTTTATTGGAGTATAATTGCTTCACAATACTGTGTTACTGTCTGTTGCACAACAAAGCAAATCAGCCATATGCATATACATGTTCCCATATCCCCTCCCTCTTGAGCCTCCCTCACCTCCAACCTATCCCACCCCATCCCACCCCTCTAGGTCATCACAAAGCACCGAGCCGATCTCCCTGTGCTATGCTGCTGATTCCCACCAGCCAACTATTTTACATTCAGTAGTGTATATATGTCGATGCTACTCTCACGTTGCCCCAGCTTCGCCCTCCCACCCCACGTCCTCAAGTCCATTTTCTGTCTACCTCTTTATTCCTGCCCTGCAACTAGGCTCATCAGTACTTTTTTTTTTTTAGATTCCATATACATGTGTTAGCATACGACATTTGTTTTTCTGACTTA